>NC_067248.2:3333333-3636363 GCF_019359855.2 Lolium perenne | reverse complement strand
AACAAAAACTTTTTATTAATACATGTGCTATGCATAGTACCCATGTGTAGTTCTTGTGCTATTGCCATGAAAATGGTGTGTGTACCTAGCAATGATGCTAAAACCCTAATATATGAACCAATGATCATTAGTAGGGAAAGAAAAAGAAATAGAGAAAAATCCAAATTTCAACACATGCATATGCTTATGGCCATTTTGCAAAACTTTGATCTAGGCCAACTTGGCTTGTGCCATTGCTTGTAGATTGTTACTAAACACTAAATAACACTTGGTGAATCAAAGAAAATCAAATCAAATCAAATTTGAAATCAAATTGAGCTCACATGAAATGATGGTCAAATCTGCCCATTTTCTCATGATGCCCACTTTGAGCCCCTGGTTTAAGACTTTTCTAAACTAAAACCTCCCCACTCCTTGCACCTCATCCAAGACCACATCAAGGTGAACAACTTTGCTCAAAACCACCCCTGCAAATTCTTGCACAATTTCAAATTAGGAGCAAGCAAAGTAGCAACTTTGAAACAAAAACAAGATCATCCACATTTTGAAATTTTGCAAACCAACCCCATTTTGAACACCAACACCACCATTGTGCTCCAAACATTATTTGACTCAGCTCCATAAAATATTTTTGCAAAATTCAAAAATAAATTTCTTGCGGGCATTGTGTCGAGCACCTTGCAGGCAGTAAATAAAATTGAGCCCATGCTGAATTTGGAAAGTAGACCAAGTCCAACCCTGGCCCCTCTGCTTCCCTCAGCATCCCTGCACCTCAGTGCCTCCCCCTGCACCACTGCTTCTTGGTCACCATGACCAAGACACCACCATGCCGTGGCATGACATGCCCTCCCCATGCCATCACTCTCTCCTCTCCCATCCACCGTGCACCACCATGTCTCTGAGCTTCCCCTCACTCCCACGCACCTGCTGATACCTGCCATCGACGCAGGAGAGCAAGCCACTGCCCGGAACGTGACGCGCCCAGACCTGCCAGGACGCGCCAGAGCGCGCACCGGCATGGCCCTGGACGCGCGCGTGCATCTGCTCGCCCCATCGCGTCAGCCCTCCCCTTGACCCCTCTCTCCGCCAGTAGCATCCCCACGTCACCCTCTACCTCCCAGACATCGCTAAGTGGACGCCGGAGCACTGTCGCCGTCGTCACGGACGACGACCGTCCGCCACGGTACTGCCAGCCCCTGCCACTCGCCCCGTCGCCTCAGACCACCGTTTGCTGTTCCAAGAGAACCGTGATGACCGCCATGACACCAGGAACCGCCCAGCCTCCATACCTTGCCCCTTCGCCGCTCCAGACGCCGTCGCCATGGACGACCTAGCCGCGCGCCACGGCCTCACTCCGCAGCTATAAAAGGAGCCCTTCCTCGCTTGATTTCTTCACACCGCAAGCTTCCCCTCTCCTCTCTGAACCTCCTCATCCACTCGCTGCTCGACATTGCCCACCGTAGACACCCAATTGCTTAGTCGGAGCCCGTGGAGCCGCCGCGGAAGGAGGAGACGATTGGCGCCACCTCCAGCGACGCCACCTGTACCAGGCAAACCGCCGTCCTCGACAACGTCGCTGCGCACATCGCCGACCATCACCGGAGCTCCGGTGAGCTCTCCGACCCCCTAGCCTCGCCGCCAGAGCCACGGCATCTCGTCGGAGACGACGATGCTCGTCGGCCGCACGATCTAGTTCTAATCCTACGCCTCACGTTGATCGGTACCGTTTCGGCGTTTAAACGCGCTGACGCGTGGACCCCACCTGTCAGGCAGCCCGCTGCGCTAGACGCACTGCTGGGCCGGCCCAAGTCATTTCCCGCGCGCCCATTTCATTCAAATTTGTTTATTCCAATTTAACCCAAATTTGAATACTGGTGCCCACTTAAAATTTTAATAAAACAAAATCTACTGAACCAAATTTAATAATTTTTATATATTTGGAAAGCTTAGAAAATTATCTAAATAACACACTGGTCTCACCCTTAGATCCATTGTAGAATTATTGGGGCAAAAATAATAAGGCAGGGCCTTTTCAAACTTCAAACATTTATTAAAAATCAACCAAAAATGATTTTTAGTTGATTCCAACTCTCAAAAATCACAATTCATATTGTCTATTTGTTTATGCAAAAAAATTACATGGGTGTTTCATATGATCATGGGCTAGAATAAATAATGGCTATATGGCTATTCTAGTCCATTTTAATTTATCCAAAATTCTTTATTAATTAGTATGAGAGGTACTATCTCATTTAAATCTTTGTCTCAAGTAAGTCAACATGAGGTATTGACCTTGGTCTATATAATCTCATCTTGAATTATTTGGTGATATTAAATTATAATTATATTAGTGTTAAATTGTATGAGGGTGATACCTCATTTAAATCATTTTCCCAAATGATGATTATGAAGTGTTGACCTTGGTCAACATGGGTTCATACATTATTATTTGAGGAACTTAAATCTTAACAAGATTCAATGAGAGGAAATTATTTCTCCAAGAACTAAAGAGAAGCCCTAATCAATATTTGTAATGAGAGGAAATTATGTTTTTTCTTAAGAAGAAAACAAAGTCAACCAACATGATAAGCAATGTTGTGATGATAGAATAGCTTGGGTGAACCTTGTGTGTGCTTAGTCTAGCCCTTAAGCTTTGATTGGTGATTGTTATCTCGTATCCGTTTTTAGACGCTAGTACCGAGGAGTACCCGGAGGAGGAGGTCTACTTCCAGGAAGAAGAAGACCACTTTGATCAGTACACCAACCAAGGCAAGCTAATATTCTTGTAAAGTGCCAAGCTCTCCCAGAGCAAGGCACACTCACCTGTTACTTTATGCTTCATGATCAAATCCCAAGTTTTATCCTTACAAGCTTTTACCTTGACTATTAAAGCTTACTTTTATAGTTAACTTTGGTCTAAATATAGAGTACTACAAGAGTATCAAATTTAGCCTAGAAGAGCTACAAGATAATTAGCAACCCTCATGACTAGTGCTAGTGCTAACAAATAAAATTGACTACTCTAGATGGAAACTTGTGAAATGACTTTGAAAGATTTTTGAAGGTGAATATGACTGGAATGACATGATGAATTTGATTAAAAAAAACTGATGATTGGGTTTGGCCTGATTATTTAGTACCCCCACAATACCTGATTATGGGTAGGCCTTAACTGGAAGTTTATGCATCTTAGTATGGGTCCCCTCTAAACAAACGTCATAGGGGTTATGCCGAGGCTGCCTCCGTTGAAAGTGAAATGATGTGAAATGAGGTGAATGTCCGGCCCAAGCCCTGTGCAGTTCCCAGGCTGACGGTTTGTCTTCACTGGGAGGCCAAGCTCATGGGGAGAGGTACCTATACTAGGGTATGTAAGTGAAAGGTTATGGTTGATGATCCACGTACGGAGTTACGATTATTCAGGGTTATCCCTGACGGATGTAATCAAATGTTGTGGCACAAGTGTGCAACCTCTGCAGAGTGTAAATCTATTCGAATAGCCCTGTCCATGGTTACGGACGATTGGAAAGGCCATACTGTTCCCTTGTCAGATGTTTTCTTGAAAAAGGTTGATGATTGAATGGTGACTTGACTTGAATCACAACTGAGTTGTGGGAATGACACTAATGTTCCCACTTGAGTTAGTTAGCAAATGAAGAGTCTTTCACTAAATGCTTATGAACAAAAATTGGCTTTCTGCAAATAAACCTAGAGCTTAGAACTATCTTAATAAAATTGATCGCACCTACACTAGTATTAGTTTGCGAGTACTTTAAAAGTACTCACGGCTGTGTCCCTGGCTATTCAAATGGCCAGACTATGAAGAGGAGCAGCAGTATGAAGATGACGGCCAGCAGGGCGTCTACGACAACTAGGAGTATCTTCTGACGTCAAGCGTTGGCCTGTGGATTAGATAGTCCATGTGGTGACCCGGCATACCACTGCATGGTGTAGTATGCAAGTCTGATATAACACCAATGAAACACCGTTCCACTAGTATTATATCGCTCAGAGTGGTACAACAGAAACATATGCGGGTCCAAGGTATGTCTATAGAATTACAACATTGACTCTGTTACATAAGATCATCACAGCCTCCTACTTTACAATGAGGTAAAACTGCAAATAAACTCCAAAAGAACGACTCGTAGTCTAGTCTTATTACGAACTCTATTTGTAGAGTATTTAACTAACTCTAGAGGCTATGAATAGATTCTAGCTAAATAGGAGCTAGGTTTAGGAAACTAGTTCCTTTCTATTGCTAAGCTAGGTTTTATCCTTGTTGGATGTGGTGTTTGACTCTCCTGACAGGTTCCTGTCACTTGAAGTAGTTGTTGATTCCTCGGTCTTCGAGTTGCACTGTAGATCTTCCTTCGATGCCTCCATATCTAAGCAGGGGATTTAAGAGTGGGATGAGTACGAGCGTACTCAACAAGTTCATTATAGGAAAGAGGTGTTTGATGTACTAGCTACAGTATTAGACCAGAACGTCTAATACCAATGCAAGTTTTCATAACCATTTCTTCAAAAGGTTGCTTTTATTCAGAAGAACTATGTCCGTCAGCCTTCACCGGTTTACTAGAACTTCATGGAGTTCCTTTCCGGCAGCGTTCGCAGTTCCATATCCCGGAACAGGGAGTGCCAGGTCACGATTCATTACACTCTGTAGAGGTGTGTTGCTTTACCCATAAGAGATCTTAACCTTGGTGCCAACCGGGTGATCTTTCCTGTCCACACTTCCTTTGGTGTGAGGCCCGGTATAAGGTCTTAGCCAATCATATTCCTCCGCTACCTCGCACACCCACCCTTTGTTGCAAACTCCGACCCTGGGTCCTCGCCGGTGTTCTTATACCAATTAAGGATGGCCCCCGACCACGACAACAGTTCTGGGCTAACTACCATGAACTCCTTCACCGGGAGATGCAACCCATCATAGACCGCATTACCGTGGGGACTTGGGGCTCCCTAACCACTCCGCTTGCTCCTCGGGATACAAGTGACTACGGTTATTACCGTGGGGACTTAGGGCTCCCCAACCACTCCGCTTGTCCCTCAGAATACAAGTGACTACGGTAAGCGCATCCGTTGATGTGCAAGAGGTGGAAATACGATTGACTACTCCGTCCCACTCCAGATCTTATGGTTAACACGAGTTTTACGGCACAAGAATCACTGGACGACATTTGTTGTTTAATCCTAGATGGATATAAACCCATTGCAATGGAACCTCCACCATGTCAACACAATCCATGGTTCCATTGCCAACCACATAGTCATATTCATAGTTATGAAAATAGTGATTTTGCTTTTTATGCACGAGTGATAAACATAGTACTTTGCAAGTAGTTTGATAAAAATACTCAAATGACGTGAGCAAGCGATGAACTTGCCTTTCTTGACTGCAAGATTATGCAGGCAAGGTCTTCGATACGCAATAACTCCAAATTCTGAAATAGCATCATCGTCCAGTAAGGACGATGTTTAAAAGATTGGCAAGGATGCAATAATGCATAAGTATGAGATGCAATCGCTCTAAGCGTGACCTAACCCTGATGATTTAGGATTAGTGAGTTGAAATGATTTGTTTAGGGTGTGTTGCACTTTTAGAGTGGTTCACAAACAAGGTTCTTATTAGGGTTGTGTTGTTTTAGAATCATAAGCAAGTGGTAAAATGCATAGTAACAATCATACATACCAATGGATAGTAGTTGTATAATAAGTAAAAGACAGTTGTCAGTTTTAATTCCTATAGTATATGGTTGATGATTACTTGTTATGTACTTCAAAAGAATAACTTTTGAAGAACAGGTTCTTTAATAAAGAACAAGTATGATAATAAGGTTGGTGGAGTTCTATGGTTGACTATGGTTCCAAGTAGCTTCTGGAATAAGGATTAGATGGATCCTAACAAGGTTGGAATGACATCTTAGGTAATTTATTAAACATGGGTGCTATCAAGGTTGGTATACCTTGCTGGTGATAGCTGGCTAGGGTTTATAGATCCTATTAGATAGGGTTGATGCACACTCTCTATTTACTTCAAAAGAATAACTTTTGAAGAACATACTTCTTAAGTAATAAGAAGTATATCAATTAGGGTTGAGGTGGTCTAGGTTTTACTATTGGATCCACTAAAATAGGGCATAGTTGGCTCCTAGATATTATGGTTCATAAGTATCTAATACTTAGTAGGGTTTAGTGGAATATAGTTAGGTAATGCATTATATTTGGCATAGTTGTTATTGAAGTTCATCACAATGGTGTGATGCTAAGCATGGATAGGTAAGGTTGATGTCTCTGAGGATTGAAACTAGGGTTTATATTTGGTTAACCCTATTTGATCATCTAGGTCTGATGAGGATGAACACATGGGATACCCATCTTATTAGTGATAGGTCTGCTACATTTTATGTGGACATGATAAGTATCTAGGTTCTATATGGTTCTATGATTAAAAATAAAGTACCATGATCACATGTTGTAACCTATGGTTAGGGTTAGAAGCAATTTAGGGTTAATATGATTTAATGGAACTAGAGTTCTTGATTGGATTAGGGTTTTAGGTTTCACATGGAATGATAAGGTTGTAGTCTTTATTCAACATGTAATAACGGTTTCCTAATCTACCATATAGTTATTAATGTAATAACATCATTATAAAGTTGAAGTTATTAATAACTTTGAAATAAAAATAATATTGAATTTGACATTTTCTTATTTTTAAAGAATTAATAATTATGCCAATTATTAATTAGGATTTAAATCCTTCTAATAAGGATTTAATAAGTTCTTAGAAAAGGAAAATTAGTTTTAATGTTTTCCTTATTTACATACTGGTTTTTTATTTATTTTAGAAACTTTTCTTATTTATTGGAATTTAATTGAATTTAGAATTAAAAGAAAAGGCTTAATTAATAAGTATTAAACAATTAAATTTTTATTTAAAATAAAAATTTCATATTATATTTTTATTGAATAGAGTTTACTTTTCTAAGAATTTTGATATCTTATATTTATTTTTCTGAGCTTTAATGAATTTTCTAGATTTATTTAAAGTTACAGCAATTTATGAATTTGAAATAAAAGCAAATAACTAAAGCTACCCGGACAGAACACCCACACAGTCTATGACTGGTGGGGCTTAGCCACGCTGGCCGCCACGGTGGCGTCGACGTGGCAACTATGGCCACCACCGGTGGCCAGTCAAGGACGGCGCCGGCGCTAGAGGGCTCCCGCGAGCGCGTGCAGAGGCGCATTGGAAAGAGGACACCGAGGCGAACCTAGCAGTGGTGGCGCCGCCTCCAAATGGTCGCCGGAGCTTGGCCGGCGGCGTGGTTCTGCGGCGGCGGGCACGGGTGAACGACGCGAGGCATGCTACGGGCTGCTATTGGATGCAATAGGGAGCTCAGGAGATGCGCGGGCTCACCGTGATTGTGTTGAGCTCGACAACGCGGTCATAGGTGGTCCCAATTGACGGCGAACGTCGATGTACTGGCGGTGACCGGCGAAAGGGAACGACGGTTCTCCGGCGACTGAGAGCTTTCGAGCTTGATTCCTCTTGCACGGCGAGCTTGTCGACCATGGCGGTGCTGATGGTGGTCACGGCGAGGTCTGGGGAAGCCTCAATCGACGGCGATGGTCAACGTCTGAGCGGCTAGGGTTTCGGGAATTGGGGAAAATCGAGCAGAGGAGGAAGAAACTCGGGGGCTAGGGTTCGTCGCGGCTTTTATACGGAGCCAAAACGCGCCTCGTCACGAAGTGGAGCAAGGAGAGGTCGCCAGCGAGAGAGGAGCAGACGAGCACGCCGTCGTGCTGTCGTCCATGCGTGGAGAAAAGATGAGGACGAGCCTCCTCTCGTTGATTTTCAACGAAGAGGTATTGGGCTGCTCCTGGGTTGGTCTGGTGGGCTGCTGCTGGGCCATTTGTTGGGCTGCTGTGGTCTGGTAAGGTCCAGGTAAGGTTTTTCTCCTTTTTCTATTTTCTAATTTATTTCCTGTTTTCCTTTTCTATTTTGCATTCTGTTTTTAAATTCAATTTAAATTATTTTATACCCTGCGGGTATTTTATAATTTGAACTTTATTAGGACTAAATAAAGGACCATTGTATTTCTGAATTGTTTTGAATAAAAATTAAATATATGTGAGCCTTGTTGCAATTTTTAATTAGGCAAGAATTTAGGTATTCATTTTAATTTCCTTTCTCATTTGTAATATAACTTCCTATGGAATAATTAGAATTGATTATTCTTATTCCAAGTGTTTTAGAAGTTATTATTAGGACTTGGCTTCATATTTGAGGACTTGGTCACTTGTATATGATTTTATGTGAGCACCAACTATTTATATTCTTGGAGATTATTAATGTTATTCAAGGATTATTGGTGAAGATGTAAAGGTTTATTTGGTGGTCTCACAATCTTAAGTGAAATTCTATTAAGTGTTGTGGGGTTAAATCTCATGTTGAATTATCTAGGGTAGATCCTACTTATTATAACCCTATTTTAGAGTTAGCACAAGTATTATATTTTTAATAACACCTTAAAATACCTAGAGTAGACATTACTCTCATCATGGTTTGGTTTTGATTTATGAGGATAAGTGGTTGATCTCCTCACATAGTTTTAAATAAAGGTTTAAACTAGGTTCATCTTATGCTCCATAATTAAGTATAGGATTTAGTGAGCAATTCTAGGATCCTAATCATATTCACCTAATGGCAATTGGTTTGAATCTCAATTATGGCCTGGGCTTATATTATGATCACCATAGTGATACATAAACTAGGGTTGAGATATAATTTTAGTTTGTAGAGTTGAGATGACATCATATTGCATTTGCTAGGGTTTAATCTCCCCTAACCAAGGTAATATGGTTACTTTCTTAATTGTTTCTGTTCTTTTTTAATTACTAAGGACTTGAGAATTGGTTTTCTCTTATACCAATAGATTTCTATTATATCCTTAATCTATTGTTAAAGTAAATAAAGTAGCTATATTTCTTTTTATAGTTAACTTTGGTTATAATGAAGAATGGTTTCTCACCATATAATTTATAGGCTTTAACTCTAAGCTCTTCTTATGGGCTTATATCTTCTACTTCTAGTTCTTAGGGTTTATGATCACTACACAATTTATAATGATCAAGGTTGGGCTTCCTAAGTTATCTCTCAAGAATTAGGTTTCTCACTCCCAAGATTAAGTATTGTCCTGATCAACTAAATAGAGTTTCTTTCTTATCCTATCATGAATGGATATGGTTACCTCAATAATTTATATCCCAGGAGAATGCCTGAGATAATAGCTTATAGTTCTACTTAAGGAATGATGATTTAATCATCAGAATATATGGATAGTTCTCTCCCTTAAATTTAAGTGTTGCCTCAACTATCTTGAGTATAACACCATAGGTTGAGCTCTTTCATATAGGAATAGGATATTCTAGGTTTTATGGTGTACTCACAAGATTCCTTTAGGTGTGAAAGGTTATGTCTCTACCTGGATATCTTAGTTGAATTACTCTCCTACTTACTTTATCAATTCAGGGATATGGTATTATTCCATTTGATATTAAGTTATCTCACCACTCCAAGGTGAGATGGCTTATCTCCTAGTACTTTAGTTCAATGGTGTCCTTGATTCTTAACTAGGTAAGGCTAAGATTGGTATGAATGGTCTCTTTTATTTGGAAAAGACTTTAATACTAACCTGAGGTTAGGCTCCATATAGATTGATGTGATCATCAATATCTATGTTTAACATAAATGGTTTCTCTCTCTAGGGATTGTCTTGGATAATATCCTAGGGTTTCTCTTAAAGATGATAATTTGAATACATGGATGCATATCCAAGGTTTAGCTCAAAGTTTGTCATTGCTTCTCTAATAAATAGCATAGAACTCTCACCTCCCTAGGTTTGATGTATAATAATTTGGAATAGAGAAGAATTATATTCCTAGGTTGGATCTCCTTGTCTTGTTTCCAAGAATGAAGTAAAATGAATACCATGAGGTTCATGGTAGGATCATGGGTTTGTTTAAGACATGGAAAAGATAAGTGAAGAAGGGTTTGTCCATTTATTGTTACTTGATTTCCAAATAGATGTATGTTCATATGTTATGGCAAGGAATTCCATATTATGATCTCTTATAAGATCAAGCAATTGATCATTGAGTAAAGTGTTGTTGTGTTGATTTTAGTTCCATTTGATCTAACCCTTTAGATCAAATCATCTCTACCCAAAATAAGGTTTTAACAAAGGTCACACTGAGGTTTATAGCACTTGACTTGATGAGCTACTTCAATTCCACCAAGGTCAAGTGAAACTTCAGTTACTGTGACTGTTTTACTTTCAAGCGCGAAAATTCCCCAGATTTTCTATGCATGAATGCAATGCACACATCTGTTTCCTCTATTTTTGTAACCCCAAATCCTGGGATATTACAGTCTCTACCCCTTAAACTAAACTTCGTCCTCGAAGTTTGAACTCTCTCACGTTTCCGGTGGATCTGACTTGTGCAGACTACATCTTTTCTCAAACTCCGTGGTGATCTCACTAGATATAATTGAATATATCCCTTGTCCAGATTCTTCCTAGAATCCAATCGTATCTGTTTCTGAGTCATGGCTTCTTACTTCAATTCCCTGATTTCTTTTAATATAATAATCTTGTTTCTTTTCTCATTGAAGATTCAATGATTGAGACTTCTTCTGGTGCTGCGAGTCTTAACTGAAGACTAGTTTGATAACATACTCCGAATTGGTAAATAGGTCTTTGTTTTCCCTTACTACCAAAACTGCAATAATGGTACTTGGTAAGGTACTTACCATGGAAATGGTCGTGATGGTTTATTTCCCTAAGAATGGATTAGACTCATTTAGTCCATCCAATCATGGTTTATAGTTGATACTTATAACTATTTTGGATTCTTTAGGTTCCATGGAAGGAACCTTTGAATTAGTATTCAGTTTTGGTGTTGTTAAACTCCTTCAGTCTTTGACCTTCTTGAGCTATATTTGAACTACGGTATTTTCTTCGTCCATCTTCATTAGCATTAGCTGACTGGAGCTTAAGTACTTCTGAGTAAATATTACTCACTTGCTCAAGTGATAATCCAATTATTACTTCCTCGAGGTATGAACCTCGGCTTCCGGTCTGACATCCTTCTGAAAGTAGTGTTCGATAATCCTATGAAAATAAGATCGAACTTCCTCTTAGTTCAGACCTTCTTCTATCTTGGTCAGAGTATTGAGTCATTGTACATCCAACTCAATTTTTACTCTACCTCTTAAAGTTTTCTTATGGTCTTCAACTCCTTTTCTTCCAACCATTGGACTTATGGTTAGAATATTGGTCTGGGTCTAGCTTATGGTTTGTACTTCTTCTAAGGTCTCGCGAAGAATGTTTGTGGTGTATCCACTCAATCTGTGGACATCCCACATGAATCCTTCGACTGAATGTTTTATAGGTCATAATTATTTGGCTGACAAAATTTTATTTGTTCACAACTTCTTGGTACAGATAATCCAATTACGGACTACTTGATACCAATTGTGGCTATTTGTTATCTAAAAATGGATTCTATTATAGGTTTTGACCAATTGGTCGGAACATCTTCTACTTTATCTCGCAGTATTGATCCTATACCAACTGTGGTCTTCTGATACCAACTGTGGTCTTCTTATATCTGTTATGATTTCATAAATCATCTTCCTTCCTTCAGGGTTTATTTTGCAAGAAAACCACTAGTTGACACTATGAATATAGTATCCTAAGTGATTTCCTATGCATTCCCTTTTTCATAATGACTATGGTTCTACTTCTACTTCTCCATAATCACCAGATTTCTCACCTTCATGCTTCTAATGTACTAAAGTACTCCTCTGTTGAGGCTAAGCATGAGTCTTGATTGGCACTTCCTTCAGAGTATTGTGGTTGCTTCCCACAACTTTGCTTCCTTATTCTGATGAACCTTCATCTTGTCTTCACATTCTTCAGAATTAGTCACTTCCTCACACGAATACCATTACCCTCTAGATCTTTAACATCAAGTAGGAACTTGATATTGCAACATGCATTTGCATATCAAAGTCAAACTTCATGTATGGATCTAGTCAATCAATGAAAATCCAATAAAATCCAAGAAGATTCAGATTTGTGCATATAATACACACCATTATAAGCCTGAATATAATAGTTGAGTAAGACATCTCTAAACTCGGGCTCTGATGTGTAGTATACAACACCACATACTTTAGATTTATATCATGATACTTAGCACGAATATGTGGATTTCTACTATTTGTCTCAACATTTATCTTAATTGCACATTTGCAAGGAGATAAACTTGAAACAAAGTGGTTTGGGATAGTTAAGGTTAACCTAGTTTTCTTTGGAAGTACTAACTTAACTTCCATTTTGTTGAGGACTATCTCACGTGATATGTCGAGGTTCTAACATTGCTAATCTAAACACATAACTATGGAAATATAGATCCTATACTTCCAAGTGTTTGTACTATCATAAGACTATGGTCATGATGTGCTTGGCACACTTTCCATGGTTTTGGAACACAATTCTTGCACTATTGTTGAACAACTGGCTTCTTATTATTCTCCTCCTAAATGTTTATGATGTTCTATTCCATCACATAATGATTCTCAGGTGAACCTTATATGATTACTATCCCTACCATGTATGTAGACATATTTTATTCCAATCACTCTTCCTTAACTCCCATGATTGACTCATCATGGTCTATACTACCTCATATCACTTGTTTTTATCACTTACTATCAGTTGTTTCACAAGTTTAGATAATTTACTTACCCACTACTTGTATGATTATACCTGTTAGTAGGATATCTTCTTATATACTCATTATAATCCCTTGTTATTACCCCTATTACAGGTCTGGATAACTCTTATTTAACTGTAACAGGTGTTGGTACACATCTTCCAATAGGATATCTTCCTTATGGTTGTATCCTTTCTTTGGACTATTATGTGTTGTATACCAACTATGGTCTACTCATCTATTGTTTTAAGAACTTAATGGTATGCTACATACTTGGGATTAGCTAACTAACTTTACTTAGGAAAGAGAGGCAAGAAGGTTGACTCAAGTGTGTCAGGATTATTCTCAAGTGAATATCCATCTCAAGTCATAAGAAGATTTTGTTTAGCATAGTTGCCTTAGCTAATACAACTTCCTATAGACACTACCAATCCTATAGGTCTCCTTTAAAGGGTTTTAATCCTAGGATCAAAGCATTTGCTCTGATACCAACTGTGGTGACCCGGCATACCACTGCATGGTGTAGTATGCAAGTCTGATATAACACCAATGAAACACCGTTCCACTAGTATTATATCGCTCAGAGTGGTACAACAGAAACATATGCGGGTCCAAGGTATGTCTATAGAATTACAACATTGACTCTGTTACATAAGATCATCACAGCCTCCTACTTTACAATGAGGTAAAACTGCAAATAAACTCCAAAAGAACGACTCGTAGTCTAGTCTTATTACGAACTCTATTTGTAGAGTATTTAACTAACTCTAGAGGCTATGAATAGATTCTAGCTAAATAGGAGCTAGGTTTAGGAAACTAGTTCCTTTCTATTGCTAAGCTAGGTTTTATCCTTGTTGGATGTGGTGTTTGACTCTCCTGACAGGTTCCTGTCACTTGAAGTAGTTGTTGATTCCTCGGTCTTCGAGTTGCACTGTAGATCTTCCTTCGATGCCTCCATATCTAAGCAGGGGATTTAAGAGTGGGATGAGTACGAGCGTACTCAACAAGTTCATTATAGGAAAGAGGTGTTTGATGTACTAGCTACAGTATTAGACCAGAACGTCTAATACCAATGCAAGTTTTCATAACCATTTCTTCAAAAGGTTGCTTTTATTCAGAAGAACTATGTCCGTCAGCCTTCACCGGTTTACTAGAACTTCATGGAGTTCCTTTCCGGCAGCGTTCACAGTTCCATATCCCGGAACAGGGAGTGCCAGGTCACGATTCATTACACTCTGCAGAGGTGTGTTGCTTTACCCATAAGAGATCTTAACCTTGGTGCCAACCGGGTGATCTTTCCCGTCCACACTTCCTTTGGTGTGAGGCCCGGTATAAGGTCTTAGCCAATCATATTCCTCCGCTACCTCGCACACCCACCCTTTGTTGCAAACTCCGACCCTGGGTCCTCGCCGGTGTTCTTATACCAATTAAGGATGGCCCCCGACCACGACAACAGTTCTGGGCTAACTACCATGAACTCCTTCACCGGGAGATGCAACCCATCATAGACCGCATTACCGTGGGGACTTGGGGCTCCCCAACCACTCCGCTTGCTCCTCGGGATACAAGTGACTACGGTTATTACCGTGGGGACTTAGGGCTCCCCAACCACTCCGCTTGTCCCTCGGAATACAAGTGACTACGGTAAGCGCATCCGTTGATGTGCAAGAGGTGGAAATACGATTGACTACTCCGTCCCACTCCAGATCTTATGGTTAACACGAGTTTTACGGCACAAGAATCACTGGACGACATTTGTTGTTTAATCCTAGATGGATATAAACCCATTGCAATGGAACCTCCACCATGTCAACACAATCCATGGTTCCATTGCCAACCACATAGTCATATTCATAGTTATGAAAATAGTGATTTTGCTTTTTATGCACGAGTTATAAACATAGTACTTTGCAAGTAGTTTGATAAAAATACTCAAATGACGTGAGCAAGCGATGAACTTGCCTTTCTTGACTGCAAGATTATGCAGGCAAGGTCTTCGATACGCAATAACTCCAAATTCTGAAATAGCATCATCGTCCAGTAAGGACGATGTTTAAAAGATTGGCAAGGATGCAATAATGCATAAGTATGAGATGCAATCGCTCTAAGCGTGACCTAACCCCGATGATTTAGGATTAGTGAGTTGAAATGATTTGTTTAGGGTGTGTTGCACTTTTAGAGTGGTTCACAAACAAGGTTCTTATTAGGGTTGTGTTGTTTTAGAATCATAAGCAAGTGGTAAAATGCATAGTAACAATCATACATACCAATGGATAATAGTTGTATAATAAGTAAAAGACAGTTGTCAGTTTTAATTCCTATAGTGTATGGTTGATGATTACTTGTTATGTACTTCAAAAGAATAACTTTTGAAGAACAGGTTCTTTAATAAAGAACAAGTATGATAATAAGGTTGGTGGAGTTCTATGGTTGACTATGGTTCCAAGTAGCTTCTGGAATAAGGATTAGATGGATCCTAACAAGGTTGGAATGACATCTTAGGTAATTTATTAAACATGGGTGCTATCAAGGTTGGTATACCTTGCTGGTGATAGCTGGCTAGGGTTTATAGATCCTATTAGATAGGGTTGATGCACACTCTCTATTTACTTCAAAAGAATAACTTTTGAAGAACATACTTCTTAAGTAATAAGAAGTATATCAATTAGGGTTGAGGTGGTCTAGGTTTTACTATTGGATCCACTAAAATAGGGCATAGTTGGCTCCTGGATATTATGGTTCATAAGTATCTAATACTTAGTAGGGTTTAGTGGAATATAGTTAGGTAATGCATTATATTTGGCATAGTTGTTATTGAAGTTCATCACAATGGTGTGATGCTAAGCATGGATAGGTAAGGTTGATGTCTCCGAGGATTGAAACTAGGGTTTACATTTGGTTAACCCTATTTGATCATCTAGGTCTGATGAGGATGAACACATGGGATACCCATCTTATTAGTGATAGGTCTGCTACATTTTATGTGGACATGATAAGTATCTAGGTTCTATATGGTTCTATGATTAAAAATAAAGTACCATGATCACATGTTGTAACCTATGGTTCGGGTTAGAAGCAATTTAGGGTTAATATGATTTAATGGAACTAGAGTTCTTGATTGGATTAGGGTTTTAGGTTTCACATGGAATGATAAGGTTGTAGTCTTTATTCAACATGTAATTAGGGTTTCCTAATCTACCATATAGTTATTAATGTAATAACATCATTATAAAGTTGAAGTTATTAATAACTTTGAAATAAAAATAATATTGAATTTGACATTTTCTTATTTTTAAAGAATTAATAATTATGCCAATTATTAATTAGGATTTAAATCCTTCTAATAAGGATTTAATAAGTTATTAGAAAAGGAAAATTATTTTTAATGTTTTCCTTATTTACTTACTGGTTTTTTATTTATTTTAGAAACTTTTCTTATTTATTGAAATTTAATTGAATTTAGAATTAAAAGAAAAGGCTTAATTAATAAGTATTAAACAATTAAATTTTTATTTAAAATAAAAATTTCATATTATATTTTTATTGAATAGAGTTTACTTTTCTAAGAATTTTGATATCTTATATTTATTTTTCTGAGCTTTAATGAATTTTCTAGATTTATTTAAAGTTACAGCAATTTATGAATTTGAAATAAAAGCAAATAACTAAAGCTACCCGGATAGAACACCCACACAGTCTATGACTGGTGGGGCTTAGCCACGCTGGCCGCCACGGTGGCGCCGACGTGGCAACTATGGCCACCACCGGCGGCCAGTCAAGGACGGCGCCGGCGCTAGAGGGCTCCCGCGAGCGCGTGCAGAGGCGCGTTGGAAAGAGAACACCGAGGCGAACCTAGCAGTGGTGGCGCCGCCTCCAAATGGTCGCCGGAGCTTGGCCGGCTGCTTGGTTCTGCGGCGGCGGGCACGGGTGAACGACGCGAGGCATGCTACGGGCTGCTATTGGATGCAATAGGGAGCTCAGGAGATGCGCGGGCTCACCGTGATTGTGTTGAGCTCGACGACGCGGTCATAGGTGGCGAACATCGATGTACTGGCGGTGACCGGCGAAAGGGAACGACGGTTCTCCGGCGACTGAGAGCTTCCGAGCTCGATTCCTCTTGCACGGCGAGCTTGTCGACCATGGCGGTGCTGATGGTGGTCACGGCGAGGTCTGGGGAAGCCTCAATCGACGGCGATGGTCGACGTCTGAGCGGCTAGGGTTTCGGGAATTGGGGAAAATCGAGCAGAGGAGGAAGAAACTCGGGGGCTAGGGTTCGTCGCGGCTTTTATACGGAGCCAAAACGTGCCTCGTCACGAAG
Source organism: Lolium perenne (assembly GCF_019359855.2). Classification (NCBI taxonomy): domain Eukaryota; kingdom Viridiplantae; phylum Streptophyta; class Magnoliopsida; order Poales; family Poaceae; genus Lolium; species Lolium perenne. The sequence goes on along the minus strand of NC_067248.2, from coordinate 3,619,256 downwards.
TGGAGCAAGGAGAGGTCGCCAGCGAGAGAGGAGCAGACGAGCACGCCGTCGTGCTGTCGTCCATGCGTGGAGAAAAGATGAGGACGAGCCTCCTCTCGTTGATTTTCAACGAAGAGGTATTGGGCTGCTCCTGGGTTGGTCTGGTGGGCTGCTGCTGGGCCATTTGTTGGGCTGCTGTGGTCTGGTAAGGTCCAGGTAAGGTTTTTCTCCTTTTTCTATTTTTTAATTTATTTCCTGTTTTCCTTTTCTATTTTGCATTCTGTTTTTAAATTCAATTTAAATTATTTTATACCCTGCGGGTATTTTATAATTTGAACTTTATTAGGACTAAATAAAGGACCATTGTATTTCTGAATTGTTTTGAATAAACATTAAATATATGTGAGCCTTGTTGCAATTTTTAATTAGGCAAGAATTTAGGTATTCATTTTAATTTCCTTTCTCATTTGTAATATAACTTCCTATGGAATAATTAGAATTGATTATTCTTATTCCAAGTGTTTTAGAAGTTATTATTAGGACTTGGCTTCATATTTGAGGACTTGGTCACTTGTATATGATTTTATGTGAGCACCAACTATTTATATTCTTGGAGATTATTAATGTTATTCAAAGATTATTGGTGAAGATGTAAAGGTTTATTTGGTGGTCTCACAATCTTAAGTGAAATTCTATTAAGTGTTGTGGGGTTAAATCTCATGTTGAATTATCTAGGGTAGATCCTACTTATTATAACCCTATTTTAGAGTTAGCACAAGTATTATATTTTTAATAACACCTTAAAATACCTAGAGTAGACATTACTCTCATCATGGTTTGGTTTTGATTTATGAGGATAAGTGGTTGATCTCCTCACATGGTTTTAAATAAAGGTTTAAACTAGGTTCATCTTATGCTCCATAATTAAGTATAGGATTTAGTGAGCAATTCTAGGATCCTAATCATATTCACCTAATGGCAATTGGTTTGAATCTCAATTATGGCCTGGGCTTATATTATGATCACCATAGTGATACATAAACTAGGGTTGAGATATAATTTTAGTTTGTAGAGTTGAGATGACATCATATTGCATTTGCTAGGGTTTAATCTCCCCTAACCAAGGTAATATGGTTACTTGCTTAATTGTTTCTGTTCTTTTTTAATTACTAAGGACTTGAGAATTGGTTTTCTCTTATACCAATAGATTTCTATTATATCCTTAATCTATTGTTAAAGTAACTAAAGTAGCTATATTTCTTTTTATAGTTAACTTTGGTTATAATGAAGAATGGTTTCTCACCATATAATTTATAGGCTTTAACTCTAAGCTCTTCTTATGGGCTTATATCTTCTACTTCTAGTTCTTAGGGTTTATGATCACTACACAATTTATAATGATCAAGGTTGGGCTTCCTAAGTTATCTCTCAAGAATTAGGTTTCTCACTCCCAAGATTAAGTATTGTCCTGATCAACTAAATAGAGTTTCTTTCTTATCCTATCATGAATGGATATGGTTACCTCAATAATTTATATCCCAGGAGAATGCCTGAGATAATAGCTTATAGTTCTACTTAAGGAATGATGATTTAATCATCAGAATATATGGATAGTTCTCTCCCTTAAATTTAAGTGTTGCCTCAACTATCTTGAGTATAACACCATAGGTTGAGCTCTTTCATATAGGAATAGGATATTCTAGGTTTTATGGTGTACTCACAAGATTCCTTTAGGTGTGAAAGGTTATGTCTCTACCTGGATATCTTAGTTGAATTACTCTCCTACTTACTTTATCAATTCAGGGATATGGTATTATTCCATTTGATATTAAGTTATCTCACCACTCCAAGGTGAGATGGCTTATCTCCTAGTACTTTAGTTCAATGGTGTCCTTGATTCTTAACTAGGTAAGGCTAAGATTGGTATGAATGGTCTCTTTTATTTGGAAAAGACTTTAATACTAACCTGAGGTTAGGCTCCATATAGATTGATGTGATCATCAATATCTATGTTTAACATAAATGGTTTCTCTCTCTAGGGATTGTCTTGGATAATATCCTAGGGTTTCTCTTAAAGATGATAATTTGAATACATGGATGCATATCCAAGGTTTAGCTCAAAGTTTGTCATTGCTTCTCTAATAAATAGCATAGAACTCTCACCTCCCTAGGTTTGATGTATAATAATTTGGAATAGAGAAGAATTATATTCCTAGGTTGGATCTCCTTGTCTTGTTTCCAAGAATGAAGTAAAATGAATACCATGAGGTTCATGGTAGGATCATGGATTTGTTTAAGACATGGAAAAGATAAGTGAAGAAGGGTTTGTCCATTTATTGTTACTTGATTTCCAAATAGATGTATGTTCATATGTTATGGCAAGGAATTCCATATTATGATCTCTTATAAGATCAAGCAATTGATCATTGAGTAAAGTGTTGTTGTGTTGATTTTAGTTCCATTTGATCTAACCCTTTAGATCAAATCATCTCTACCCAAAATAAGGTTTTAACAAAGGTCACACTGAGGTTTATAGCACTTGACTTGATGAGCTACTTCAATTCCACCAAGGTCAAGTGAAACTTCAGTTACTGTGACTGTTTTACTTTAAAGCGCGAAAATTCCCCAGATTTTCTATGCATGAATGCAATGCACACATCTGTTTCCTCTATTTTTGTAACCCCAAATCCTGGGATATTACAGTCCACTACTACTACGCTTCCGCTATGTAATGTGTTTGTTGATCCTTAGATCAACTATTTGTGTAATATTGGATCATGTGATCTATATTTGTAAGACGACTATGGGTTGTAATGAATGATGACTTATGATATCAACTGTTATGTCTCGCAACAACAACCTTCCTGGGATTGCGATGTATGGCATAATAGGCATCTGGACTTAAAAATCCGGGTGTTGACACATCCACTTATAATTGCCCAAAACATACTGTAAGACAATTCGCCTGGGACTTAGCCGTTTTGGCGAGCCTGTTTGTGTGGCGCCGACGGCTAAGGACTAAGCGTCCGGAGCCCCTGGATGTTTTCGACATATAAGTTGCATTGTGTGGTGCCTGTGTCGTCGGCGCCACACTGTGAAGTGTGGGGCCCATGTCGTCGGCGCCACACACTGACTTTTGCTAATCCATGAAAATTTCTACCTTATTTCAACAGTTTTCAATACAACAATAGCAATTTTAATAGCAATTTCATACACACATCATAGCTCACACGTAGCACATAGATTCAAACAACACATATCAATGATGATATGGTTCGAAATGACAAAGAGTTCACAACATGTAGCAATGACATAGAGTTCACAACACGTAGCAATGAAGATAGAGTTCACAACACAAATCCATCTATCCTCGACGTCCCCTCCTCACGGGCTGCTTCCGGACGGCCATCATTTTCGTCCGCTGCCGTTGCTCTTGTTGCTGCTGCACCTCCTGCTCCTCCTCCTCTGAAGATGACGCCTCATCATTCCTCATCCTCCTCAAATCGGATCTCTGCGCCGGATCCTCATCGGACTCAACCACAACCTTCTTTCCTCGGTTGACATAATTGTCCGGAGTGTAACGGTTTGGAGCCTTGCCCCTCGGCTTCAGCATGTACCACAAGTACACACGGGTGTACGTCCTGATAGTGTCCTCGTTGGCCCCTTGCGGGCATTCTCCAAAGTTAGTCATGATCCAAGAGAAAGATGCGCCGGCGGGAGTTCTCTCCTTTGGATCTTCTGGCAGCGGAGGAGCCATGCCAATAAGGTCCTCCATCTGTCCGCGCCACCCATTAGAAGCTGTGTTCATACACAGTGGGTCGCCCTGAATAGGAAGTCCAAGTATCATGGAAACATCCTGAAGAGTAGGGGTCATCTCGCCAGCCCTCAAGTGGAAGGTGTGCGTCTCCGGCCTCCACCGGTCGACAAGGGCGGTGAGTGCCGCGGCGTTCATGTTCGCCCCCCCCCCCCCCCCGGCTTACAAGCGAGATGAACGGGAGAAGACCGGTAGGCTGGATGAACTCCGTGTACCTCTCGTCATACGCCATATCTATTGTGCCATGGTAACGAATCTTCAAAGGGTGAAGAACCGTTCTCTTCTCCGTCATATGAAAAGCCCGGTGATCCTTGTCATACTCAATATCTATGAGATACACCATCCTACATGTTTACATAAAACACCATATTATGAGCCATTCCTAACAAATATGAGTTATTCCATCGCAAATACTAGGCATATGTAAAATTTCACATCTATGGTTCCAACAAATACATACATACATGTAAAATTTCAACATATTATTCATTTCAACATACATAGCCATTTCAACACATACATACATACATACATGTAAAATTTCACATCTATGGTTCCAACAAATCTATGGTTCAAACACATGCATACATGAGGCTATCAATTTCAACACATTGACTACAATGTAGATTTCACCAACAAAAATTTCCATGTCTAGGGTTCATGTCCAAATCTAGCAAAATCTATGAAATTAGTGGATGAATCGAAGGGAATCGAAGGGGAATACCTTGAGGAATGGATGGGGAAGAACTTGGCTAACCAGATCTGACGAATCCTTGGTAGATTTGTTGGGGGGGACGGAGGAGAAGCGGCCGGCGGCGGCGGTTCTTGAGGAAACAGAGAAAAGAGAAGAGGGGAGAAAGAAGAGGCTCGGGCTGGGGCGGGCGCGGGCGCCACACATAAGTGGATGTGTGGCGCCCTTCCGAGCGGCGCCACAGTTTCACTGTGTGGCGCCGATGGGAGCGGCACCACACATCCTGCCACGTTGGAGCGGAGTACACATCAGCGTCGACCGCGCCACGTCGGATGGGGGAGTGACGCCGCAGGCACGGACGCCACACAGTGAGGTGTGGCGCCGATGTGAGGGGCGCCACACAAAAGGGTTAGATGGGTGAAATAGTTTCCCCGGAGGGTCAGTTCTGTGCTATAGTTTCAGAAAAGGGTTATTTCTGTGTAAATCGCCGTGATATGCCGAGCTCCTCCCATATGCTCTCGGCAAACTCCTGAACCTCACCTGGTAGTTATTTGCCATGATCGTACCTTAGGCTCTCGGCGAACAACTGGACCCCACCTCATATACTTTGCCGTGAGTCTTCTAAAAACACTCTGCGAAGGTTATGACCAGAATTATAAAAAAAAACATCCCGGTTATTACCTGTAATCGGCCACAAATAAACAACTGATCTGACTACAAGTAAGCACCATCATATTTGCCAAACACATCACCCCAAATGGTAGTCCAACAAAATAATTTAAAAACAACTTCTATATTTGCCTTCAAACATATCACAAAAATGCATATACACTCATCATCTATTAAGAACACGGAAGGGTTTATTTCTGAAATAAAAGTTGCAGCTAGAGTTGAACACCAGACTAGCTTCTGCGGTGGTTTTGACATTAGCAGAAGTAGGGACGCCCCTGCAACTTCCAAATTCCAAACCACCACCACAACAAGTAGAAAAGGCTACATTCAAACCGTTTGGTGGAGGAGATCGAGGAGAGGCAGCGGAGCTTGGCCGGCAAGCAGCGGAGGCGGATCTCGGCCAGCAAGCAGCCCCCAGGTCTGAAGGTAGGCGAGGGAGGCACACCAGGATGGGGGGACACGGGAGAAATACAGTGACGAGAGATGGGGTCTAGGGAGAGACGAGGGGTGGACGGGGCACTGGAGGAGAAGTGAATTTTTTTAGCATAGGTTTTTTTTAGCATAGGGGGAGGGGTGAGTAGTCTGTGCGATGAGGCCCATGGCTGACCAGGCCAGAAGGACATTTTGGACTGATGGCTCAGTTTGGACCATTGATTGCTATATATGGACGGTTTAGATCGGGCCTTCCGAGGGTGATGACCAGATTGGCTGGATATGGTGATGTGATCCGTGGGTTGCTGGTTTCTGTGTTCTGATTGGCCGGTTTCAATCAAATTTGAATTGAACCAAAGATATTCAAAAAAATCGAAAAAATAAAAAATTTGGCATGAAATCATCTTATATAATGTAATTTCTACGAAAAAAATACTCCCTATGTTCCATTCTATAGTGCCTATAGTTTTTTCGCACGGAAATTAGCGCAAGAGTATTTTTTACACAAGACCCCCTAGCTGAACGATTTGAAGTCAACGTAAAATTTGGGAAATCCATATCTTCCTAACTTACCATAACAAATCCCACAAATCACTCTTGTTGATTCTCCATATATGTGCAGCCAAGTTCAATTAAGGAAAGTAAAACACTGCTGCCTAATTTTAAGGAATCGTTGGGCCATGCATTAGGAATCTCAATTAATTGTTTCCAATTTTGTATGGATTTTTTCTCACGCATGTTGTGTGGGAGCTGAACGGGGGAGGGGTAATTGAAAAAAGCCAAGCTACAACCTTATATTCTGAAACAAATGCCAAAAATCTATAGGCACTATAAAAAGGAACGGAGGGAGTAAAAAACTAGACATATGAAGGTTTAAGATAAGAATCTTTCACAAAAAATGGTATCATCTATAAGTTAACTAGGCTTTCTGCCCTATATAGTTTGCTAAGCGCAAGATTCGTAGAAAACTTTTAAATCTTGAGCCCAATTTTTGCTGAGGGATGCATTTTTGCATTCTCAACAATTTTGCAAACCATTATTTCTTACCTTGCCACACAAATTTTTGACTTTAACTAAGAATGAGTGGCCAAATGGCCAAAAATGGATGTTTTTCATGAATATCAGTTAAAATGACATGGCAAGCCTTTTAATCTTGAACCCATCTTCTATAGAGTTGTGCATCTTTCCATTTCCTACAACTTTCCAAACTATTGTTTTTTTGTTTTGGAAAACAAAAATGTGATTTTTCTTTTTATTACTCGCGAAATGGTGTTTTCCTGTGAAGTGGCTATCAAGTGCAGTGTGCACACTGCCGCTACTCCAATTTTCGCAGATGGGGGACATGATAGGATAGCCAAAACCAAGATATGAGGAATTATCTCGGTCAGCCATATTCTAAGATATTTTTTAGCTAAATCTATTTAAATTCAAATTTGAACTACGGATACATAAAGTACAATTCAAAAAAAATTGAAAAAATACGGGGATGTGAGCTGAAGGTGTGGAACTCCAAAACAATGACCAAACATGTGCTCTGCACCCACCTAGTGCACATGGCAGCTATCACGAGTTTGACCTAAATTGGACATACTCCCTCCATGAAAATCAAATTTTGACAAAACCTAGTGGAGAGGGTTCGAACGTGTCGATATATATGCAACGACATTTGATTGGGGCTAGCATCGTCAAGGTTGTAAACGCGGCGGCATGTGATTGTGGTTCTATGGTCAACACGATGACCCCCTATGTATGTATAGTTGCTTCTTGATACGTACCGTTATATCTGGGTTGACATAGACCGTCGCATCACCCATCTGGAGTGACATTGATCGACCGTACCATCACCCATCTATAATCATGTTTCACATCACCCCATCTCTAGCGCACATGGTGCCGGAAGCCAAAAAACCCTAGTGGGGAGGGTTCGAAAGTGTCGATATATATGCAGCGGCATTTGATCGGGATTGGCATCACCAAGGTTGTAAATGCGGCGGCATGTGATTTTGGTTATATCATGAATATGATGCCCCCTCTTTATGTGTAACTGCTTCAATTCTTACCCAACATCAGATACCTAGGGTTTCCTAGGTGGAGAGTGTCGACATATGTGGCGGGATTTGATTTTGGTTCTATAATCAACACGATGACCCCTGTGTATGTACAACTGCTTCTCGATACGTACCATTAAATCTGGGCGACATAGATCGACCGTCGCATCACCCATCTAGAGTGGCATTGGTCGATCGTACCATCGCCCATATATAATCATGTTTCACATCACCCCATCTCTAATCATGTTTCAAGGAAATATATAGTATATGAACTAGTAGTAGGTTGGAAAGAGGCGATATATATGCGGCGACATTTGATTTTTGGCAGGGATGATCCTGCATCATTTGATATGGTGGTTGAAGCAAAAAAAAACGTAGTGGAGAGGGGTCGAATCTCTAGCGCACATGGTGGGTGAAGCCAAAAAAAACCTAGTGGAGAGGGTATGAAAGTGTCGATGAATATGACCCCCTATGTATGTGTAACTTCTTCTTACCCATCATCAGATACCTAGGGTTTCCTAGGTGGAAAGTGTCGACATATGTGGCAGGATTTGATTTTGGTTCTATGATCAACACGATGGCCCCCTATGTATGTACAACTGCTTCTTGATACACACTGTTATATCTAGACTAACATAGATCGATCGTCGCATCACACATCTAGAATGACATTGATCGACCATCACATCAACCATTTATAATCATATATCAATGCAGTAGTATGACCTAGTAGCTTTAAAGTGAGGGTGCCATGATGTTCCTGTCAATGAGGGTAGGCCCCCACATCACCTCCATTACCCTGCATCAGATATCTAGGGTTTCCTAGTTGGAAAGTGTCGACACATTTGGCGGGATTTGATTTTGGTTCTATGATTAACAAGATGACCCCCTATCTATGCAGAGTGGGCCAACCCCCGTTGACTGGGACGATCCGCAGTCCAACATTTGTTCTGCACAGCTAGCCAAAGAAAAAAAGCGACATTTTGGCGGAGCCCCGGATCGAACTCTGCTTTGTCGGAAGCCCGGGACGGCAGCGAATGGATGATATTGCGCTCGAAGAGCTTGGCAAGCGAGCAGAACACATGCGATTTGAGCTCCACCATTGCCACGTTCTTTAGCAGTCCAAATGGTACGATACCAAGTGATCAGGAACGATGGAAATTAGTGATCACGAAATACGTGGGTTGTTTTGTTGTTCTGGGATACATCAGATCGGATTGATCAGGGGGATACGTGAGCACCCCTTCTCTGCTCGACACGTGTCTAACGATGTTAGCACTGTACATGCATCGACGCGGTCCAGCGCGTCGAGTGGAAGGGCGGAGAGACGCGGCGAACGTGCACGGCGGCGCACTTGGCCGGGGAAACACTGGCGTGACCTCAGATGCACGAGGTGGAGGCCGGCGAGGTGGGGGTGGAGGCCGGAGAGGTAGTGGCCGTTAGTGAGTAGCAGAATCCAACAGTGGTGGACCAAATCCAACGGTGATAACCGGGTGCTCACGTATCCCCCTGATCACCAAATCCACTCTCTACATCAGATTAGGGCGTTTTTTTCGTGGGTCAGTTCTAATCCGATTACGTTCGGGTGGGGTACGTGTTCGTTTGACGGACCATCACCAACCATCACGACCTGCTTCAATTTAATAGTAAAAATTCGAACCATTTCCTCCAAAAAAAATTTACTTTCCCACCACCTATTGTATTTTGAGCCAATTTTTTTAACCTCCCGCTAAACGCCCTTAAATGTTACCGTCCGAAATTTTTTTATTCGCACCAAAATTAACCTCCCTCCGAAATTTAGCCTCTATTAAACCTTCCCGCTAAAAGCCCATTATATATTATCTCCTTCCCGGTTACATCTCTAAACAAAATCACGGCTACACAGATCGGATCTGAGCTGACGTTCTTCTGTTGAGCGGTGCTCACGGCGTCATGACGGCGTCGACCCAACGAACCACACCACTGTATCAGGTTATTCCTTTCTCCCAATCTCCTCCGCTTGTGCAGCTCCCAAATCCCAATCGCCTCCTTTCCAATCTCCTCCTAGAACTAAATCCCCAGCCGAGGCTCTGCTTTTGATTTTGATATGAACAATACCTGGTGCTTTATTCTTTGCTGAGATCTTATTAACATTATTACTACCGTTACTCTGTATCCCTGGCGCTAGTTGATTAGTGGTATCACCCGTTAGCTCTCAGATTGTATACTTTTTCATTTAGGTTGCTACTTGTTCCAGCTCATTTAGGTAGATATAATTTGCGCATGAGATGTGTTTTGGCGATCCTGAGTTAGATGCCCTCACGCATAATACGCAGTACACCTGAAGTACTTATTCTATTAGGTGCTAGTCTTGGAAATCATCTGTGACCGAGTAGCTGGTGCCTGTGTTGATTGTCCAGTACTCTGATGCTTGTAGTGTCATCTGGCATTAGTTTTCAATGAACTTGCATTGAGCTTTTTGTCACAAGCACCTTTTACAAACAAAATGGTGTCAGTTCTTTCTTTTGTTTTTTGTGGATTCAGCTCATGTTTCTCTAAGCAGGGCTCATTCTGTTGAATATCATGTCCTGGCTTGTATGTTTTCATAAGCATCCACAGTTACTTTTAGATTTTTCTGCCAAGCCATGCATGTTCAATAGCTGTACCGATAAAATCTTTCCTTCATTTGGTTGCTTTGCATATTCTGGTGTCACTCAAGTTATTGCATAAATTACAGTAATCGATAATATCCTTCGGTTGTCTTTCGATCATAAATTACAGTAGTGTTGTTTTTTAATTTGAGGCATCCTGCCTGAGTGTTGCTTGATGGTGCAAACATGCAGGAGAGGATTAACTTGGAGCGTGCTGAGAGAGAACAACTTGAGGAGAGGTTACAAGAAAAGCATGCTGAAAGGGAAATAATGTTGGAAGAGGAGCGAAGATCAAGACTTGAATTAAAAAAAAAACATGATGGCAAAGTTGAGCCAACAGATGGCCAAATTAAGCCAAAAAATGGGAACCAACAGGTGATTACATTGATATGCTTCCCGCCTTGTAAATTTATTTTTCTTATTTGCATTGCTGAAAATGAACGTCTATTTGCAGGTGCTTAAGAAGAGGAATGACAAAGAAAATATATAGTAATCCAAATTTGCAAACTACTCTACAGAGCTCTAGTCCTAGTAGGAATCTAGGAGCAAAGCCAAATGTGATTTTTTCAACTGCACTCTTACAAGCTGCAACACTGAATTCTAGATTTTACAATGCAATGGTAAGTCACAACCGTAGATGAATTTTGCCGTTACTTAATTTCTATGATTTCCTCGACTGAATGCTTGCTCTGTTGTGGGCTTCGTACCCAGTGCAAATTGCTTGTTTGTCATGAGTTCTTACATTTCTATAAAAAGATCACTTATGTGTACTTGGTACTTTGTCTTCCCCCAGTATGCTCAGAATATAGGAATATAGGCTTGTAGTAGCAATACTTCTGCCCAATCTCTTCACTAATTAGTATCTTAGTCTCATGTACCAAATGTATTTGCTGGACATTTGATGCTAGTTTTCCTATACAATTGCTTTTGTCATTGTTATGTTCTTAGGAATATTTCTGAGATGAAACAAGAATATTGCGTTACAATTGCTTTTACTTTGCTAGACACTTGGTGCTAGTTCCTATACACTTGATGCTAGTTTTCCTATACAATTGCTTTTGTCCAATCTCATGGCAGATTGTTGACGGAACTTGGCTTGTTTTTTCCATTTCTTGATTGCGGGAACCAAAGAAATAGCTGGAGAGGATACAAGTAATGGGAATACGCACCTAGAGTAGAGATTTCAAGAATCACGGTGGTGATGTACTATACATCATGGACAATTTAGTCTTACACTTAATTAGGATGGCTACATTTTACTTGAGTTTCATTTGATGGATATTTACGATCAGAATTTTGATTTGTATGAACTGACATATATTATACGTATGGTTTTGAATTTTGTAATTTAATGGCTGCTTTTTTATGATTGCGATAGGCTATTGTCACAACTCACTTTCTGTTGCCTTAGGTTAGTACCATGAAAAAAATATAGTGTTGCGTCAAATCTTAGTCGCCATGACTACATGCTTGACTACATGCTTTGTTGCGCTAGGATGTAGAAACGAAAGAACTTTATATTGTTGCAATAACTTGGCACCACATTTTTTCTGCACGCTATGATAACTGTTTGGCGCCACGAAACAAAGCTTTGTTGAGATAGAGTATTGCCACAAAAACTTTAAGTTGTTGCATTAGCTTGTCGCTACAAATAGTTTGCCTGTTGCAATAAGTATTTGGCGCCACAAAACTGAATTTTGTTGAAATAGAGTATCGCCACGAAAAGATTAAATTGTCGCATTAGCTTCTCGCTACAAAAAAAATGACCGTTGCCATAACTATTTATCACCATGAGTGGAATGTTTGTTGATATAAGTTAATGCCACGAACGTAGTGGTTCATGGCAAAATGTCTAATGCTACGAAACATGGGGCGTTGGCATAGGTTATTGCCACGATTATCTATTGCCACGAAAGAGCTTGCGCCGCTTGCGCCACTAAACGTGGATTGTTGGTAGAGGTTATTGCTACAAATTTTTATCGCCACAAACTATCAATCGCCACGATTTGTTCGCATGTTGCATTAAGCTATCTCGACGAACCACATTTGTGGAGATAAGTGAGTGTCGCCACGGGAAAAATGTGGCAACTGCCCGAATGGTTGTTGCAATAGAGCACTTTATTGCCACGATTGCATTTTTGTTGCAATAGCCTATTACCATGTGTCCAATTGCAATGCTTGCCCATGAACGTTGTTTTGCGGCAATAGGTTCATATCGCCACGAAACGACATATATTGCGACAATTTTTTTCGTTGCAATAGACCCGAATCTTTGTAGTGTGAACACGCCATACGTCATTTTCTGGAAGTGCGGGTAGTTTTGCTTTGAGAGGGAGAGCACCTCGCTCAGGTAGTATACCGGCCTCTGCACGGCTTTTCCTTCCTCTTCTCTTTCTACCACAACGCTCACAACCCGGTTTGTTGCAGCTATGTAAAGCAGCATGGGTTCCCTTTCCAAAGGTGAAGCCAATACCGGTGCTGTGGCTAGCATCTTCTTAAGCTCTTTGAACGCTGCGTCTGCCTGAGGGGTCCAGACGAAAGTGTCGGATTTTTTCATTAAGGCATAGAGCGGCAAAGCCTTTTCTCCCAACCGGCTTATGAACCGGCTTAGCGAGGCCAAGCTTCCGGTAAACTTCTGTACGTCCTTGAGGTCCTGAGGTACCGTCATTCTTTCGATGGCCCGGATTTTTACCGGATTCACCTCGATACCGTGGCTCGATACCAGGAAACCGAGTAGCTTTCCGGCGGGAACGCCGAAGGTGCATTTTGCCGGATTAAGTTTCATCTGGAACCGTCGCAAGTTGTCAAATGTTTGCCGCATGTCATCGATTAAGGTATCTTTTACCTTCGTTTTTATCACAACATCGTCCACATAGACTTGCACATTCTTACCGATTTGATCATGAAGGCATTTTTTGCATGCAGCGCTGGTACGTTGCACCAGCGTTGCGCAAACCAAAATGCATAGTGATGTAGCAATAAGCCCCGTGCGGGGTAATGAACGCGGTCTTTATTTGATCTTCCTTTTTCAAGGGAATCTGGTGGAAACCGGAATAAGCATCCAGGAAAGACAACAGTTCACAACCGGCGGTGGAATCGATCACTTGATCAATTCGGGGTAGCGGGAATGGATCTTTAGGACAGGCCTTGTTCAGGTTAGTGTAGTCGATGCACATGCGCCATACCTTTGGAACTTTGGGGTCTTCCTCTTTTTTCTTCTCGACCAACACCGGATTGGCTAGCCACTAAGTGTGCAGTACTTCCACGATGAAACCGGAAACCAGCAACTTGGTCACTTCTTCTCCAATGATCTTTCTCCTATCTTCAGCGAATCGGCGCAAAGGTTGTCTCACCGGCTTCGCGTCCTTCCGGATGTTCAGAGAGTGCTCAGCCAACTCCCTCGGCACACCCACCAAGTCATCAGTAGACCAGGCGAAGATGTTCCGATTCTCACGGAGGAAGTTGACGAGCGCGCTTTCCTATGCCTCACTCAGGCCGGCCCCGATACGAACGGTGCGCTCTGGGTAAGCCGGATCCAGCACGATGTCCTTTGTCTCCTTGGTTGGCTTGAAAGCCAGTGTGCCCAAGTTGCCACTCATTGCCGCTAAGTTGAGCTGGGAGGATTGAGCCAGCGCAACAGCGGTTTGCATTCTTCTTTTTTCCTCTGCTATCACCAGCGATTCTGCCAGATTTGATCCGGTGGACGCCGTTTCGAGCGACACTTTGTAGTTTCCAACCACAGTTAAGGGTCCCTTGGGTGCCGGCATCTTCATCTTGAGATACGCGGTATGAGTGGAGGCCATGAATTTTGCCAGTGCCGGTCTCCCAAGCAACGCATGGTAGGGACTGTCTAGGTCAACCACCTCGAACAAGATGTTTTCAACGCGACAATTGTCACGCCCTCCGAACAATACATCCACCCGGACCTTGCCCATCGGTGAGCAGGACAGTCCCGGAACGATGACATGGAAAGTGGTGTGTGTTGGCTCCAGCATGTTTGGTGTTATGCCAAGCGTTTGCATGGTGTGTCGGTACATGATGTTTATGCTGCTCCCATTGTCCACCAGTACCTTGCTGAACCGGACTCACGACGATGGCCCATGCATGATTGGGTCCACCACCAGAGCATATCCGCCCGGATTAGGCATCACCTTAGGATCTTTGAATGACCAAGTCAGTTCCTGATCTGACCACAGCATGTATTTTGGTACTGCCGGTATCACCGCGTTCACTTCCATGGAACGGCGATGCACACTTTGCCGGTCTCTTGGCTCTGTTACGAACACAACGCAGCACAGATCCGGATCATGGTAGACGTTCCGGCCCAAAGGTGCCGGTGGTGGGGCTTGGTTAATACCTTGTGCCACCTTATGACCTTCTTGCGGCTGCTACGGCCGGTTTGGCTGAGCATGCACCGGTTGCGCATTTGCTCCGGTAAGCGGTGGTGGTGGTGCCAGTCTCTCGAAACCTTGGTCTCTGGCATCTTTCATCATGCCCCTCTCCATCAACCTCTTGGTCCAGGAGCAATCTTTTGTTAAGTGGTTTGCCGGCCTTGCCGGATTCGGTGTGTGCCAGCGGCACGGTTGATCCATGGCGGATTCCATGGTGTACTTTTCCTGATCTTGCCACGGCTTTTTCTCAACCCATTGCTTTTTTGGACCCGCCCACGGCTGCGACCCGGTTTTCTGTCTTTGGCTTCCACCAGCGCCAGAATTGTCCTGCACTGCGGCCACTTGTTGCATTCCGTACCTCCGATCTGGAAAGTCTTCCCTTCTTTTGTTGTGGTGGTTGTTCCGGTATTGATCTTGGCGCGGTTGGCTCCTTTGCACCGGCTCAGCTTGAACCGCTGGCTGCATCGGATCTCCCAACGCGTAACTATCTGCCACCTGAATCATCTCAGCCAAAGTGGTTGGCATGTTTCTCTGCAGGTTTTCCCACAGTGGCGAGCCTCTCCGGCAGCCGTTGCTGAACCAAGCAATAGCTTGTGCTTCTATCACTCCTTCGCAGGAGTTCCTTGTGGAGTTCCACTGGGTTAAGTAATCCCGGTCTGTTTCGTTATCGCGCTGCTGGCACAAGGCGAGCTGCTGCGGTATGTGCTGCTGAAGTTGCTCACGAAAGCTTCCTCAAAATCTAGCCAGCCATTTATGCTCCCCTTTGGCAAATTGTTAAGCCAAATACGTGCCGGTCCTACCAGGAAGGACGGTATGATTCTCACAGCCCAGCGCCGGTTTCCTCCGCCTGTTGCGGTTTCTCCGCCACAAGCAACGTACACTGCGGTCACATAGTCCGCAAGCCAATCTTCCGGCTTGGTGGTTCCATCGTATGTTTTCGTGTCACGAGGCAACTGGAAGTTGCGTACCGGTGGTTCTTCCCTCATGATCCGCGGGCCAAAGCACTGCGGACCCGGAGGACCTTCTGCTTCGATTATCTCGGATAGATACACTCTGTCCAGCCTGTGCCTTGCATCCCGGTCTGGCAGGCATCTTTCTCCAACACGTTCTCCCAACGGGTTCCGGTAAGCTCCGATCCTTTCCATTCCGGAATCAGCTTCATCGTAACGTTCCGGTAGCGCGGCCTTTCCCTGCCGGTACCTTGGTGGAGGCATTTCCTCCTCAGCATAAGCTGCTCTTGCCGCTCGATAATTTTGCCCGGTTTCTCCTTTACCGGCATAAGCGTTTCCAGCGTAGCCATTTCCGGCATAGCCGCGACCAGCCCCTTGGCTTTTTCTACCGGCATCATGTTGCCCGGCTTGTTGTTTTCCGGCCAGAACCGGATCATACACAGTCATCTTCTGTGCGTTTGCATCTTTTTCTCTTCTTCTATCGGGATGGGGGGACGATGCCTGCCCATGCGACTTGCTTCCGGCATTCTTTGCCGAACGTACCGATTTTGACGCCGCAACTGCCTTGTTAATTCTAGCAAGCTCAGCATTTTGTGCCTCAATCTAATCAAGCAGCTCTCTTACTCGATCCTGTTGTTTTGCTAAAGCCTCGCCAGAAAGCGATTCACACATCTCTACTGCAGCCCTAGCAGCTTTTATCGTTTTATCCGGACTGCTGTACTTAGGTTTTTCTACCATGCTCAAAGATACCGACGCGCTTTTTCCGGCAAGAACCTCCCGGCGCAAATCCTGATCTAGGTTGCGACCTCTAAGCCGGTTTCCCGCTACTCTAGCAAGTTGAGCGCTAACGGAAGCAAAGCCATGGGCAGCATTGTACTCACGTAGGGTTAGGTTGAGCTCCCGTTGAGCCTTGATGATGTCCGCTCCGCCGGAGAGCAACTTCTGCCGCTGCGCCTCCAGTTCGGCTTGAGCTGCGGCGGGGTCGATGTTCTGCGCGATGCGCGTAGCCAACACGCTCATGGCCGCTTGGAGAGGTGTCTCCGGTGGCGCTGTAGATGTTCCTGCGACGATCTCGTCGCGCTCGGTCGGCGGTTTTGCCGTGCGCGCGGACTTGGTCTGCCCAGCGCCTTCTGCCGCAGCTTCTTTGCCGGCGGCTGCCGCGCCAGCCATCAGCACTTCCACGCTGCCAGCGGCGCGGTCGGAGCGCGGCCCGCGAGTTGGTGAAGACCTTGGCGGATCCGGCGCCACCAGCACCGGCGAGGGGTACTGGCGCTCCTTGACGGTGCCGAGGTAGATGCGTTGTCGTTGATGAAGTCCAGCGAGCCGAGGCGGTAGACGAGGCCAGAGACCACGCGCTCGCCGGAGACGGTGAGGAGTCCCGCCCGGATATGAACTCCAGCAAGTGCAGCTGCTGACCCCACGGTGGGCGCCAACTGTCATCGTGGTGAACAGACAGATGCCATAGGATGGCTTAAGTTGGGGCCGAATGTGCGCTAGATGATCCGGGGAGGGTTTGGTTAACAGGGAAAGAAGATGGAAAGAAACCGATATGTATTCCTTAACTTGACCCTTGGCCAGAGGTAGAAGATGAACAGTACAAGTCTCTTCCTATCTGCAGATGAACAGCCTAAATTCTCTCTAGGTGCGAACTCTCCGTCCCCGCGCAGGGGTGTGCCCCCTCTCCTTATATAGGGGAGAGGGTGGCTTACAAGGCAAGAAACCCTAATGGAATCTAGGATGAGCTAAGCTACTTTATAAAGCTACTTTGGCCCAGCTGGCACTGGTTATGACTTTAATCAGGGAGTAGTGACCTCCGCCGGTATCTTTAACTTCATCATCTTGCTTTGGCACCAGGGCTTCGTTTAAATCTGATTTGCTTCGCTCATCCTTGTCCTCTAGCTCCCGAGAGAATCTTTGACCAGAGCGCCGACAGGCTACAGTAACCATAGGTTCCGGTTTTCCGGTACCTTTACCTCTGGTTCCGGTACCTTCTCACTTAGCCGCACAACCTCTCAGAGCTAGTACTTTGGTATACCCCTCTGGGGATACCGGTTTGTACCAACTCCGGTTAGCCGAACTAAAAGATTCCGGATCACTCTGTGATCCGGTTTTATCATTACAAAAACATGGCGAACTTGCCATACTCTTGGCCTACCGGGGGCCATCCCCCCAACAACATCTTTGTTTGTCCAATTTGATCTTTGATTGCTTGCTTTATTTGTTAAAGCTTTCTTCACCATGTTATCCTTGTGCAATCTTTGATCCTCAATATAGTTTGACTTCCTTCAAGTATTCGTCATTGGATATGTGCATTTGATTCCACTCAAATTATGAGAAGTGCACACCTTGGGGAGGAACTCACATTATATTGGCTTTCTAAATTTTTCACCCATTTTGGTACTTGATGCCAATGGGGGAGAAGTTTAGAGGGTTTAAGGGAATGGTTTTATACTTAAGTTTGGTTTGTGCTTAAGTGTTTTGCCTCTCATGCATTCCATATTTATATGTCTTGCATAGTTGTATATATAGTGGAAAATGTCCCGAAGGTTAATCTTGACAATGTATGCAATGAATTCATGTTCATCACACGTGCATACATTGTGGGGGAGTTTGCTCTATATATGTTGGTTCTACTCACATCCCTTGCATTAGTTGTAGTTGTGTGAGTAGAGCTGGTTTTCGATATGGGCTAGTAGCTTCGTGTTACTTGACCATATCAAATACAACCTCTTGTATACAACTTATTCTTGGATAAGTTGCGTACTTGTTTCTAATATTCATTATATAAACCCTCTTATTGTGATTGTCATCAATTACCAAAATGGGGGAGATTGTAAGGGTATATTGCCCCTATGTGTGGTTTTGGTAATTAATGACAACCCCTATGGACTAATGGTTTCATTGAGTTTATATGAAGGAATATTCCATAGGTACTACTTGTAGTCCATGTGTTGGATTCAAGTATGGATGCCATGAAGATAAAGATATACCTTGTGTATTGGCATCAAGATCATCGATTTGAAGATATATATGTGATATGATCAAGAAGAAGAAATGAAGATAGAGTTCTTATGTGGAACTCAATATTAGCCATGCTCTAGCTTATGTGATAAGCAATGAATGATCAAGATCTTGAGAGCTTGATTCCAAGTGAAGAATTCAAGTTATGGCTCTAAGTCGGTGTCATGATAGTCTCATAAGTTGAGCTATGGTTGACTAAGATTTAGAGCATGCAAACAAATGAAGAATTCTTTATATACCTCAAGATAGTATGATAGAGCATGAGAAGATACAAGGTTGACCAATACAAAGAGTGAAGAATAGATTCAAGTTTGGTCAACACATGAAGCATGAAGAATGTGCCACGTGAAGTCACGTGGTATGGTAAGCCTTGTCAATTATGCTTCATGAACTAACCCATCATATATGTGCTCTTGTGTTGTCTATGTGGGTTAGGTATCTTTCCATGGGCACGCATCAAAAGTGAGATCTCATATAGCCCATGAGAGGATGACATCAAGTGGTGATCGTCATCAAGGTTGAGTTGGGCAAGTTCAAGTTGAGCATCTCAAGAAGATCATATGCTTGAAGCTTGCTGTCCATTTGGTGATAATGGACATGTGAAGATGTGCATCAATGGAGCTTCCCCATCATGGTGTATGGGGGAGCATTTGTGAGTCTTCACGAAGCAACAATGATCAAGTAAGGCATTCCGGCTTGAGTGGAGCTTGAAGAGTTATCATCAAGATCAAGCGGGATGCGCAAGGCAAAGGTATGGCCTTGCTAGGTTTTTTCCTTTTACCGGTCTCAAGGTGGTTGATGGGAGACCGGATTATAGGATAGATAGCCGCACTATCAAGAGGGGCTTTCGGTTGGGTAACTTGATCACGTCGTCTTAGGGAGCTCAATACTTTGCATACTTTGCATATCCCTATTGCTTCTTGGTGTTTCTCTGTGTGAGGTTCTTGAGCTTGTTGCTAGCTTTACAACAAGCCCAAGTTCTTCGAAAACGGAATCCGCATGCATCTCCTATTGCGTTTTCGAGTTTGGACGACTTCACCGTTTCTTAACGGTGGGATACTCCCTCTCTAGAATCATCTAAAATATTCTGTGAGGAGTCTCCATATTGTTGGGGTTCTATTCGTCGTTATCTTTCCAACAAAATTGGTTTCATGTCAATCGGGGTCCGGACACAAAAGTTATCACAGTTTTTGTATAACATGTTTTTCCCCGCTGGCCCGGTTTCTCGCCCGGCGCGACCGGCCATCCCACCGGATGGCCCGGTTCCAACCGGCCCCAGGCCCGGTGCACACCGGCACAGTCCAGGGGGCTTTTTTCCTTCGCCCGGTGCTGGTCCGGCCTGAGGTCCGGTTTGGACCGGCCGGGTCCGGCCCCTCGTCCGGTCTGACCGGGCGGTGGACCGGCCTCCCCGGCGCACGTTCTGCGTGACAAAAAACCCGCTCCAATCACTCGCCCGGTCGACCGGTCTGTGGACCGGACGGCCCGGTCGGTGGCCCGGTCTGACCGGGTCCTGAACCGGACGGCCCGGTCCCAGGCCCGGTTTACAGGCCTCCTTGACTATTGACTCAGCCCAAACTTTTCCCCAACGGTTATTTTTCGGCTTGGGCTATAAATAGCCCTTCTTCCACCTTGGGCTGATAAGTTCTTCCATTCTCTCTCCTCCATTGTTGACTTTGAAGAACTTGCCCTCTCTCTTGATTCCCCCCATGATTCTTGCTCATTCTTGAGGGATCTAAGAGAGGAGATATTGATCTACAATCCCCACCAATCCATTTCTCCTCTAAGTGAGAGGAACCCCTTGGATCTAGATCTTGGAGTCATTTGTTGATTTCCTCTTTGTTCTTCCTCTCTAATCTCATCCTAGCATTTGTTGCTTTGGTGGGATTTGAGTGTGAAGGATTTGAACACCTCTAGTGTTCTTGTTTTGCATCATTGCATAGTGTTGAGCTCTCCACCACGATTAGTTCGAGTGAGAGACCGTGAGCTTGTTACTCTTGGAGGGAGACCTCCTAGTTGGCTTGGCGGTTGGTGCTCCGGTGATCTCTTCAAGGAAGATTGTGAAGATGCCCGGGCTTCTCCTTCGTGGAGCTTGTGAAGTGGTTGTGGAGCTTGCCATCTCCGGAGTGGAGGAAAAGCTAACCATAAGGAAAGGGCCATTATCCTTCGTGGGTTTGGCTCGGAGAATAGGGTGAGCCTTCGTGGCGTTGGGGAATCCTTCGTGGGACCTCCATCCCTCCAAACGTGACGTACCTTCTTGCAAAGGAAGGGAACACGGGAATACATCCTCGTCTCTGCGTGCCTCGGTTATTTCTATACCCGAGCTTACTTTCCTTGTGATAGCCATCGTGCTTGAAGTACATATATCTTGCTATCACTTGTGCTACATATACCCTGTGCCTATCTTGCTTAGATCTAGTTGTTATTGTTGCACTTAGGTGAGCCTAGCATATTTAGGGTTTGTTCTTATAGAATAAACATAGTTTAATTCCGCATTCTTACAAGCCAAATCCGTATGACGTGGGCATTACCCTTCGGGTAACTGACATTGCCCTATCCTGTGCGGCCCAACTGGAGGCCCATGAAGACACCCGATGGCAAGGTGGGCCACTAGGACGGTGCTGGAGAAGATTCCCTGAAGAACAAGACAGAGAGGAGCCGAACAAGGAAAGCTTAGAGCTAGGTCTTTTGTAAACCTAGTCGTACCCGGACAGATCTCTTGAGACCTGGCCTCCTATATAAAGGCCAGGAGAGGGACTGCCGAGGGACGATCAATCTTGGCAACTTTAGCCAACACAAGTTTAGAGCTAGGTAGCCGCAGCACTTAGCCTCTCGACGAGATCACAGCCGAAACCTTCGGCACCCCATTGTAACCCGATACTTTTATAATCAAGATCAGACAGGCAGGACGTAAGGGTTTTACCTCATCGAGGGCCCCGAACCTGGGTAAATCGCTCTCCCCGCTTGTCTGTTAACCGATGTCTCGTGTCAGCCTACAGGATTCCATCAACCCTAAGCCCCAATCGGAGGGCATTGCCGAGGAGTACCCTCGTCAATTGGCGCCGTCTGTGGGAAGCCTGTCGGCACAAGGCAGGTCATCGGCAGTACCAGTCACGTCTGCGGCGTTCGTGCTCGAGTCGTCAACGCCGTCAGATCCGAAAGATTCAGTTCGCTGCGGATCCTTCGAGTTCGTACCGCACACCGAGGCGTCGCATCTGATCTCTGCAGAATCACGCGGCAACATGGATACTACTTTCGGTGGTGTTCACTTCATCATCGATTCCAGAGGGTTTCTTCGCCTCCCTAGTTCAAACGCATCAAGCCCAAGGACTTCGGTTCCAGAAGATATCGCGCCAGCAGCGACCTTGGCAGTCCTATCCAGGAGTGCGGGAGAGGGCAGCCGAGGCAGCTTCGGCGCCGTAGAGGAGCAAAGGAAAAGACGAAGGGACTCACGTCGTGAAGAAGGAGAGCAAATCGCGACTCACCCCCGACAATACGAACGAGGATGCCACAGCACGCAATCGAACAAGAATCGCCTTCGCACACCTTACCTATCGGCCACAGAGCAACTTGAAGCACCGTGTTATTTGCACTCTTATATCGATCCAAAGGATGGCCATGAAAAATCCAGTCACTTGCTCAGGAATTGTCGGCAGTTCCTCGAAATTCGGCAGTTCTGCGACGACCTTAGGGCTGAAGCTGCGGCAAGAGTTCATACGATGGAAAGAAGGGCAGGATCCTACAGTTATCCGCCAGAACCATACATACCAGAGCCATACATACCAGCAGGAGGAGACGAGTACGTACCAACCGAAGTGTTTCCGGAATCTCGCGGACAGGTCAACATGATCCATAAAACCAGCTTCTCAAAGAGAGAGGTCAAGAAGTTCTCACGAGAAGTAAAGTACGCGGAAGTTGCCATGGTCGACACACCCGAATTCATCGACTGGTCAGATCAAAGCATATCTTTCAGCAAGGCGGATCACCCGAAGGCCGTTCCAAGGCCTGGTCACGCGGCCCTAGTCCTTGAGGCGCAGATCGGAGGATACAATATGAGTAAAGTATTCATGGATGGAGGAAGCGGCCTGAATCTGTTATTTGCCAGCACGATGAAAGCAATGGGTAACAGTCGACATGCTAAGAGAGTCTGATACAGGATTCCATGGCATCATACCGACTCGACCCGCTTATTCCCTCGGCAAAATATCATTGGACGTAGTTTTCGGCACGCCTAGCAACTTCAGGAAGGAGAAAGTCGAGTTTGAAGTAGTTGACTGGGAATCTCAGTACCATGCCATCCTCGGCAGACCTGCGTTTGCCAAATTCATGGCAGTACCCCATTACGCGTACCTGAAACTGAAGATGCCAGGCAATAACGGGACAGCGATAACCATCCATGGAAGCTTCTCCCGTTCAGATAGCTGCGACAGGGATTTCCAAAAGATCGCCTCGAAATTCGGGGCTAGGGAAGAACTTAACGCAATCGATGCTATCACAGACCACACGAAGCCACCAGCCGATAATCGAAACGTAAGATCCGATGAGTTTGACATCGCGAAGGAAGCAAAGAAGCAGCAGGTGCACCCCTCTGACCCGAAGAAGACGGTCAACACTTCGGCAGACCTTGCTGTCGCATAGGAAAGCGCGCTCATCGAGTTCCTCCGTGAGCGCTGGGAAATATTTGCATGGGAACCATCCGACATGCCAGGTATTCCCAGGGAACTCGCTGAGCACGCCCTCAATGTTGACCCAAAAGCCAAACCAGTACAACAGTCGATGCGCCGGTTTTCTGAGCCGAAGAGAAAAGCAATCGGCGAAGAGGTTAGTCGGCTCCGCAAGGCAGGATTCATTCGGGAGCTCAAGGAAGCGGAGTGGGTGGCCAATCCCGTCATGGTGCCGAAGAAAGACACAACCGCTCTTCGCATGTGTATCGATTACACGAGTCTTAACAAGCATTGTCCTAAGGATCACTTCCCACTGCCTCGTATCGATCAGATAGTCGACTCCACAGCAGGATGTGATCGTCTCTCTTTCCTCGATGCATATTCCGGGTACAACCAGATCAAGCTCAAGAAGGAAGACCAAGAGTTAACCGCGTTCATCACCCCGCACGGCGTTTTTTGTTACAACGTCATGACTTTCGGGTTGAAAAACGCAGGGGCAACCTATCAGTGGTGCATGCAAGCCTGTCTTGGAGAACAGATTGGAAGGAATATCGAGGTCTACATCGATGACATCGTGGTAAAGACGAAGCACGCCGCCACACTCATCGACGATTTGCGGGAAACCTTTGACAACCTCGACAAGTATAAAATCAAGATGAACCCGAAGAAATATTTCTTCGGGGTGCCAGGAGGGCAAGTACTTGGGTACTTCATCTCAGCCAGGGGAATAGAGGGCAATCCCTTGAAGATCAAAGCTATTCTCGACATGGAGCCGCCAAAGAATTTGCACCAAGTGCAGCAATTGGCAGGACGGCTGGCAGCACTCAGCAGATTCATTGCCAAGCTAGGAGAGAAAGCTTTGCCCTTCTATAGCCTGATGAAGAAGTCAGAAAAATTTGAGTGGACGGATGAGGCGCAAGAGTCTTTTGATAATCTGAAGAAGATCTTATCGACATCTCCAGTACTTGTAACTCCACGCGAAAAGGAAACACTACTCATGTACATAGCAGCAACGGTGCAAGTCTTCAGCAGCGTCTTGGTTGTCGAGCGAGAAGAAGCAGGGAGAGTTCACGGCGTGCAAAGACCCGTCTACTACCTCAGTGAAGTACTCACGCCAGCGAAGCAGAGATACCCTCATCATCAGAAGTTGGCATATGCAGTATGGAGAACAGCTCGCAAGCTACGCCATTATTTCGCGGAGCACCCGATCATTGTCGTAAGCGAGGCACCGTTGAAGAATATACTCACCAACCCAGAAGCCACGGGTCGAGTGTCCCAATGGGCCATCGAGATAGCACCACACGACATAACCTACGTCAACCGGACGGCGATCAAATCCCAAATCCTCCCAGATTTTGTGGCAGACTGGATCCAGTCACAAACGCCGGCAGCACCCGACATGTCTGGTTCATGGACGATGTACTTTGACGGGTCCAAGCGGAGTACAGGCGCAGGAGCAGGGGTGATACTGATATCGCCACAAGGAGACAAGATGAAGTACATCTTGCGCATGAATTTCTCCCTGCCGACAAATAATGAAGCGGAATACGAAGCGCTGTTGCACGGAATGAAGATGGCAAAGGCATGTGGAGCAACTCGCCTAGAAATTTATGGAGACTCGAACCTGGTGGTACAGCATTCCATGAATTTATGCGACGCGGTCAGTGATAACATGATCGCCTACCGACAATTATACCAGAATATGGAGGCCAAGTTTGAAGGGTGCGAACTTAAGCATATCGGCAGAGCTAGCAACGAGGAAGCCGATGCTCTAGCGAACATTGGATCCATGTGCTCCCCCATTCCAGACGGAGTGTTCTACGAAGTTATCACTCAACGATCGATAAAGGAGAAAGCGTCGGCACCGCCGAAATCATCGGCTGACGAATCAGAGGCAAGCCTGCAGCAAACTGCCGAAGAAACCCCACCCCGATATGCAGAACAGGTCCTCCTCCTAGAACCCCTGTGGACCAAACCATTTCTAGCGTACCTGACAGAGCAGCAGTTACCAGAGGATCCGGTGGAAGCAAGGCGAATTGTGAGACGGTCAAAGGCCTTCACTGTGGTAAACGGAGAACTCTACAAGCGTAGTATCTCTGGTATCTTCCAAAGGTGTATTGCCATCGACGATGGAAAGGCACTGCTACGCGAGATACACGAAGGAACATGCGGTCATCACGCAGGTAGCAGGGCCCTTGTGGCAAAAGCCTTCAGAGCAGGATTTTACTGGCCAACGGCGGCATCGGATGCTCGAGATCTGGTTATGAAGTGCGACCCCTGTCAGCGTTTTGCGCCAAAACGACACGCTCCCGCAACGGATCTGATGACGATACCTCTGGCATGGCCCTTTGCGCAGTGGGGACTCGACCAAGTTGGACCACTGCCGAGATCGTCGCCTGGAGGTCACACATATTTGCTGGTTGCAGTCGACAAGTTCACCAAATGGATCGAGGCTGTACCTGTTCGAAATCAGAAAGCCGAAACCGCCGTCCAGTTCTTCAGGGGAATAACTTGTCGATTCGGCATGCCGCACAGCATCGTCACAGACAATGGAACTAATTTTGATTCCAAAAAGTTTCGGAAGTTTTCCGATGACAGTGGTATTAAGCGAAAATTCGCATCGGTGGCACACCCCCAGACCAACGGCCAGGTCGAAAGGATCAATGGTCTAATAGGAGACGGTCTCAAGAAACGCCTTACGGGTGCGGCTGGAGCCTGGGTCGAAGAATTACCATCTGTACTTTGGAGTTTACGTACTACACCCAATAGGTCAACCCAGTACACCCCGTTCTTTTTGGTACACGGAGCCGAAGCAGTTTTGCCAGCCGATGTTCAGTTTGAAGCCCCTCGGGTGACCGCGTACACGGAAGCTACTTCCAACATCGCACTGCAGGATGCTGTGGACCTCCTTGACGAAGCTCGGGATATTGCCTTGGCAAGAACAACGGTGTATCAGCAGGCGCTAAGAAATTATCACAGTCGACGAATACGCAATCGAAGCTTCAATGTTGGAGATATGGTGCTGCGACTAAAGCAAGAGAGACCTTTGAAGCTCGAATCTCCATGGGAAGGGCCGTTCATCATCACAAAAGTGATACCAGGAGGAGCCTATCGGCTCAAGAATCCAGCTTCAGGAAAAGACGTTGAAAATCCATGGAACGTTGCACATTTGCGACGGTTCTACGCATAGGATATAACTATCCACCTCCTGTTATTCGGCAGCTCCTAAGCTTGTCTTATGTTATGAATAAAATTCTGATCAGGTTTTCTACCCTTATTGTTTCAGGCCTCATCATCCGAACAAATTGTTCGGGGCCCTTGTCATTGGCTCTTACTCCTATCGGGAGCACAGGCCAGAAACACGCTCGCACGGTGTCGTTAATTAAATACTCTCATCGGGAGCTAAGATTAACGACACACGGCAATCACGCTCGCACGGTGTCGTTAATTAAATACTCTCATCGGGAGCTAAGATTAACGACACACGACAAACACGCTCGCACAGTGTCGTTAATTAAATACTCTCATCGGGAGCTAAGATTAACGACACACGGCAACCACGCTCGCACGGTGTCGTTAATTAAATACTCTCATCGGGAGCTAAGATTAACGACACACGACAACCACGCTCGCACGGTGTCGTTAATTAAATACTCCCATCGGGAGCTAAGGTTAACGACACACAATAACCCATCCAAGCCTCGAGAAAATACGCGAGTGCTGCAGCTGATGGGAGTACTATCACAAACAAGGCTCAAACCGGTGCACCGCGTGACGAAGCCAAGCGTCTAAATCCCTCGATTATTCGACGGGTGTCGCTCTTACAGAACTTATGTATCGACTCCGCAATAAACTTGCACTTACAACGGAGTCGTCGGGTGAGCAGGCTGACTTGATCACTCGGCCGCCCCCGACAAAAAACTATCAATCGAATTAGCAAATTCACCAGAAGTACATACTGTGTAAAACACACATTAAATTTACATGAGATTATCCCTTGCAGGTACAAGGTCATTACATACATATGAACGCGTAAATTCATGGCAGGTTTCCTTGGTCCTCTCGGGCCTTTAGATCCCTCTCGATACCTGTTTCCATCCGTGAGATGATAGTATACGCGGGATTTCTAGCAATATCGTAATACTGGTCCAAACTCCTTCTGGTGTTTACTATGGCCTCCAAATCTAAGGTCGGGTGACACGCTAACACTGAAGCAAAGGCAAGTTCAGCACCGGCCAGGAGCTCCTTTCGCACCAACAGTCGAATCCTTTCAGGGGTCTTGAATCGAGTAAACAGAGCAGATAAAGTTTCGGGTGCTTGGTCCAGAGGAAACAACGTTCTCCAGACCATCGAGAGATGAGCATGGAACTTGTCGAAGTAATAGTGCACCTTCTCCGCTCGATGTTCAAATTTTGCCACGACAACAGCCTTCGGTCGATGGGACCACAACTCATGCTTCGGGTGAGCAACATTTGTCATCGCTTCGATCTTTTCGTGGATCCTCTTGTTTTCCTCTGATTCGTCGGAAGCTACGACTGTCAAGAGGCAAAGGTCAGCTAAAGGATATTCAAGCTTCGATAAAAATCGACGGATGGACAGGCACTTACAGCTCAAGCTTTCAGTAGCTACACAGAGACGATCGAGAGCATGCTGTTCAATGTCAGTCGCAATCTCGCTCTTTCTTTTCACCAACGCCGCCATCGCGTGAAGGGTGGTAATATATTTGTTCAAGCGGGATATTTGATCACGCAAACGACGAACAAGATTAGAGTCATCGCTAGCCGAAGGATTTAAAGAAGCATCGGCACGAGAAGAAGATGAAAGAATCTGCAGCACAATTCTCAGTTCAGAATAGCATTAATAAACTCCCATCGGGAGCGCTGAAGCGTATATATTACATTCAAAAGATTGTTGGTGCTGGCAACAGAGCCAGAATAAAACAGGATTGGGTTAAACTGTATCAGGCCTTAATTACAATTGACAGAGCAAGCATTCATTCAAGGAAGAGCTGATGATGAGCCAGGGGCAGCTTCAGGCGCAGCTTTGGTCTTCGCCTCGTCAACCAGCTTGAGGAGTTGATTGGCACATATTACTGCTGATTGTTTGAAGGGCTCAAGGTTGATTAGGCGATTATTGTCATCTACATGCAATGCCTTAGACAACTTTTCTAGTTCAGAGCCTAGCCCATGACCCATTAGCAGCTGGAAAGTAAGTACCGCTCCAAACAAACGGGAACGATGCTTTAATACCTCCACAGGCTCAGAAGGGTCGACGAGGAAAGCATCAGCCATTTCGCCAAGAGTCTTGTCCTGCTTCATCTTTGGGAAAATCATCGAGAATAACCTCGATAACGCTCCCTTGGTTCTTTGCAAAAGTCCGAGAACTTGGACGTTGGACTCAGCAGCGAGTGACAAGGCGTCAGACATGGAATCTTCCCGAAGCTTGCGAGCCCGGTTGATGGTTATATCGGCAGCACCTGGAAGAAGATAGTTAAGCAACTTGGAGGAAAATACTGGAAAAAAGGATATGCGCCAAGTGACATAGGCATCCCCAATGGGCCTGCTGAAGATAGTACCCGGGATTTGCTGAAGGCCCATGACTCGAAGAATATGAAGTTTGGAAGCCCAAAATAGAATTAAGGAAAGTTAGAGTTGTATTAGGAAATATAAATTTGTAATCTTGCGGGACGGGTTAGAAACCCTCCCGGACTCTGTAACTTGTTTATCACGAATCCCTCGGCTCCGCCTACTATATAAGGGGGAGTCGAGGGACAAAGAGAGGATCGATTCATGGTCTCACGCAACCCTAGTTTTCGTATTCGTCGAGCACTTTTCGGCTGAAACCTTCGAGATCTACTTGCCCTCTACTTCCAACTAAACCCTAGTCTACAATCTGTAGGCATTGATAAGTTAATCCCTTGTCAATTGGCGCCGTCTGTGGGGATTAGAGGTGTCAAGGAGCCGATCTCGATGGCACGTTCAGGATCATCGACTTCATCAACTGCAAGCAAAGCGATGGATAGAGGTAAACAGATTGAAACTGCTCTAGTCGATTTTATGCCTCACCCGCCCTCCCGTTTGGATGCATATGCGTATCTGGAGGAGCCCATGGAGATGACGTTCGGAAGGTTCCACTTTCGCGTCGAGAAGGAAGGAGCGTATCGACTCGAAATTCCGATCTCGTCGGGATTATCAGCGGCCAATCCCGACCTTTCGAGCTCGACATCATCAGTCGAGTTAGGCGACGAAGAAATCTCCTCGCCACGCTTCATCAGCACCAGGGCAAGTGAAAAACTCGCCAAGATCTTCAGCGACATGTCCTTCGAGTCGTCTGCGGACTCCAATATAAGCAGTGACTCTGACAGTGTCGACAGTCTCGACTTCATCGACAAATCCATTGCTATGGGAAAGGTCTTCGCCAGTCTACGCGACGGTGTCACCAATCTCGACAAAATAGAAAAAATAAAATATCATCAGATCTATGCGATCGGAGAAACAAGTCGACCTCAAGAAGAGACATCAGAGAACTTCGACGAGGCGGGAAATCCGTTCGTCGATCCTGCGGATCTCACGCGAGGCCTAGGGACAAAATACATCGGCACGACGACGCGAGAGATGGTGCGATTTCCGCAGGCAGTATGGGATCGAGTGGAAAGAGCTATCAATGGCACAGAGCCGATGACCGTAACAGCGACACCAGAGGAGTTACAAGCATATCAATATAGGCTCGCGCGTACCAGGCGAGAACTTGAAAAACAGAAGATTGCGCTAGACAGGAGGCAAGAAGCAGCATCAGCATCAAGTAGGCGAAGAGCGGAGCTGAGTCGACAGTCAGGTACTTCGGGAAGCAGTCACAGAGAAGCTCGCAACAGGGCAAGATCTCGTTTAAACAACATACCCGAAGCTGAGAGGGAGAATCTGGTCCAAAATCTCGACATGTCCTTTATGTCGATAGACACGAGGGGGAACATTATTCCTAAGACACCAGAAGCGGGGTACATGGCGACGCAAGCTTTTATCCTCGCGTCCAAACCACCTGCCGGAGATCCAAGAGAGGCACTGTACAATATGGCTATGGCAGGAGTTGGAGCCATGGGAGCGGCGTTCGTAAATTCACCCCCCGAAGGATCAGCAAGGCAAAATAGTCCACGACCTGCTGTCGCAACACCAGTTCCCGAGAGAAAAAGCGGGGCAAGAGACACGGAAATTCAAGCAAGAGTAGACATGGCACGACAAAATAGGAGGGAGCATCGGCATTCTCCAGACATAGCTGAAGAAGATATGTGTGGGCTACCATGTTTTACGAGGAGGGTCCGAAAAACTCGGGTGCCTTCAGGGTTTAAGTTACCCGATAATTTCAAGAAATTCGACGGCTTGCAAGATCCCGAGGATTGGCTGGTCGATTATCTCGAGACAGTGAAACTGATAGGCGGAACAAGGGCAACGGCCATGCAGAGCATTCAAGTACACCTAAGTGGAGCTGCAAGGTCTTGGATAAAGAAGCTTCCTCCGGGTTCCATCGACAGCTGGGATGATTTCGAGGACATATTCGTGAAAAACTTCAGATCCACCTGCAAGAAGCCTGCATCACTAGAGGAGCCGAGGTCGTGTCGACAAAAGCATGACGAATCCATGAGAAAATATATCCAGAGGTGGAACATCATTAAAAACTCGGCAGAGAACATATCTGACGAGAGGGCAATAGATGCGTTTGTGGCAGGAATCCGGCGAGGTGATTTCATCGAGGACTTGGGAAGAACCAACCCAAAGACAGTATCAGCACTGATGGAGATCGCAAACAGGTGGGCGGATGGAGAAGACGCTGTTCATAATAAGCGACATAGGTCACCAGAGGAGGACCGTGGTCGAAATTTTCAAAATAGACGACGTTTTCCTCGACAGTTCTCGAGTTACGATGCTCCTGGCCAAATATCGGCTGGTTTTCGAGGAAATAGTGGAGGAAGCAATAGAGATGAGCATCAAAGAAGCAATGAGCAACGAGGCGACAATAGAGATGATTCCCGATATAACAGGCAAAATAGTGGACCAAGGTTCCAGAGACCATATATATCTCCCGAGGATATGATGAACAGGCCATGTCAGATGCATTTCTATCTCGACAATAACGGGAAGAGGCAGTCAGGACACCTGCAGAAGGATTGTCGAAATTTTCAAGCAATGTTGAGGTTCGCAGGGCAAGCCAATGCTCAGGCAGCAAGTAGACATCCTCAGGGACCAAGGAGTGAGATCCACCTACCACCTCCTCCCGCAATTACGGACGAAAATCGACACCAGCTCAGAATAGCGGCAGCACCACACCCACCTCCGTATGTCGACCCCAACTCCAACGGTGCGGTCTCGATGATTCAGAAAGCTAGGCCGTCTAATAGGGCTCAGAAAGTAATCTCGCGACAAGTGTTCATGGCAGAGAAGATGCCTCCACCAACGATTGAGTACCTAAATTGGTCGGGACAGGATATTGGCTTCACAATAGCGGATCACCCACAGCAAGTTCCTCGACCAGGGCAGTCAGCACTTATCTTACCAGCAGTGATCGCAGGATTCGACGTGTCTCGAGTATTCATAGATGGAGGCAGTAGTCTAAACCTTATGTATGCAGATACACTAAGGAAGATGAACATATCCCTGGCAAACCTAAAACCCACGGACACACGTTTCCATGGTATCACAGCAGAGAAACCGAGTTATCCAC
This sequence comes from Lolium perenne, assembly GCF_019359855.2. NCBI lineage: Eukaryota > Viridiplantae > Streptophyta > Magnoliopsida > Poales > Poaceae > Lolium > Lolium perenne. The sequence goes on along the minus strand of NC_067248.2, from coordinate 3,587,252 downwards.
TAGGGAAGATCAATCTCGACGTACAGTTTGGAACCCGAGAAAATTACAGAATAGAAAGGCTGGAGTTCGAAGTTGTGGATTTCCCGTCGCAATACCACGCCTTGTTGGGACGACCGGCATATGCCAGGTTTATGGCGGTACCACATTACACGTACCTGTTATGGAGGTTGCCTGGACCTAATGGACCAATTACAGTCAAGGGCAGTTTCGCGTTAGCTGATAAATGCGACAAGGATTTTCATCGACTGTCAAAAACTTTCGGGATGCAAGCAGAATACATGGCGTCAAGGCTCATGACTGATTATGATGTATTGCCAGATGTAGGGAGACCTCTCAGGGAGCCAACCTTTAACACTACTAAAGATTCCAAGGAGGTGCAGATTCACCCGACAGATCCAAAGAAAACGACGTCCATTGCCACTAACATGGACCTCGCATAGGAAAGCGCGCTCGTCGAGTTCCTCCGTGAGCATTGGAAAATCTTCGCATGGTGTCCAGCTGACATGCCAGGAGTACCCAGGGAACTTGCCGAGCACCACCTAAATGTGGATCCAATTGCGAGACCAATCAAACAACCTTTGCAGCGTTTCTCGGAACCAAACCGCAAAGCTATGTTGTCGGAAATTGATCGACTCAGAGAAGCTGGTTTCATCAAAGAATTACATACAGAAGCCACGTGGGTAGCTAACCCAGTGTTGGTGCCGAAGAAAAACACGAAAGTCCTTCGCATGTGCGTCGACTTCACGTGTCTCAATAAGCATTGTCCAAAGGATCACTTTCCCCTCCCAAGGATCGATCAGATTATCGACTCCACGGCAGGTTGCGAACGTCTTTCCTTCCTGGATGCATATTCTGGTTATAACCAGATCAGATTAAAAGAAGAAGATGAAGTCAAGACAGCGTTCATAACACCTTATGGAGTGTTTTGCTATAAAACAATGCCTTTTGGTCTAAAAAACGCGGGAGCAACATATCAGCGGATGATGCAGAAATGCCTGTCAACACAGATTGGAAAAAACGTACAAGTATACATCGACGATGTCGTCATAACAACAAAGAAAGGGTCCACGCTGATCGAGGACCTAAAGGAAACTTTCGACAACCTCGACAAGTTCTGCCTCAAGCTGAACCCGACAAAATGTTCTTTCGGCGTCCCGGCAGGAGAACTTCTCGGGTTCCTAGTTTCAGCAAGAGGGATTGAAGCTAATCCAGAAAAAATACAAGCTATAGTAACAATGAGGAAGCCAACAAAGTTAAAAGAAATACAGCAACTAACTGGGCGAGTCGCAGCTTTGAGCAGATTCGTCGCCAGGTTAGGAGAAAAGGCGTTGCCGTTCTACGCCTTAATCAAGCAGGGAGAGAAGTTCCAATGGAACGAAGAGGCAGACAGAGCTTTCGAGGACCTCAAGCGCACAATTTCGACACCACCAATCTTGGTGGCGCCTAAGGAAAAGGAACCTTTGCTGTTATACATTGCGGCCACACCTCAGGTGGTAAGCACAGCACTTGTTGTCGAAAGAGAGGAAGAAGGAAAAATTCATGGAGTACAGAGGCCAGTGTACTTCATCAGCGAAGTTTTATCACCTTCAAAACAGCGGTATCCTCAGTACCAAAAGCTAGCATATGGAGTGTTTACAACCGCAAGGAAATTGCGGCACTATTTTTCGGCACACCCGATAATAGTGGTCAACGAGGCGCCCTTGTCCAATATATTAAACAACCCAGAAGCTACGGGTCGTGTCTCCCTTTGGGGAATAGAGCTTTCCCCTCGGGACATCACGTATGAAAAAAGAAAAGCAATAAAGTCACAAATTCTACCAGACTTCATTGCAGAGTGGATGGAGTTACAAAATACAGGACCACCGGATTTATCGAGAACTTGGACTATGAACTTCAACGGGTCCAAGAGATTAGAAGGAGCTGGAGCAGGCGTAATACTAATATCACCTGAGGGCGACAAGCTGAAGTATGTCTTGAGGATGGCGTTCCCAAACGCATCTAACAATGAGGCAGAATACGAAGCCCTCATACACGGGATGAAGATGGCAAAAGCTTGTGGCGCAACTCGACTAAAAATATTCGGCGACTCGCAATTAGTGGCTCAGCAAGTCATAAATCAATGTGATGCAGTCAATGATAGTACGATAGCATACAAAGAAGTGTACAACGAGCTAGAGAAGCTGTTTGATGGATGCGAGGTAAATCACATCAGCAGGCTGAGCAACGATGAAGCCGACGTTCTTGCAAATATCGGGTCGCAGTGTCTTGCGATTCCACCAGGTGTATTCTGGGAGGAGATAGCCGAGAGATCTACAAAGTCGAAAAAGACAAAAAAGAAGGAGAAGGACAAGAAACCCTCGGGGGCTGCAAAAGAAGCACCAGAAGAAGAAGAGGAACAGGACCTAGTAATGATGGTGCAAATTCCATGGATGCAAGCGTTCATATCATACATCCTGAGAAAACAAATACCCGATGATCCAGTTGAAGCAAGGCGAGTTATCAGGCGTTCTAAAGCCTTTACTGTGGTCAAAGGGGAGTTATACAAACGAAGTATTTCGGGAGTGTTACAAAGGTGCGTCACACCTGAAGAAGGAAGGATAATCTTGAAGGATGTACACGAAGGAATATGTGGTCATCATGCAAGCAGTCGAGCTATAGCAGCCAAGGTTTTCAGAGCAGGATTTTATTGGTTGACAGCAATCGAGGACGCCCACCTGAAAGAGATTTGCCGCAAAACCTCACTCTCCGGCAGCAGAGTTGATGCCAATACCGCTGTCGTGGCCCTTTGCTCAGTGGGGTCTCGATATGGTGGGAAAATTACACAAAGCTTCGCCAGGAGGATACGAGTACATGCTCGTCGCTGTCGACAAATTCACAAAGTGGATAGAAGCAAAGCCGATAAATTCACCTGACGGAGCGTCTGCAATTAAGTTCGTGAAAAGCATCGTCTTCAGATTTGGAGTACCTCACAGCATCGTCACAGACAATGGTAGTAACTTTACATCCAAAGAATTCAAGGCATATTGTGCAGAGGTAGGTATTAAACTACACTTTGCATCAGTTGCGCACCCGCAAACCAATGGCCAAGTCAAAAAGCCAATGGAATTATCTGCAATGGTATCAAGAAGCGTTTGCTGACGCCTTTGCAAAAAGCTCGACATACCTGGCCTGAAGAGTTGCCCAGTGTGTTATGGAGTATTCGAACAACACCAAATACGGCGACACAGGAGACCCCGTTCTTTCTGGTCCATGGAGCTGAAGCAGTACTGCCGATAGAAATAGAACATGATTCTCCAAGGGTCATAGAATATGACGAAGAGGCCTCAAGAAAAGCATTGGAGGATGATGTCGATGCACTTGATGAAGCTAGAGATGAAGTGCTATCACGGGTCACCAAATATCAGCAGGACCTGAAGAACTACCACAGTCGACGTTTACGACCAAGATCCTTTCAGGTGGGCGACTTAGTTCTTCGGCTCACTCAAAAAAGTCATGAAAAACTCGAGTCGCCATGGCTTGGCCCTTACATCATCACAGAAGTAATCGAAGGAGGAGCATACAGGATAAAGGACAAGAAGACAGGGGTTGCAGAGCCAAATCCCTGGAACGTGGCGCAACTCAGGCGGTTCTACGCTTAGAGTCGAAATATAGTTCTCCTTTGTAAAAATACAATGTACTGAAACGCCCGCGAGCTTTCAGACGCACTCTTTTCCTTTTCAGGGCACCGAGTGGGGCTGGAAAGGTTTTTAATGAGGCGGGCTCGCGGTGCTGCAATATAGAAAAGATATTGGTGATATACATCTTCTTTCTCGACACGCTCGGGGGCTTGCACCCAGCAGCTACCATATATAAACTACCGACAAAATAGAACTTGCAAAACAATAAACTTCGCTTTGGTGCAACACACCTCGCGAAACAATATAGAGACACAGGAGGAACCAATAAAAGGCTCGGGGGCTCGTTGAAACAAAAATAGTTTGAGATACTTGACAACATATGTGTTTTTTACAATATACAGGCGTTTCTTTGACGGAGAAAAAACAACAAAGAAATTCTTCAATCAGTATTCAATATAGCGTCTATATTGATTCCCTCGTTATTTGCTGCACCAGTGCTATGTTCAGCATAACTACCTCTTACAAAGAATTCTGCATCAAGCCGAAGCAGTTCGTCCATCATCTTTTCGGCTACAGGGCGCACAGTGTCGTCAATTTTGTCAACGTTTCTCCTTCGCTTCGCCTGTTTGGCCAGACACTTGTCGACAATTTGAGTAAGATCTAACTTGGGGTAGCAGATCTGTATCATAATCATGGCGAATCTTGCCCCAGCTTCTAGTTGAGCCCGCACAAATTGATGAATACGAGGAGCATCTCGAAATTTCTCCATCAAGGCAGGAAGGGTGTCTGGGATTTTGTTGCGAGGAAACATGGTGATGTAGACTAAAGACAGAGTTTTCGTACAGAAGTCGAGAAAATCGTGGACCTGACTCGCGCGATCTTGAAATCTGACTATTTGGCGAGTTCGCTCAGGAGTGACCCAAAAATTGGCACCATGCTCGCGAGCAAGCCTGACAAGCACATTGGTTCGGGCTTCAACACGTTGATCTTCGGCAGCAGTATCCAAGAAAGAACCTGTTCCACCGGAAGCTTCAGCAAGGAGTAAAAGATAGTAAGGTTAAACTAACATATGACCAAGTTTTGCGGAGCATACCCGCCATATCCAAGCTAGCATCATTCATCAGCTCCAGCATATGATTCTCTCGGCGTGTATCTTCGGTAGCCTCAGCAACTGCAGTTTCTTTCAACGCCATGGCTTCTTGAGCTTGTTGAATAGCTCGTTTTTCATTATCAGAGGATCTTCGAGACTGTTCCATGATCACGAGAATTTGTTTTTTCTTCGACTGTAGTTCTTCACGAAGTTCGTCTAAATCTTCACTTTGAGCAGCACTCGATAAACCTCCAGTATATTCGACAGTGGAGAACCTTTTAGGGTAAGACACCGCAGGCATGGCAGCTGAGGAATGAGGTCCAGTGGTGTAGTTGTCAAAAATCAACTGGAAAGAAAATAATTCGACATCAATACCTCGGCAACATAGCTTTTTCATTAATAAGGACAGGTATTTACATGGCTATTACAAAGAAGTTCCTATTGAACTAATGGGGTAGTTGTCGCCAGAGTTACTATGGCGACATCATCAAAAGAAAAAGCACAGCATCAAAAGAAAAAGCACAAGTTGGTCTACTTGACCTCCGGCTTCGACGAACTAGGAGCCGGAGTTGGCTTGAAGCCAAGGAAAGAGAGGATTTTCTTCGAGTTTGGCTTGGCGGCCTTGATCAAAGATTGCCATCTCTTTGTCTCCATCTTCTGCACATCGCCAACTTTGGACCAGTCGACGTTTTGCTGGCTATCAGCAACCAAGGCGATGGTCCCTTCAACACCAATCTTCAAGCCTTCTTGTCGAAGATTATGTCCGAGATCTTCTTCAACATTGAAGCACTTGGCCAGTTCAGCAAAAGTTTTGGGTTCTTCTTTCTTCGAGAAGAAATATGGGAAAAGCTTCGTCAGGCCTGAGTCAGCATCATCAATGCCTTGGCGTGCTTCGTCTCCATGAATCTCGAGGAGGGAGAGCGCGTCGAAAAGATGATCACCTTCAGGGAGTTCGAGTTCGTACTCTTGACGCGTCCTCCCTGACGATGGAAAAATACCTTGTTGAAAGAGGCACGTTAAGGAAAGGACGGTACTCGAAGAACAAAGAAACAATTAGAGCACTTACTGACAAAACGTCGACTTTGCGCCTCTAGTCGAGAGATAATTGTTTTCTCTCGAGCGGTCTGCTGAGTAATATTGTCACTCAGAGAGGTTTCTGCGTCGTGAAGTCTTTTTCGAAGATCTTCAACAACGGCGGCGTTTGATTCAGCTTTCTTGCGAGCCTTTTCGCTTTGTTCCAATTTCAGAGCAAGAGCGTCAGCACGTTTGTTGGCTTCCGCAAGGTCAGCTGGAAACATAATGGACAGTAACAATTGTCATGACAACAATTATGATGCAGAATATTCAATCAGGAGAAAAAGCAGCAAAAATAGTACCTTCAAGCCTGTTAGCATGGTCGCGGTACCAGACGAATTGGGTACCGAGACGAATAAATTCCTTCATCAAAGGCTGCAAAGGAACCGTCGAGGGAGAAAAATCAATATAGAAATTGAAAAGTTCGACAGTAACAAGCAAAAGAAGCAAAAATAGAGGGGAGTCGACAGTATTGAAATCTTCGAAACACAGAAAAGAAGTGAAGAACTTACATCATCCAGTGAAGGAGTTGTGGAACTGCCAATTAATTGGGAGGGTTCCTTGGCTGGCTCAACCCTAGCTCTCTTCGGTGCAGAGGCACGGGGGCTCTCAATTGGAGCAGTGAGCTCAACGTCCTGCTGAGGAGGCGAAGTTTCCTCTTCATCGGGTTGCGCTTCGGAGACAACTAAAGTATGCGACGTACTCGTTCTAGCAGTCGCGTCAATGGGTGGATTTTCATCCTCGTCGCCACTACAATAAAAGGCGACAAAGTAAGAAACAACATAGACAAAATATCGAGAACAAACAACAAAGAGCAACAGAGAACTTACGAGCTGACAAGGGCATCCTCGTAAGGGTTGAAAGTTGTCTTTTCTTCAGTAGGAACAACTTCTTCGGCAGGAGGTGCGCCAGTCTTGGAGGTGCCAGAATCGTCAACTTCGTCCCTTTTTCTCTTGTTCCTTGGAGAAACAGCGGAGGGGAGGGAGTGTGTCGATGCGGTAGCCTCAGAATCTTCTCTTTCAGAAGAAGCCGCGGATTTCTGAGAACCCGCGATTTCACTCTCAGGGCGAGAAGTACCCTGGTTGTCGTCAGTGACAACAGCCTGTTCTTCGACTTCTCCATCTTCAGGAAGAGGAGGAAGAGAAGCTAGAACTGGATGATTCTGCAAGGACAAGAAATGTCGACAAAAAGTTATGCAGGGAACATCAGCAAAAATAGCAGTCGACAAAAAGTAAAAATCGGGAATACAAAATAATAGTTGGAGAAGATACCTTGGGGAGAGGGTTGGAAACACTGTATGGCTCCACACGGCAAGAAGATGGAATAGGATCTTTCTTGCTGAGCGAAGAAATTCTTCGGATAAGTTTTTCCAAGTCCTTTACAGAAAGGTCCTTGGAAATCCTGTTAGCATCTTTTTCGCCAGCATACGTCCAAAGGGGATTTTTGCGAGCCTGCAGAGGCTGCACCCTAATCCTAAGGAAATAGGCTGTGATTTGAATACCCGACAATTCCTTGCCGCGGGTATTCTGAAGCTCATGGATACGGGACATGAGGGCCTCTGTCGCCGTTTTTTCTTCTTCGGTAGCTTCAGCATCCCAGGAACGGCGGCGAAGAATCTTGGTGCTTCCATTAAAAGGAGCTATGTTGTGCTCGACGGAGTTGGCACTTTCTTCGTGCACATAGAGCCATCTTTTGCGTCACCCTTGGACGGAGTCGGGGAATTTAACGTCAAAATACTCGACGTCAGAGCGGACGCAGATAACAACGCCGCCTATGTTGTAAGCGGCGTTGTGGGAGCCATTGCGGCGGAGGCAGAAAATACGTTTCCACAGAGCCCAGTTAGGAGGGACTCCGAGGAAACACTCGCATAGGGTGATGAAAATGGCGACATGGAGGATGGAGTTGGGGGTTAGCTGGTGCAGCTGAATCCCATAGACAAAGAGGAGGCCGCGGAGGAAATCATGAATAGGGGTGGAGAGACCGCGGATGAGGTGGTCGACAAAACTAACCCGATACTCGATTGGAGGAGATGGGTAGCTTTCTTCGCTGGGGAAGCGAATGGCGCCTTCCTTCTTCATCAGGCCCAGCTTCTTCATCAGATTGACGTCCTGGTTGGAGATTTTCGATCTCTCCCACTCCAGATCTTCAGCGGCCATCTTGGATTCGGGCGTGCTGTGGCGAGTGAGCCGCGCGCGTGGTGGCATCAACGAGGGTGAAAAGAACGAAGCTTGTGCGTGTATGAGCTTAGAAAGCAATGGGCGCAATGGAGGTTTTTGCAGAGGAGAACAGAGGTGCGGCGCGAGCGAAGGTGTGAATGGAGGAAGAAGAAGGACTTATATAGGGATTTCATAGATCAATGCATCGTTGGATCGAGAAATCGTGTGGTGGACAATGAACTCATAATGAGAGGGTAAAAAGGTATTTTTACTGTGAAGAAACAGAACGGGCGCTACAGGATGTGCGCCAGGAAAAGCGGAGGACGTGTGTCCCCCACTTGCACGACGTGTCAAACTGACAAGAAATTTGGACCCACAAGACAGAGAGAGAGTAGCACTCGCGTTTTTCTGGATGCGACGATCGTGGCTATCGTCAGTAATGAGGTCACTTTGACCAAAGGAAAAATCTCGACAAGTAAAGAATAAGAAGATTGGCGGCAGGAAAAATTATCGGTTATTTTGGGAGCCTTTGATCAAATACAAGTTTTTGCCCAAATGCTCGGGGGCTACTTAAAAAAAAAGAAATAAAGTTTGAGTATGACAATATAGAAACTGCGGGAGCCTATGATCAAACGCAAACATTTGTTCATAGCCTCGGGGGCTACTCCCATCGGGAGCGCTGTTCGCGCACCCGATAGATATGAAAAGCTCGAGAAAAAATGACAATATAGCGGCATGAAATGTGGAGCCTACAACCAAGTATAAATCCTTGGCTGTAGCCTCAGGGGCTACTCCCATCGGGAACGCTGTTCGCGTGCCCGATGAAATAATACAAGAAGTGAGCATATTTCGAGTTAAACAAATAACTCGACATATACTCCCATCGGGAAGTCAATATAAGTCATCCGTGACTCAATAAAATGTGCTATTCCAGCAGCCGAAAAGGCACTCGACAATATATTCTCAGAGCGCTAAAAGTCGCGAATAATCTCTGAATGCCGCAAAACTTTGCGAAGGTAAGACCCCAGATCCGTTCTGAGCGGCGTGGCACCGTCTCTGACGTCGGATTGCTACTTTTTTCCGTATCAACAGATACGAAGAAAAATCCTAACGGACGCGTTAGGTACCCGATAAAATATGACTGGGACTCGACAGAATGGTAAGACCTTAAGCGGCACCTGTCGAAGTTTACACCAGTATCCCAAGATCATGTCCAGGGACGTGATTTTGAAGTAGGTCTTTGCGGATTGCCACTAGAGCAGTTAACTAGTACCTGATCCGTCAGATGAACTAGCCCCAATTACCATTATCCCTGTACAATATAGAATTGCATATATAAAGATATGTGATAAGCTTGGCGAAAATATAAAACTGGAGATTTTCCCTGACTCTTCGATTCAAGTAAAATCTCGGGGGCTACTGACATAGGCATCCCCAATGGGCCTACTGAAGATAGTACCCGGGATTTGCTGAAGGCCCATGACTCGAAGAATATGAAGTTTGGAAGCCCAAAATAGAATTAAGGAAAGTTAGAGTTGTATTAGGAAATATAAATTTGTAATCTTGCGGGACGGGTTAGAAACCCTCCCGGACTCTGTAACTTGTTTATCACGAATCCCTCGGCTCCGCCTCCTATATAAGGGGGAGTCGAGGGACAAAGAGAGGATCGATTCATGGTCTCACGCAACCCTAGTTTTCGTATTCGTCGAGCACTTTTCGGTTGAAACCTTCGAGATCTACTTGCCCTCTACTTCCAACTAAACCCTAGTCTACAATCTGTAGGCATTGATAAGTTAATCCCTTGTCACCAAGGAACTTACCCAATAAATTCGCAATGGATTCGCGAAGGACGCCTTCTTTTTCATCGGCTGCGATTGCAGCCTCGCGTCTGGCATCTTGCTCATCCTTCACTTTTTGCTTCAGCTTCTTCAGTTCATCCTTCCGCAAGATATTTTCATTCCTAGCATCGGCTGCAAGCCTGTTGGCTTCCAGCACCTGGTCAGCCGAAGTCTTGATGGTCTTCCGAAGATGAGCATTTTCAGACTCCAGACGGGTGAATTGCTCAGCAAAATCTACCACAACGTCAACTGTGGCATAAATCGGCTGCGAGGCAAAAAGCCAAGAAACATCAGTCGAATATGGAAATTCAGTGAAGAAGAGGGAAGCCAAGTCGAGTAAATCACTTACGTGGTCACGGGCAGCCGATGAACCGGGAGCGTCGCCAGGAGGGATAACCTTCGACACCGGAATTTTTTCCACGGCTGTTCTTGAGGGCGGCGTTGGTTTGGCAGGCGAAGGGTTCGACTCCTTGGCTGACTCGGACTTCCCAGAGAATAACTTAGCCCTCTTTGCAAGAGGAACATCGTCGTCATCATCGGAGCTACTTGGAAAGCAAGGATGATCAGCATACAAAATAAAGAAGGAAAGTTACGAAGGGAAAAATAGACACTCACAGGTCCAGGTCATCTTCGACAGCAAAAAAGCCTGTCGAACTTTTCACAGCAGGGGGAGGCGATGCGGTTTCATCGGCATCATTATCTTGCCCGCTAGGACTCGATTCAGCCGTTGTGATAAGGTCCTCGTTTATCCTCTTACACAGCCTGCTCCTGGTGAAAGCATCATCCTCGGGGGCTTCATCCTCCTGGACGTCGCTGTCCTCAAGGATATGCTGGACATCCTCGGTCTCCTCAGAGTCGTCATCATCATCTTCCGGTTCCACACCGCTTTCGGGTGAAGGAGGATAGCATTGAGCCACAGTGGAGGCCTGTCGAAAAAAAACAGTGAAAAGTCGAAAAGTAGCACAATGATAGTAATAAGAGCAAGAAACAGAAAGAATTACCTCAGCTGGAAGGTGTTTGAGATCGTATGGGGGACGAGCCGAGGTCAAAACAATGTTGTCCTTCATGCTGAGGCACGTCAGACGACGCACCTCGTCGCGAAGCTCATCATTCGACAGTTCGGTAGAACTGACTCTCGACTTGTCATTCTTGCCAACGTACAGCCACAACTGATGGGGCCGGGACATCAGCGGTTGCACCCGACGTTGTAAGAACACTGAGACTACCTCAGTGCCGCACATCGTTAAGCCTCCTGTGTTCTTCAGATCTACGACCTGGTCGAACAGCTTGTCGGCTATGGTGCTTTCTTCAGGAGACAGGGTGTTTCGCCAGGATTTCTTCGGCTGAGCCACCAGGACGTCCTCGAACGGAGGAAGATTGGAGCGCCGCCCAGACACTGGGGTATCTCGCAGATAAAACCATTTGTTGCGCCAGCCCTGGACAGACTCCTTCATCGGGTAGTTGAAGTAATCAACTTCCTTTCTGACAACAAAGCCAACGCCACCGACGACGGGGGGGCCATTGCTGTCGTTGTGACGCTTGACATAGAAGATTTTCCTCCAAAGACCCCAGTGGGGATCAATGCCGAGGAAAGCTTCGCAGACAGTGATGAAAATGGAAAGGTGGAGAATGGAATTTGGGGTCAGCTGCCAGAGCTGGATCCCATAGAAGAAAGGAAGAGAACGAAGAAATTCGTGGGCAGGAAGAGAAAGCCCGCGAAATAGAAAGGCGACGAACATAACAGTAAAGCCCTTTGGGGGCTTTGGGCGAGAAGCTGGACCTGGAAGACGAATATCGTCGTCAGACGGGGAGATGAGACCGAGGGTGCGCAGCTTGTTCACCTCGCGGTTGGAAATGCTGGAGGCGCCCCAATCGCGGCTAACCTTGGTCGCGCCTGAGGTGCTGGCGCTCTTCTTCTTGCCCATGGCGCCCGAAGTTCTTGCGAAAAGGAACAGAGGTGAAAGGAAAGGTTGGGGAAGAAGATGAGCAGTGTAGAAACGTAAAAAGTGAAAGCAACAGGGAGGCTCCCTATTTATGCCACAGGATTGATGAGAAATCGTGGCCATAACTCCATAGACATCGTGGGAGGTGGGCGAGATCTGGTCGTACACGTGTCGCTCCAAGAGGAGAAAGGAACCGGCGGCCCATTATTCCCACGATGTGCGAAAATCGAGGAGGCGCCTCGGTCAGTATGCATGCACTGGTCATTTCCTAAAAACTGCCCGCGCAGAACTAGGGTGGGCCCATCAGGTCAAGTCTTGTCAATCAAACCACAGCAGTGGTTACGTCATCAGTGATGTCATGAAGCCCGCCGAAAGCATCTGAAGAAAAACGAAAAGAATCGGGTGGTCAACTTGAGTCTACGCACGGATCGCAAGCATCCGCACCTAGACTCGGGGGCTACTCCCATCGGGAGCGCTGGACGCGCACCCGATAAAACGTGAACTCGAAAATATTCCTGTGAAGAGATATTTGAAGAAAATGATGGAATGCTTAGCTCGAGTCTGCACCCGGTCACAAGCGCCCGTGCCCAGACTCGGGGGCTACTCCCATCGGGAGCGCTGGACGCGCACCCGATAAAACTTTTTTGCATTCCAGGATCATGCCCGGGGACTTGATTCTGTGTAGGGTAACGTTGTTTTGCCATCGGCAGTTAACCAGCAAAGCTGGGCACGTTATTCAATATCCTTTACGCGTTCAAACCTTACTGAAAAATACAAGCCCCGGTACAAATGTATCGGATGACCTATGGAGACTTGCGGAAAACTTCGGCAGAAGAAGACGTTCGAGTGGCACAACTTGAGTCTACGCACGGATTGCAAGCATCCGTACCTAGACTCGGGGGCTACTCCCATCGGGAGCGCTGGACGCACACCCGATAGAAGAAGATAACGCAGCTACAAGATGGACAAGAACAATCAAGGGAGAAGAACATTCGATGGAGGCATGCTTTAGTCTCTACCCGAAATATCTTCGGCTAGACACTCGGGGACTACTGACGTGGGCATTACCCGTCGGGTAACTGACATTGCCCTATCCTGTGCGGCCCAACTGGAGGCCCATGAAGACACCCGATGGCAAGGTGGGCCACTAGGACGGTGCTGGAGAAGATTCCCTAAAGAATAAGACAGAGAGGAGCCGAACAAGGAAAGCTTAGAGCTAGGTCTTTTGTAAACCTAGTCGTACCCGGACAGATCTCTTGAGACCTGGCCTCCTATATAAAGGCCAGGAGAGGGACTGCCGAGGGACGATCAATCTTGGCAACTTTAGCCAACACAAGTTTAGAGCTAGGTAGCCGCAGCACTTAGCCTCTCGACGAGATCACAGCCGAAACCTTCGGCACCCCATTGTAACCCGATACTTTCATAATCAAGATCAGACAGGCAGGACGTAAGGGTTTTACCTCATCGAGGGCCCCGAACCTGGGTAAATCGCTCTCTCCGCTTGTCTGTTAACCGATGTCTCGTGTCAGCCTACAGGATTCCATCAACCCTAAGCCCCAATCGGAGGGCATTGCCGAGGAGTACCCTCGTCACCGTAAGAGTTTTTAAACGCCTATTCACCCCCCCTCTAGGCGACATCTCGTCCTTTCAAATAGGAGATTTTTATAAAAACTATGAGGTGGAGGGACTCGTGCATAATTTGCCTTCAAAACTTTACGACCTATCTGGAAAACGATGAACCATGCACCGGTCTACTGCTACCACGTCAGCATGGAGACTAGACCCCACGTGTCAGAATCGTTGTAATTTTGGGATCAATTTGCGTTCAGTATTTTTTGCAAAATCTACGAAAAATGTGATAGTTTTTTGCTTCAAAAATGTAAAGTGGTACCACAATCGATATTTAGCTAAAAGTGTGGTGGTTTTATGCTAAAAGCTCATCAGTTCCGAGCTAGTTCCAAGGTCCAACTCGCACTTCATTACAGAAAAAAACGGGCCAGGCCCAAAAGTACGAAAGGTATGCGGAAAGGTGCGTGTAGATTTAGGATTTAGGTTTTAGTGTTTAGGGCTACATGACGGGTATCGTTATATAAAGACCGACCTTCCCGAAGAGACGTCGGCTCCCGTCCGTTCAACACGTGGCATCGCTGAAATCTCTCCGCGCGCCGTACGTCTGACCGCAATCTCCGCGAACGCATCCCGCGCGTTGCCCGCACACACGGATACGATACAGACGGAAGTACAACCGACGTGGATTAATCCTTGGGGAATGCCCCGATCGTTAGTACCTACCCGCTCACATGCATGGATCAGTTATAGCAAAACTGTGCATGCATTCATCCTATTCTAGCACACGTATGTAGGTATCGTTTCAGATCTAAGTACACGATTACGAACTACACCGAAGTACGAGTGTAGTTACATACGACACACGAATACAGTTACATATAACACACGAGTACAGTTCACATGTAAATTCGGGTACAGCGAAGTTCGAGTATAGTTACATACGACACACAGGTACAGTCGCGTATACGAGCGAGTGATGGCGCGTGACGGTGATGGAGTGTTGATTCCTCCCCGGCGACGGCGCCAGCAAAGTAGCTGCTTGTGACGGTAAAGCACACGTCCGTTGGGAACCCCAAGAGGAAGGTATGATGTGTACATCAGCGAGTTTTCCCTCAGTAAGAAACCAAGGTTATCGAACCAGTAGGAGATGAAGGCCACGTGAAGGTTGTTGGTGAAGGAGTGTAGTGCGGCGCAACACCAGGGATTCCGGCGCCAACGTGGAACCTGCACAACACAATCAAAATACTTTGCCCCAACTTAACGGTGAGGTTGTCAATCTCACCGGCTTGCTGAAAACAAAGGATTAAACGTATGGTGTGGAGAATGATGTTTGCTTGCAAAGAACAACAGAGAACAATGATTGCAGTAGGTTGTATTTCAGATGTAAAAGAATGGACCGGGGTCCACAGTTCACTAGTGGTGTCTCTCCAATAAGATAAATAACATGTTGGGTGAACAAATTACAGTTGGGCAATTGACAAATAGAGAGGGCATAACAATGCACATACATATCATGATGACTACTATGAGATTTACTTAGGGCATTACGACAAAGAACATAGACCGCTATCCAGCATGCATCTATGCCTAAAAAGTCCACCTTCGGGTTAGCATCCGCACCCCTTCCAGTATTAAGTTGCAAACAACAGACAATTGCATTAAGTACTGTGCATAATGTAAACAATACAAATATCCTTAGACAAAGCATTGATGTTTTATCCCTAGTGGCAACAACACATCCACAACCTTAGAACTTTTTGTCACTGTCCCAGATTCAATGGAGGCATGAACCCACTATCTAGCATAAATACTCCCTCTTGGAGTTACAAGTATCAACTTGGCCAGAGCCTCTACTAGCAACGGAGAGCATGCAAGATCATAAACAACACATATATGATAGATCGATAATCAACTTGACATAGTATTCCATATTCATCGGATCCCAACAAACACAACATGTAGCATTACAAATAGATGATCTTGATCATGATATGCAGCTCACAAGATCTAAACATGATGGCACAATAGGAGAAGACAACCATCTAGCTACTGCTATGGACCCATAGTCCAAGGATGAACTACTCACGCATCAGTCCGGAGGCGGGCATGGTGATGTAGAGCCCTCCGGTGATGATTCCCCTCTCCGGCGGGGTGCCGGAGGAGATCTTCAGAACCCCCCGAGATGGGGTTGACGGCGGCGGCGTCTCTAGAACTTTTCTCGTATTTTGGCTCTCGGTACTAGGGTTTTCCGATACGAAGGAATATATAGGCGAAGAGGCAGCGTCGGGCGAGCCAGGGGGTGGGCTCCCCACACCTAGGCGCGCCAGGAGGTGGGGCCGCGCCGCCCTATGGGGTGGCCCCCCTGCTGGCCGTCTCCGACTCTTCTTCGATGTTCTGGAACACTCCGTGGAAAATAGGGCCGTGGGCTTTTGTTTCGTCCAATTCCGAGAATATTTCCTGTGTAGGATTTCTGAAACCAAAAACAGCAGAAAAGAGGAACTGGCGCTTCGGCATCTTGTTAATAGGTTAGTACCGGAAAATGCATCAAAATGATATAAAGTATGAATAAAACATGTAGGTATTGTCATAAAACTAGCATGGAACATAAGAAATTATAGATACGTTGGAGACATATTAAGCATCCCCAAGCTTAGTTACTACTCGCCCTCGAGTAGTTAAACGATAAAAAGAATAATTTCTGAAGTGACATGCTACCAACATGATCTTGATCAATACTATTGTAAAGCATATGAGATGAATGAAGTGACTCAAAGCAATGGTTAATAGTTTACTAACAAATAGATAATGACTAAACAACTGAATCATATAGCAAAGACTTTTCATGAATAGTACTTTCAAGACAAGCATCAAAAAGTCTTGCATAAGAGTTAACTCATAAAGCAATAGATTCTTAATAGAAGGTTTTGAAGCAACACAAATGAAGATTTAAGTTTCAGCAGTTGCTTTCAACTTTCAACATGTATATCTCATGGATAATTGTCAACACAAAGTAATATGATGAGTGCAATAAGTAAGCATGTAAGAATCAATGCACACAGTTGACACAAGTGTTTGCTTCTAAGATAGAAGGAAGTAGGTAAACTGACTCAACATAAAGTAAAAGAAAGGCCCTTCGCAGAGGGAAGCAGGGATTAAATCATGTGCTAGAGCTTTTCAAGTTTTGAAATCATATAGAGAGCATAAAAGTAAAGTTTTGAGAGCTGTTTGTTGTTGTCAACGAATGGTAGTGGGCACTCTAACCCCCTTGTCAAACAGACTTTCAAAGAGCGGCTCCCATTAAGGACGTTATCTCTACCAGCAAGGTAGATCATCCCTCTTCTCTTTTGTTTACACATGTACTTTAGTTTTATTTATGGATGACACTCCTCCCAACCTTTTTCTTTCACAAACCATGGCTAACCGAATCCTCGGGTGCCTTCCAACATTTCACATACCATGGAGGAGTGTCTATTTGCAAAATTAAGTTGCTTACTGATGAATCAGGGCAAAACATGTGAAGAGAATTATTAATGAAAGTTAATTAATTGGGGCTGGGAACCCCGTCGGCAGCTCTTTTTGCAAAATTATTGGATAAGCGGATGTGCCACTAGTCCATTGGTGAAAGTCTGCCCAACAAGATTGAAAGATAAAACACCACATACTTCCTCATGAGCTATAAAACATTGACACAAATAAGAGATAATAACTTTTGAATTGTTTAAAGGTAGCACATGAAGTATTTACTTGGAATGGCAGAAAAATACCACATAGTAGGTAGTTATGGTGGACACACATGGCATAGGTTTTGGCTCAAGGTTTTGGATGCACGGGAAGCATTCCCTCTCAGTACAAGGCTTTGGCTAACAAGGTTGTTTGAAGCAAACACAAGTATGAACCGGTACAGCAAAACTTACATAAGAACATATTGCAAGCATTATAAGACTCTACACTGTCTTCCTTGTCGCTCAAACACTTTTACCAGAAAATATCTAGACCTTAGAGAGACCAATCATGCAAACCAAATTTCAACAAGCTCTACGGTAGTTCTCCACTAATAGGTTTAAACTACATGATGCAAGAGCTTAAACATGATCTACTTGAGAGCTCAAAACAATTGCCAAGTATCAAATTATTCAAGACAATATACCAATTACCACATGAAGCATTTTCTGTTTCCAACCAAATAGCAATAAATGCAGCGGCTTTCAGCTTTTGCCATGAACATTAAAAGTAAAACGAAGAACACCAGTGTTCAAATGAAAAAGCGGAGCGTGTCTCTCTCCCACACAAGCATGTTAGGATCCAAATTTATTCAGAGAATGAAAATAACAAAACGAAAATAAAAGCACACAGACGCTCCAAGTAAAGCACATAAGATGTGACGGAATTAAAATATAGTTTCACTAGAGGTGACCTGATAAGTTATTGATGAAGAAGGGGATGCCTTGGGCATCCCCAAGCTTAGATGCTTGAGTCTTCTTGAAATATGCAGGGATGAACCACGGGGGCATCCCCAAGCTTAGACTTTTCACTCTTCTTGATCATATTATATCATCCTCCTCTCTTGATCCTTGAAAACTTCCTTCACACCAAACTCAAAACAATCTCATTAGAGGGTTAGTGCATAATCAAAAATGCACATGTTCAGCAAGGACACAATCATTCCCAACACTTCTGGACATTACCCAAGGTTACTGAAATTTAATGGAGCAAAGAAACCCACTCAAACACAGTAAAAGAGGCAATGCGAAATAAAAGGCAGAATCTGTCAAAACAGAACAGTCCGTGAAGACGAAATTTTTCGAGGCACTTAACTTGCTCAGATGAAAAAGCTAAAATTGAATGAAAGTTGCGTACATATCTGAGGATTACTCACGATTTTTTTCAAGATTTTACGATTTTCCTACAGAGAGAACAGCTCAAATTCGTGACAGCTAAAAATCTGTTTCTGCGCAGAAATCCAAATCTAGTATCAACTTTCTATCAAAGACTTTACTTGGCACAACAATGCAATAAAGTAAAGATACACATGTATTGCTACAGTAGTAACAAGCACCTTGACTCAAATATAAAACAAAAATTGCAGAAATAAAATAATGGGTTGTCTCCCATAAGCGCTTTTCTTTAACGCCTTTCAGCTAGGCGCAGAAAGTGAAAATCAAGTAACATCAGGAGAAGAAACATCATTATCAGAGTTGGGAGTTTTCTCAACGATGCATTGTATCTTATCTATGTAAGTTTCAGAGGCTCCTCTTTCATTACTTTTAGGCTTACTATCCTCCTCAAATAAATTTTCAGGAACAATCCAATCAAAATTCTTTTCTAGTGCCTCTTGCATTCCTATGAGCTTATAAGGTATTGGTACTTTAGTCTCCCCCTCACAATTGGCTTCATTAGTGTACTTTAGCCTATCTTTTTCCATCCTTTCAAGGGTATTTGCAACATTGATATAAAAGCCAAGCATCTTATGTTGAATAAAGACTTTTCTAGCTTCTCTAGCTACATCACCAAATTCTTTAAGAAGGGTTTCTAAAACAAAATCTTTCTTCTCTCCTTCTTCCCTATCACGGAGTGTAAGGAACATATGTTGCATTATAGGATTAAGATTGACAAATCTAGCTTCCAACATGTGCACTAAAGAGGCAGTAGCAATTTCATAATTAGGAGCAAGTTCTACCAAGGATCTATCTTCAAAATCTTCAACCTTACTAACATGATTGAAAAATTCTTCTATATTATCTCTTCCAATGATAGACCCACTCCCTACCGATATATCTTTCAAAGTGAACTTAGGGAGAAGCATGGTGAAATAAACAAGGGTAAACCAATAAAGTAAATGCGAGTAACTATTTTTTTTGTGTTTTTGATATAAAGAAAGCAAACAAGACAGAAAATAAAATAAAGCAAGACAATAAACAAAGTAAAAAGATTGGGTGTGAGAGACTCCCCTTGCAGCGTGTCTTGATCTCCCCGGCAACGGCGCCAGAAAAATGTTTGATGGCGCGTGACGGTGATGGAGTGTTGATTCCTCCCCGGCGATGGCGCCAGCAAAGTAGCTGCTTGTGACGGTAAAGCACACGTCCGTTGGGAACCCCAAGAGGAAGGTATGATGCGTACAACAGCGAGTTTTCCCTCAGTAAGAAACCAAGGTTATCGAACCAGTAGGAGATGAAGGCCACGTGAAGGTTGTTGGTGAAGGAGTGTAGTGCGGCGCAACACCAGGGATTCCGGCGCCAACGTGGAACCTGCACAACACAATCAAAATACTTTGCCCCAACTTAACGGTGAGGTTGTCAATCTTACCGGCTTGCTGAAAACAAAGGATTAAACGTATGGTGTGGAGAATGATGTTTGCTTGCAAAGAACAACAGAGAACAATGATTGCAGTAGGTTGTATTTCAGATGTAAAAGAATGGACCGGGGTCCACAGTTCACTAGTGGTGTCTCTCCAATAAGATAAATAACATGTTGGGTGAACAAATTACAGTTGGGCAATTGACAAATAGAGAGGGCATAACAATGCACATACATATCATGATGACTACTATGAGATTTACTTAGGGCATTACGACAAAGAACATAGACCGCTATCCAGCATGCATCTATGCCTAAAAAGTCCACCTTCGGGTTAGCATCCGCACCCCTTCCAGTATTA
The DNA here is from genome assembly GCF_019359855.2 of Lolium perenne. Lineage (NCBI taxonomy): Eukaryota > Viridiplantae > Streptophyta > Magnoliopsida > Poales > Poaceae > Lolium > Lolium perenne. The sequence continues at coordinate 3,567,310 of NC_067248.2, read as the reverse complement.
AGTTGCAAACAACAGACAATTGCATTAAGTACTGTGCATAATGTAAACAATACAAATATCCTTAGACAAAGCATTGATGTTTTATCCCTAGTGGCAACAGCACATCCACAACCTTAGAACTTTCTGTCACTGTCCCAGATTCAACGGAGGCATGAACCCACTATCTAGCATAAATACTCCCTCTTGGAGTTACAAGTATCAACTTGGCCAGAGCCTCTACTAGCAACGGAGAGCATGCAAGATCATAAACAACACATATATGATAGATCGATAATCAACTTGACATAGTATTCCATATTCATCGGATCCCAACAAACACAACATGTAGCATTACAAATAGATGATCTTGATCATGATATGCAGCTCACAAGATCTAAACATGATGGCACAATAGGAGAAGACAACCATCTAGCTACTGCTATGGACCCATAGTCCAAGGATGAACTACTCACGCATCAGTCCGGAGGCGGGCATGGTGATGTAGAGCCCTCCGGTGATGATTCCCCTCTCCGGTAGGGTGCCGGAGGAGATCTTCAGAACCCCCCGAGATGGGGTTGACGGCGGCGGCGTCTCTGGAACTTTTCTCGTATTTTGGCTCTCGGTACTAGGGTTTTCCGATACGAAGGAATATATAGGCGAAGAGGCAGCGTCGGGGGAGCCAGGGGGTGGGCTCCCCACACCTGGGCGCGCCAGGAGGTGGGGCCGCGCCGCCCTATGGGGTGGCCCCCCTGCTGGCCGTCTCCGACTCTTCTTCGATGTTCTGGAACACTCCATGGAAAATAGGGCCGTGGGCTTTTGTTTCGTCCAATTCCGAGAATATTTCCTGTGTAGGATTTCTGAAACCAAAAACAGCAGAAAACAGGAACTGGCGCTTCGGCATCTTGTTAATAGGTTAGTACCAGAAAATGCATCAAAATGATATAAAGTATGAATAAAACATGTAGGTATTGTCATAAAACTAGCATGGAACATAAGAAATTATAGATACGTTGGAGACGTATCAGCGAGTACATGTACAGTCACGCACACGAGACATGTACAGTCGTGCACACGAGGAAGTACAATCGCGTACACGAGCGAGTACATGTACAGTCACCCACACAAGATAGGTACAGTCGCACACACGGGTAAGTACAGTCACGTACACGAACGAGTACAGGTACAGTCACCCACATAAGACAGGTACAGTCGCTGTGACGCCCCGGAACCGGTACCATGAGGATTCCAGCGATTCCGCCGAAATCCGCACGATATCGATTCAGAGACGCCCTCCGACACGACGTGCGCGACGAATCACACACGTGATGCCAGAGGAATTAACACGAGCGGTAACATTACAACAGGATTACAATAGAGCCCAAAAGAAACGGATATTACAACAACGACTCCAACGAGTCAAGATACAAATATACAATACAAAGATCCAAATCATACAGAAAAGCAAATACGTCCGAGTACGGACAAGATACAAATTGGACTAAGAGTCCTGAAGATAACCAGTGGTGGCGTCCATAACCCTGCCCAGGCCAAGCCGGAAGGGTAACCTTGCTAACGTCGTCATCTTGTACCTGTCGAAGTCGGGCCATCGGTTGCCGACAAAAGGGAGGGAACAGAAGAGAAAAAGAAAAGGCGAGAGTAAGTACCAAGGAACGAACTCCGGCACGTACTTAGCGAGACTAGAAATGGCTATGCTCGCCGGGCGAGTATAATATATATCGCCTGGGGCTATATGGTAGGTTTAGCGGCAGAAAAACTATAACCAATAGAGACACGCTACAACATCCGTCTAATCAGAGAAGATGAGAGAGCGCATAACTAACAGTCCTATACTCTGCAAACATAACACAGCCGATGTGTTCCCCCCCTCGCGAGGAAGTACTTACAAAGGCACTCACACGGTGGACAAGTTTTATTAGGTAACCATTGTAGTAATGCTATATTACTAGACAAGTTATTAGCAAGTTATTAACAGCAACATCAAAGGTGTAAGTTGTTCTATGATCGAGCTATACAATTCCAAGTCGTCCATAACCGCGGACACGGCTTATCGATAAGATGTACACCCTGCAGGGGTTGCCCAAATGTAACCATACGCATGCTCGACCCACTTACGACAGGTGGATGTCTCACAACAAGACCGTTCCCAGTTCAACAAGAAAGTCTAGGGGGGCCACCCGACTAAGCTACCCGTAATGAAGTCCGGCCGTACTCCGAAGCGGACTCAGGGTTTGCGTTAACGGCTAGGCGTGCAAACCACACGCTTCGCTAAACGTTCCGCGGGGTACAGTACAGAATATAAACACCCGAAGGCAACAGGAAGTAAACACCCGAAGGCAACAGTAAGTAAAGCATGGCATACATGGCATAGGCAAATAAAACCAAGGTTGTGGCCCCCTTTTCAACTGACTTGAGAAAAGGTAATGGGTGAGGGGGGGTCCCAATAAACGTCCCCACGTACGGGTAGAGCGCTCAATCTCGGAACAAATAACAAGAACTCGGGTCCTAGGGGACATTAGCGAGTCAAAGTTCCGATGCTTTCGCAAAGGGGCTCACAGATGCCTCTGCTTACAATTTTAGTTGTTGACAAATAAGTAAAGCATGTGTATCTCCAACAAACTAATATAGCATGTGATAACCTCCCAGCAACCCAACATATCCCGATAACAGATCGAGATAAACAACAGAGCCTAAACACGCCTACGACTCGCAAGGCTCAAACATCAAGCAACGGCTATGGATAAGGAATGATACATATAGGATTATAATGGTAACAAGTGGAATAGGACACGTGACTCGATAAAGAAGCGCAACATAAGGATAGCAGTGCGAGGGAGAGCAAAATGTAAAATAGGTGAAGGAGGTGGGCTCGCCTGTGGAAAGCTGCAGAAGGACTCGTCGGAGAACTCGTCGTATCTCACATCAACACTTCGTGATCCTATCCGGGAAGAAGCAAAGCACTAGAACAAGCAACGGATGCACAATTTACAACGACGTCAAAAGAATCGGCATGATGATGATATGATATGCATGGCATGGCAAACATGATGCGGCGATGCAACTTATCCAATTAAGCGAGATCGGGATCCCGGACAAACAGTTTAGGTTGGAGTTGCATTTCCTATCGCCAATATTAAGGGTGGATTAGCATAGCAAACATGGCAGGGGTGAGCTACATCAAAGTTAAATGGAACCGGGACAACATATATATAATATCCCACATATTTCATATGTTCCATATTAGGTGATATTGCAAACTATCACGAATTTATATGATGCAAGATGCAACAGCAAGCATGGATGGCATATTCATGATCTTCACATTTTTCTGATCGATTTTCATATAAAACACTTTGCGTTTCGAAATACGGTTTGAAAGATATGATTTATACGAGATATACACATTTTCTGGAATTTCAGAAAAACAGAGAAAAGGGAAAATGTTTTATACCCAGGAAGTGCTAGCCACAGAGGCTGACGGGGCGGGCCCAGGCGCTGACGCGGCAGCTGACCAAGCAGAGGGCCCCGGGTTGATTCTCCAGAGGCTGCAGGGGGTTATGTGGAAAAGGGTCAAGAGGAGGGACCGCGGGTTAGTAAGAAATAAAACCAGGGGGTTTTCGAGAAAAACTTCCGCGCCAGGGGCTGCGGGTTGATGCAAGGAAAGCTGAAGGGGGCTGGATGCAAAAGGACCAGATCTAGATCTGGGGGATTTTCTCACCCAGAGCGAAGCAAGCCAAGGAGGCTGACAGTTGGGGCCCGTGGTTCGACGTGGACGCCGCGTGGCGGACGACGTGGATGAGGACGTGGTGACCTTGTCTGTGCACGGACGGTGAGCGGCGGTGACCACCGGCGTCACGGCATGGTGGCGCGCGGCCGATGCGAAGGGTTCCAGGAAGCGCGGGGTAGCGCGTCAGGTGCGCCTCGTCGAGGCGGACCAGGGAGTGGCGGCGCCGACGTCAGGGAGGCGTCGGAGGCTCGCCGGCGGCGACGTCCTGCGGCGGCAGCGGTCAGACCATCACCGGCAGGGCGAGGGAGAGAGAGAACACGACGGGGAAGAGGGCTGGGAGAACGAGGACATCACCAGGAGGCCGTTGGTGGTGTCCGTTTGACCGGAGGAGGGCGAATCGACGACGAATTCAACGAAACTCGCCGCCGGTGACGAAGAAGGAACCGCGAATTGGCTGCGATTGGATGCGTCCCGGAACGATTCCTTGCAGAGGAAGGTAGAGGGCGACGACGCGCAACTCGTGGTGGTGTTGGCCCGTCGAGGGGACGGCTGGAGCGACGGCACCATGGAGGGGGAGGCACGGTTGCTCACAGAGAGGAAGAAGAAAGGAGAGGGGAAAAACGGAGGTGGCGGCGGCGCTCGAGGGGGAGAAGGGAGGGACGGCTAGGGTTTGTGTGGTGCTTGGAGAGGGATTAAGAAGGAGAGGGAAAGAGGGGAGCAGGTGGAGGAGGACCACGACACCCTCACGCCATGTGCGTGCTCGTGACCTGGAAAGCGAGGACGGCGACTACGGGAGAAGGAGCGTACCGCTTCGGTCCAGGCGGGCTGGGCTGCGAAGTGGACTGGGCCGCACGGTGGAAGGAGAGAGGCAGGCCGCCGGGGTGGAAAGAAGGAACGGGCCAGGGGAGAGAGGTGGCCTGGATAGAGGTTAGGGTTTGGTTTTATTTTATTTTCGAAAGTATTTTTCTTCTTTGATTTTAAAACTGGTTTTGAAAGCAACTTTATAAACCACACCAGAACAAGTGCAGCTTTAAAAGAAATTTGAAAAACATTTGAGATAGTTTTATTTATTAATATAGTTTTGATTGTAGGGTTTTGTTAAAGATAAGAAGGAGGAGGGTTTTATTATATATCCCATATGACAAGAAAAAATATTGAAATAGGGTTTATAAAAATAATTTTTATTTTGTAAAACATGGATGCAATGATGCAAAGCTATGATGATGCATAAAGAAAAAGAACAAACAATATCTATAGGGGGTCCTACCCGGGGCCGTTACAATCGACACCATTAACAAGGAATCTCGCCCCGAGATTCCACGTCCAGGTACGGGGGAGAGAGGTGAACTATCGGATCTTTTGGCGATGTGTCGAACTCCTCGACACCACTAACAAGAAGTCTTGCTCCAGCTTGATCGGCGACACCACCAACAAGAAGTCGTTGTTCCGATGACGATGATGACTCCGGAGAAACAAGGAAGGAGTAACAGTCACACGGATCCACCAGTTCAATGTGACAAGAGCGAATAATAAGAGTATCGGTAGGGTGATCAGTCCATCCCATACTCGAAGTATTACTCTGTACATGAATAGGAGAGTCGTGTAACAGCTCCCAGAATTCTGATTGACGATATCGACAAGCATTGTCAGCGGAGATTCGACGGAGTCAAAGAACAAAGAATTGTAGAAAGATCAGAGAGGCATAGATGATATCAATGAAGAAGACGAAGGTTAGATGTCGGTGATGTTCTTCTGTCGGAAAGGTCTCCAGAGATCGGTCCTATTAGGTTAAGGCAGAGATCGTCCAACCCACGTCGGAACCTAAGACTCGGAGAAGCAGATAAGAGAGAAGACTCAAAACGCGGAAAGGTAAGAGAAGAAAGAATGTAGGTAAGGAGAAAAATCAGAGCTAATCAGAACTATCCAACGAATTTTCATAAAATAGTTTTCGACACAAGACACAACGTCCGTGGGCAAGGTTATCCTACAGGCTGGACTAGTGGGGTACCGTCAACCTGAGGCTCTGATACCAACTTGTGACGCCCCGGAACCGGTACCATGAGGATTCCAGCGATTCCGCCGAAATCCGCACGATATCGATTCAGAGACGCCCTCCGACACGACGTGCGCGACGAATCACACACGTGATGCCAGAGGAATTAACACGAGCGGTAACATTACAACAGGATTACAATAGAGCCCAAAAGAAACGGATATTACAACAACGACTCCAACGAGTCAAGATACAAATATACAATACAAAGATCCAAATCATACAGAAAAGCAAATACGTCCGAGTACGGACAAGATACAAATTGGACTAAGAGTCCTGAAGATAACCAGTGGCGTCCATAACCCTGCCCAGGCCAAGCCGGAAGGGTAACCTTGCTAACGTCGTCATCTTGTACCTGTCGAAGTCGGGCCATCGGTTGCCGACAAAAGGGAGGGAACAGAAGAGAAAAAGAAAAGGCGAGAGTAAGTACCAAGGAACGAACTCCGGCACGTACTTAGCGAGACTAGAAATGGCTATGCTCGCCGGGCGAGTATAATATATATCGCCTGGGGCTATATGGTAGGTTTAGCGGTAGCAAAACTATAACCAATAGAGACACACTACAACATCCGTCTAATCAGAGAAGATGAGAGAGCGCATAACTAACAGTCCTATACTCTGCAAACATAACACAGCCGATGTGTTCCCCCCTCGCGAGGAAGTACTTACAAAGGCACTCACACGGTGGACAAGTTTTATTAGGTAACCATTGTAGTAATGCTATATTACTAGACAAGTTATTTGCAAGTTATTAACAACAACATCAAAGGTGTAAGTTGTTCTATGATCGAGCTATACAATTCCAAGTCGTCCATAACCGCGGACACGGCTTATCGATAAGATGTACACCCTGCAGGGGTTGCCCAAATGTAACCATACGCATGCTCGACCCACTTACGACAGGTGGATGTCTCACAACAAGACCGTTCCCAGTTCAACAAGAAAGTCTAGGGGGGCCACCCGACTAAGCTACCCGTAACGAAGTCCGGCCGTACTCCGAAGCGGACTCAGGGTTTGCGTTAACGGCTAGGCGTGCAAACCACACGCTTCGCTAAACGTTCCGCGGGTATAGTACAGAATATAAACACCCGAAGGCAACAGGAAGTAAACACCCGAAGGCAACAGTAAGTAAAGCATGGCATACATGGCATAGGCAAATAAAACCAAGGTTGTGGCCCCCTTTTCAACTGACTTGAGAAAAGGTAATGGGTGAGGGGGGGTCCCAATAAACGTCCCCACGTACGGGTAGAGCGCTCAATCTCGGAACAGATAACAAGAACTCGGGTCCTAGGGGACATTAGCGAGTCAAAGTTCCGATGCTTTCGCAAAGGGGCTCACAGATGCCTCTGCTTACAATTTTAGTTGTTAACAAATAAGTAAAGCATGTGTATCTCCAACAAACTAATATAGCATGTGATAACCTCCCAGCAACCCAACATATCCCGATAACAGATCGAGATAAACAACAGAGCCTAAACACGCCTACGACTCGCAAGGCTCAAACATCAAGCAACGGCTATGGATAAGGAATGATACATATAGGATTATAATGGTAACAAGTGGAATAGGACACGTGACTCGATAAAGAAGCGCAACATAAGGATAGCAGTGCGAGGGAGAGCAAAATGTAAAATAGGTGAAGGAGGTGGGCTCGCCTGTGGAAAGCTGCAGAAGGACTCGTCGGAGAACTCGTCGTATCTCACATCAACACTTCGTGATCCTATCCGGGAAGAAGCAAAGCACTAGAACAAGCAACGGATGCACAATTTACAACGACGGCAAAAGAATCGGCATGATGATGATATGATATGCATGGCATGGCAAACATGATGCGGCGATGCAACTTATCCAATTAAGCAAGATCGGGATCCCGGACAAACAGTTTAGGTTGGAGTTGCATTTCCTATCGCCAATATTAAGGGTGGATTAGCATAGCAAACATGGCAGGGGTGAGCTACATCAAAGTTAAATGGAACCGGGACAACATATATATAATATCCCACATATTTCATATGTTCCATATTAGGTGATATTGCAAACTATCACGAATTTATATGATGCAAGATGCAACAGCAAGCATGGATGGCATATTCATGATCTTCACATTTTTCTGATCGATTTTCATATAAAACACTTTGCGTTTCGAAATACGGTTTGAAAGATATGATTTATACGAGATATACACATTTTCTGGAATTTCAGAAAAACAGAGAAAAGGGAAAATGTTTTATACCCAGGAAGTGCTAGCCACAGAGGCTGACGGGGCGGGCCCAGGCGCTGACGCGACAGCTGACCAAGCAGAGGGCCCCGGGTTGATTCTCTAGAGGCTGCAGGGGGTTATGTGGAAAAGGGTCAAGAGGAGGGACCGCGGGTTAGTAAGAAATAAAACCAGGGGGTTTTCGAGAAAAACTTCCGCGCCAGGGGCTGCGGGTTGATGCAAGGAAAGCTGAAGGGGGCTGGATGCAAAAGGACCAGATCTAGATCTGGGGGATTTTCTCACCCAGAGCGAAGCAAGCCAAGGAGGCTGACAGTTGGGGCCCGCGGTTCGACGTGGACGCCGCGTGGCGGACGACGTGGATGAGGACGTGGTGACCTTGTCTGTGCACGGACGGTGAGCGGCGGTGACCACCGGCGTCACGGCATGGTGGCGCGCGGCCGATGCGAAGGGTTCCAGGAAGCGCGGGATAGCGCGTCAGGTGCGCCTCATCGAGGCGGACCAGGGAGTGGCGGCGCCGACGTCAGGGAGGCGTCGGAGGCTCGCCGGCGGCGACGTCCTGCGGCGGCAGCGGTCAGACCATCACCGGCAGGGCGAGGGAGAGAGAGAACACGACGGGGAAGAGGGCTGGGAGAACGAGGACATCACCAGGAGGCCGTTGGTGGTGTCCGTTTGACCGGAGGAGGGCGAATCGACGACGAATACAACGAAACTCGCCGCCGGTGACGAAGAAGGAACCGCGAATTGGCTGCGATTGGATGCGTCCCGGAACGATTCCTTGCAGAGGAAGGTAGAGGGCGACGACGCGCAACTCGTGGTGGTGTTGGCCCGTCGAGGGGACGGCTGGAGTGACAGCACCATGGAGGGGGAGGCACGGTTGCTCACAGAGAGGAAGAAGAAAGGAGAGGGGAAAACGGAGGTGGCGGCGGCGCTCGAGGGGGAGAAGGGAGGGACGGCTAGGGTTTGTGTGGTGCTTGGAGAGGGATTAAGAAGGAGAGGGAAAGAGGGGAGCAGGTGGAGGAGGACCACGGCACCCTCACGCCATGTGCGTGCTCGTGACCTGGAAAGCGAGGACGGCGACTACGGGAGAAGGAGCGTACCGCTTCGGTCCAGGCGGGCTGGGCTGCGAAGTGGACTGGGCCGCACGGTGGAAGGAGAGAGGCAGGCCGCCGGGGTGGAAAGAAGGAACGGGCCAGGGGAGAGAGGTGGCCTGGATAGAGGTTAGGGTTTGGTTTTATTTTATTTTCGAAAGTATTTTTCTTCTTTGATTTTAAAACTGGTTTTGAAAGCAACTTTATAAACCACACCAGAACAAGTGCAGCTTTAAAAGAAATTTGAAAAACATTTGAGATAGTTTTATTTATTAATATAGTTTTGATTGTAGGGTTTTGTTAAAGATAAGAAGGAGGAGGGTTTTATTATATATCCCATATGACAAGAAAAAATATTGAAATAGGGTTTATAAAAATAATTTTTATTTTGTAAAACATGGATGCAATGATGCAAAGCTATGATGATGCATAAAGAAAAAGAACAAACAATATCTATAGGGGGTCCTACCCGGGGCCGTTACAGTCGCGCACACGAGTAAGTACAGTCGCGCACACGAACGAGTACAAGTACAGTCACACACACGAGTAAAGGAAAAAAATGCACCAAATACATTCAAAACAGAAGTACTTATCAGTTCATGCACGAGTACAGTTAGATACACAACATGAGTACAACCAACGTAGTATAGGAAGTACTGAAGGGATTCGTAGCATAGAAAACAAAAAATTTCCTACCACAAGAACGAATAACAAGCCAAGATCCAATCAAGAAGATGGTAGCAACGAGAAGATCATGAGACTAACCCTCGAAGATTCCAAAGCCTACGAGATTAGATCTCGTTGTTGGTGTAGTCGATCACTTGCTGACAAGGGATTAACTTATCAATGCCTACAGATTGTAGACTAGGGTTTAGTTGGAAGTAGAGGGCAAGTAGATCTCGAAGGTTTCAGCCGAAAAGTGCTCGACGAATACGAAAACTAGGGTTGCGTGAGACCATGAATCGATCCTCTCTTTGTCCCTCGACTCCACCTTATATAGGAGGCGGAGCCGAGGGATTCGTGATAAACAAGTTACAGAGTCCGGGAGGGTTTCTAACCCGTCCCGCAAGATTACAAATTTATATTTCCTAATACAACTCTAACTTTCCTTAATTCTATTTTGGGCTTCCAAACTTCATATTCTTCGAGTCATGGGCCTTCAGCAAATCCCGGGTACTATCTTCAGCAGGCCCATTGGGGATGCCTATGTCAGTAGCCCCCGAGATTTTACTTGAATCGAAGAGTCAGGGAAAATCTCCAGTTTTATATTTTCGCCAAGCTTATCACATATCTTTATATACGCAATTCTATATTGTACATGGATAATGGTAATTGGGGCTAGTTCATCTGACGGATCAGGTACTAGTTAACTGCTCTAGTGGCAATCCGCAAAGACCTACTTCAAAATCACGTCCCTGGACATGATCTCGGGATACTGGTGTAAACTTCGACAGGTGCCGCTTAAGGTCTTACCATTCTGTCGAGTCCCAGTCATATTTTATCGGGTACCTAACGCGTCCGTTAGGATTTTTCTTCGTATCTGTTGATACGGAAAAAAGTAGCAATCCGACGTCAGAGACGGTGCCACGCCGCTCAGAACGGATCTGGGGTCTTACCTTCGCAAAGTTTTGCGGCATTCAGAGATTATTCGCGACTTTTAGCGCTCTGAGAATATATTGTCGAGTGCCTTTTCGGCTGCTGGAATAGCACATTTTATTGAGTCACGGATGACTTATATTGACTTCCCGATGGGAGTATATGTCGAGTTATTTGTTTAACTCGAAATATGCTCACTTCTTGTATTATCTCATCGGGCACGCGAACAGCGTTCCCGATGGGAGTAGCCCCCGAGGCTACAGCCAAGGATTTATACTTGGTTGTAGGCTCCACATTTCATGCCGCTATATTGTCATTTTTTCTCGAGCTTTTCATATCTATCGGGTGCGCGAACAGCGCTCCCGATGGGAGTAGCCCCCGAGGCTATGAACAAATGCTTGCGTTTGATCATAGGCTCCCGCAGTTTCTATATTGTCATACTCAAACTTTATTTCTTTTTTTTTAAAGTAGCCCCCGAGCATTTGGGCAAAAACTTGTATTTGATCAAAGGCTCCCAAAATAACCGATAATTTTTCCTGCCGCCAATCTTCTTATTCTTTACTTGTCGAGATTTTTCCTTTGGTCAAAGTGACCTCATTACTGACGATAGCCACGATCGTCGCATCCAGAAAAACGCGAGTGCTACTCTCTCTCTGTCTTGTGGGTCCAAATTTCTTGTCAGTTTGACACGTCGTGCAAGTGGGGGACACACGTCCTCCGCTTTTCCTGGCGCACATCCTGTAGCGCCCGTTCTGTTTCTTCACAGTAAAAATACCTTTTTACCCTCTCATTATGAGTTCATTGTCCACCACACGATTTCTCGATCCAACGATGCATTGATCTATGAAATCCCTATATAAGTCCTTCTTCTTCCTCCATTCACACCTTCGCTCGCGCCGCACCTCTGTTCTCCTCTGCAAAAACCTCCATTGCGCCCATTGCTTTCTAAGCTCATACACGCACAAGCTTCGTTCTTTTCACCCTCGTTGATGCCACCACGCGCGCGGCTCACTCGCCACAGCACGCCCGAATCCAAGATGGCCGCTGAAGATCTGGAGTGGGAGAGATCGAAAATCTCCAACCAGGACGTCAATCTGATGAAGAAGCTGGGCCTGATGAAGAAGGAAGGCGCCATTCGCTTCCCCAGCGAAGAAAGCTACCCATCTCCTCCAATCGAGTATCGGGTTAGTTTTGTCGACCACCTCATCCGCGGTCTCTCCACCCCTATTCATGATTTCCTCCGCGGCCTCCTCTTTGTCTATGGGATTCAGCTGCACCAGCTAACCCCCAACTCCATCCTCCATGTCGCCATTTTCATCACCCTATGCGAGTGTTTCCTCGGAGTCCCTCCTAACTGGGCTCTGTGGAAACGTATTTTCTGCCTCCGCCGCAATGGCTCCCACAACGCCGCTTACAACATAGGCGGCGTTGTTATCTGCGTCCGCTCTGACGTCGAGTATTTTGACGTTAAATTCCCCGACTCCGTCCAAGGGTGGCGCAAAAGATGGCTCTATGTGCACGAAGAAAGTGCCAACTCCGTCGAGCACAACATAGCTCCTTTTAATGGAAGCACCAAGATTCTTCGCCGCCGTTCCTGGGATGTTGAAGCTACCGAAGAAGAAAAAACGGCGACAGAGGCCCTCATGTCCCGTATCCATGAGCTTCAGAATACCCGCGGCAAGGAATTGTCGGGTATTCAAATCACAGCCTATTTCCTTAGGATTAGGGTGCAGCCTCTGCAGGCTCGCAAAAATCCCCTTTGGACGTATGCTGGCGAAAAAGATGCTAACAGGATTTCCAAGGACCTTTCTGTAAAGGACTTGGAAAAACTTATCCGAAGAATTTCTTCGCTCAGCAAGAAAGATCCTATTCCATCTTCTTGCCGTGTGGAGCCATACAGTGTTTCCAACCCTCTCCCCAAGGTATCTTCTCCAACTATTATTTTGTCTTCCCGATTTTTACTTTTTGTCGACTGCTATTTTTGCTGATGTTCCCTGCATAACTTTTTGTCGACATTTCTTGTCCTTGCAGAATCATCCAGTTCTAGCTTCTCTTCCTCCTCTTCCTGAAGATGGAGAAGTCGAAGAACAGGCTGTTGTCACTGACGACAACCAGGGTACTTCTCGCCCTGAGAGTGAAATCGCGGGTTCTCAGAAATCCGTGGCTTCTTCTGAAAGAGAAGATTCTGAGGCTACCGCATCGACACACTCCCTCCCCTCCGCTGTTTCTCCAAGGAACAAGAGAAAAAGGGACGAAGTTGACGATTCTGGCACCTCCAAGACTGGCGCACCTCCTGCCGAAGAAGTTGTTCCTACTGAAGAAAAGACAACTTTCAACCCTTACGAGGATGCCCTTGTCAGCTCGTAAGTTCTCTGTTGCTCTTTGTTGTTTGTTCTCGATATTTTGTCTATGTTGTTTCTTACTTTGTCGCCTTTTATTGTAGTGGCGACGAGGATGAAAATCCACCCATTGACGCGACTGCTAGAACGAGTACGTCGCATACTTTAGTTGTCTCCGAAGCGCAACCCGATGAAGAGGAAACTTCGCCTCCTCAGCAGGACGTTGAGCTCACTGCTCCAATTGAGAGCCCCCGTGCCTCTGCACCGAAGAGAGCTAGGGTTGAGCCAGCCAAGGAACCCTCCCAATTAATTGGCAGTTCCACAACTCCTTCACTGGATGATGTAAGTTCTTCACTTCTTTTCTGTGTTTCGAAGATTTCAATACTGTCGACTCCCCTCTATTTTTGCTTCTTTTGCTTGTTACTGTCGAACTTTTCAATTTCTATATTGATTTTTCTCCCTCGACTGTTCCTTTGCAGCCTTTGATGAAGGAATTTATTCGTCTCGGTACCCAATTCGTCGGGTACCGTGACCATGCTAACAGGCTTGAAGGTACTATTTTTGCTGCTTTTTCTCCTGATTGAATATTCTGCATCATAATTGTTGTCATGACAATTGTTACTGTCCATTATGTTTCCAGCTGACCTTGCGGAAGCCAACAAACGTGCTGACGCTCTTGCTCTGAAATTGGAACAAAGCGAAAAGGCTCGCAAGAAAGCTGAATCAAACGCCGCCGTTGTTGAAGATCTTCGAAAAAGACTTCACGACGCAGAAACCTCTCTGAGTGACAATATTACTCAGCAGACCGCTCGAGAGAAAACAATTATCTCTCGACTAGAGGCGCAAAGTCGACGTTTTGTCAGTAAGTGCTCTAATTGTTTCTTTGTTCTTCGAGTACCGTCCTTTCCTTAACGTGCCTCTTTCAACAAGGTATTTTTCCATCGTCAGGGAGGACGAGTCAAGAGTACGAACTCGAACTCCCTGAAGGTGATCATCTTTTCGACGCGCTCTCCCTCCTCGAGATTCATGGAGACGAAGCACGCCAAGGCATTGATGATGCTGACTCAGGCCTGACGAAGCTTTTCCCATATTTCTTCTCGAAGAAAGAAGAACCCAAAACTTTTGCTGAACTGGCCAAGTGCTTCAATGTTGAAGAAGATCTCGGACATAATCTTCGACAAGAAGGCTTGAAGATTGGTGTTGAAGGGACCATCGCCTTGGTTGCTGATAGCCAGCAAAACGTCGACTGGTCCAAAGTTGGCGATGTGCAGAAGATGGAGACAAAGAGATGGCAATCTTTGATCAAGGCCGCCAAGCCAAACTCGAAGAAAATCCTCTCTTTCCTTGTCTTCAAGCCAACTCCGGCTCCTAGTTCGTCGAAGCCGGAGGTCAAGTAGACCAACTTGTGCTTTTTTCTTTTGATGATGTGCTTTTTCTTTTGATGCTGTCGCCATAGTAACTCTGGCGACAACTACCCCATTAGTTCAATAGGAACTTCTTTGTAATAGCCATGTAAATACCTGTCCTTATTAATGAAAAAGCTATGTTGCCGAGGTATTGATGTCGAATTATTTTCTTTCCAGTTGATTTTTGACAACTACACCACTGGGCCTCATTCCTCAGCTGCCATGCCTGCGGCGTCTTACCCTAAAAGGTTCTCCACTGTCGAATATACTGGAGGTTTATCAAGTGCTGCTCAAAGTGAAGATTTAGACGAACTTCGTGAAGAACTACAGTCGAAGAAAAAACAAATTCTCGTGATCATGGAACAGTCTCGAAGATCCTCTGATAATGAAAAACGAGATATTCAACAAGCTCAAGAAGCCATGGCGTTGAAAGAAACTGCAGTTGCTGAGGCTACCGAAGCTACACGCCGAGAGAATCATATGCTGGAGCTGATGAATGATGCTAGCTTGGATATGGCGGGTATGCTCCGCAAAACTTGGTCATATGTTAGTTTAACCTTACTATCTTTTACTCCTTGCTGAAGCTTCCGGTGGAACAGGTTCTTTCTTGGATACTGCTGCCGAAGATCAACGTGTTGAAGCCCGAACCAATGTGCTTGTCAGGCTTGCTCGCGAGCATGGTGCCAATTTTTGGGTCACTCCTGAGCGAACTCGCCAAATAGTCAGATTTCAAGATCGCGCGAGTCAGGTCCACGATTTTCTCGACTTCTGTACGAAAACTCTGTCTTTAGTCTACATCACCATGTTTCCTCGCAACAAAATCCCAGACACCCTTCCTGCCTTGATGGAGAAATTTCGAGATGCTCCTCGTATTCATCAATTTGTGCGGGCTCAACTAGAAGCTGGGGCAAGATTCGCCATGATTATGATACAGATCTGCTACCCCAAGTTAGATCTTACTCAAATTGTCGACAAGTGTCTGGCCAAACAGGCGAAGCGAAGGAGAAACGTTGACAAAATTGACGACACTGTGCACCCTGTAGCCGAAAAGATGATGGACGAACTGCTTCGGCTTGATGCAGAATTCTTTGTAAGAGGTAGTTATGCTGAACATAGCACTGGTGCTGCAAATAACGAGGGAATCAATATAGACGCTATATTGAATACTGATTGAAGAATTTCTTTGTTGTTTTTTCTCCGTCAAAGAAACGCCTGTATATTGTAAATAACACATATGTTGTCAAGTATCTCGAACTATTTTTGTTTCAACGAGCCCCCGAGCCTTTTATTGGTTCCTCCTGTGTCTCTATATTGTTTCGCGAGGTGTGTTGCACCAAAGCGAAGTTTATTGTTTTGCAAGTTCTATTTTGTCGGTAGTTTATATATGGTAGCTGCTGGGTGCAAGCCCCCGAGCGTGTCGAGAAAGAAGATGTATATCACCAATATCTTTTCTATATTGCAGCACCGCGAGCCCGCCTCATTAAAAACCTTTCCAGCCCCACTCGGTGCCCTGAAAAGGAAAAGAGTGCGTCTGAAAGCTCGCGGGCGTTTCAGTACATTGTATTTTTACAAAGGAGAACTATATTTCGACTCTAAGCGTAGAACCGCCTGAGTTGCGCCATGTTCCAGGGATTTGGCTCTGCAACCCCTGTCTTCTTGTCCTTTATCCTGTATGCTCCTCCTTCGATTACTTCTGTGATGATGTAAGGGCCAAGCCATGGCGACTCGAGTTTTTCATGACTTTTTTGAGTGAGCCGAAGAACTAAGTCGCCCACCTGAAAGGATCTTGGTCGTAAACGTCGACTGTGGTAGTTCTTCAGGTCCTGCTGATATTTGGTGACCCGTGATAGCACTTCATCTCTAGCTTCATCAAGTGCATCGACATCATCCTCCAATGCTTTTCTTGAGGCCTCTTCGTCATATTCTATGACCCTTGGAGAATCATGTTCTATTTCTATCAGCAGTACTGCTTCAGCTCCATGGACCAGAAAGAACGGGGTCTCCTGTGTCGCCGTATTTGGTGTTGTTCGAATACTCCATAACACACTGGGCAACTCTTCAGGCCAGGTATGTCGAGCTTTTTGCAAAGGCGTCAGCAAACGCTTCTTGATACCATTGCAGATAATTCCATTGGCTTTTTCGACTTGGCCATTGGTTTGCGGGTGCGCAACTGATGCAAAGTGTAGTTTAATACCTACCTCTGCACAATATGCCTTGAATTCTTTGGATGTAAAGTTACTACCATTGTCCGTGACGATGCTATGAGGTACTCCAAATCTGAAGACGATGCTTTTCACGAACTTAATTGCAGACGCTCCGTCAGGTGAATTTATCGGCTTTGCTTCTATCCACTTTGTGAATTTGTCGACAGCGACGAGCATGTACTCGTATCCTCCTGGCGAAGCTTTGTGTAATTTTCCCACCATATCGAGACCCCACTGAGCAAAGGGCCACGACAGCGGTATTGGCATCAACTCTGCTGCCGGAGAGTGAGGGTTTCTTGTCCTTCTCCTTCTTTTTTGTCTTTTTCGACTTTGTAGATCTCTCGGCTATCTCCTCCCAGAATACACCTGGTGGAATCGCAAGACACTGCGACCCGATATTTGCAAGAACGTCGGCTTCATCGTTGCTCAGCCTGCTGATGTGATTTACCTCGCATCCATCAAACAGCTTCTCTAGCTCGTTGTACACTTCTTTGTATGCTATCATACTATCATTGACTGCATCACATTGATTCATGACTTGCTGAGCCACTAATTGCGAGTCGCCGAATATTTTTAGTCGAGTTGCGCCACAAGCTTTTGCCATCTTCATCCCGTGTATGAGGGCTTCGTATTCTGCCTCATTGTTAGATGCGTTTGGGAACGTCATCCTCAAGACATACTTCAGCTTGTCGCCCTCAGGTGATATTAGTATTACGCCTGCTCCAGCTCCTTCTAATCTCTTGGACCCGTCGAAGTTCATAGTCCAAGTTCTCGATAAATCCGGTGGTCCTGTATTTTGTAACTCCATCCACTCTGCAATGAAGTCTGGTAGAATTTGTGACTTTATTGCTTTTCTTTTTTCATACGTGATGTCCCGAGGGGAAAGCTCTATTCCCCAAAGGGAGACACGACCCGTAGCTTCTGGGTTGTTTAATATATTGGACAAGGGCGCCTCGTTGACCACTATTATCGGGTGTGCCGAAAAATAGTGCCGCAATTTCCTTGCGGTTGTAAACACTCCATATGCTAGCTTTTGGTACTGAGGATACCGCTGTTTTGAAGGTGATAAAACTTCGCTGATGAAGTACACTGGCCTCTGTACTCCATGAATTTTTCATTCTTCCTCTCTTTCGACAACAAGTGATGTGCTTACCACCTGAGGTGTGGCCGCAATGTATAACAGCAAAGGTTCCTTTTCCTTAGGCGCCACCAAGATTGGTGGTGTCGAAATTGTGCGCTTGAGGTCCTCGAAAGCTCTGTCTGCCTCTTCGTTCCATTGGAACTTCTCTCCCTGCTTGATTAAGGCGTAGAACGGCAACGCCTTTTCTCCTAACCTGGCGACGAATCTGCTCAAAGCTGCGACTCGCCCAGTTAGTTGCTGTATTTCTTTTAACTTTGTTGGCTTCCTCATTGTTACTATAGCTTGTATTTTTTCTGGATTAGCTTCAATCCCTCTTGCTGAAACTAGGAACCCGAGAAGTTCTCCTGCCGGGACGCCGAAAGAACATTTTGTCGGGTTCAGCTTGAGGCAGAACTTGTCGAGGTTGTCGAAAGTTTCCTTTAGGTCCTCGATCAGCGTGGACCCTTTCTTTGTTGTTATGACGACATCGTCGATGTATACTTGTACGTTTTTCCCAATCTGTGTTGACAGGCATTTCTGCATCATCCGCTGATATGTTGCTCCCGCGTTTTTTAGACCAAAAGGCATTGTTTTATAGCAAAACACTCCATAAGGTGTTATGAACGCTGTCTTGACTTCATCTTCTTCTTTTAATCTGATCTGGTTATAACCAGAATATGCATCCAGGAAGGAAAGACGTTCGCAACCTGCCGTGGAGTCGATAATCTGATCGATCCTTGGGAGGGGAAAGTGATCCTTTGGACAATGCTTATTGAGACACGTGAAGTCGACGCACATGCGAAGGACTTTCGTGTTTTTCTTCGGCACCAACACTGGGTTAGCTACCCACGTGGCTTCTGTATGTAATTCTTTGATGAAACCAGCTTCTCTGAGTCGATCAATTTCCGACAACATAGCTTTGCGGTTTGGTTCCGAGAAACGCCGCAAAGGTTGTTTGATTGGTCTCGCAATTGGATCCACATTTAGGTGGTGCTCGGCAAGTTCCCTGGGTACTCCTGGCATGTCAGCTGGACACCATGCGAAGATTTTCCAGTGCTCACGGAGGAACTCGACGAGCGCGCTTTCCTATGCGAGGTCCATGTTAGTGGCAATGGACGTCGTTTTCTTTGGATCTGTCGGGTGAATCTGCACCTCCTTGGAATCTTTAGTAGTGTTAAAGGTTGGCTCCCTGAGAGGTCTCCCTACATCTGGCAATACATCATAATCAGTCATGAGCCTTGACGCCATGTATTCTGCTTGCATCCCGAAAGTTTCTGACAGTCGATGAAAATCCTTGTCGCATTTATCAGCTAACGCGAAACTGCCCTTGACTGTAATTGGTCCATTAGGTCCAGGCAACCTCCATAACAGGTACGTGTAATGTGGTACCGCCATAAACCTGGCATATGCCGGTCGTCCCAACAAGGCGTGGTATTGCGACGGGAAATCCACAACTTCGAACTCCAGCCTTTCTATTCTGTAATTTTCTCGAGTTCCAAACTGTACGTCGAGATTGATCTTTCCTAGTGGATAACTCGGTTTCTCTGGTGTGATACCATGGAAACGTGTGTCCGTGGGTTTTAGGTTTGCCAGGGATATGTTCGTCTTCCTTAGTGTATCTGCATACATAAGGTTTAGACTACTGCCTCCATCTATGAATACTCGAGACACGTCGAATCCTGCGATCACTGCTGGTAAGATAAGTGCTGACTGCCCTGGTCGAGGAACTTGCTGTGGGTGATCCGCTATTGTGAAGCCAATATCCTGTCCCGACCAATTTAGGTACTCAATCGTTGGTGGAGGCATCTTCTCTGCCATGAACACTTGTCGCGAGATTACTTTCTGAGCCCTATTAGACGGCCTAGCTTTCTGAATCATCGAGACCGCACCGTTGGAGTTGGGGTCGACATACGGAGGTGGGTGTGGTGCTGCCGCTATTCTGAGCTGGTGTCGATTTTCGTCCGTAATTGCGGGAGGAGGTGGTAGGTGGATCTCACTCCTTGGTCCCTGAGGATGTCTACTTGCTGCCTGAGCATTGGCTTGCCCTGCGAACCTCAACATTGCTTGAAAATTTCGACAATCCTTCTGCAGGTGTCCTGACTGCCTCTTCCCGTTATTGTCGAGATAGAAATGCATCTGACATGGCCCGTTCATCATATCCTCGGGAGATATATATGGTCTCTGGAACCTTGGTCCACTATTTTGCCTGTTATATCGGGAATCATCTCTATTGTCGCCTCGTTGCTCATTGCTTCTTTGATGCTCATCTCTATTGCTTCCTCCACTGTTTCCTCGAAAACCAGCCGATATTTGGCCAGGAGCATCGTAACTCGAGAACTGTCGAGGAAAACGTCGTCTATTTTGAAAATTTCGACCACGGTCCTCCTCTGGTGACCTATGTCGCTTATTATGAACAGCGTCTTCTCCATCCGCCCACCTGTTTGCGATCTCCATCAGTGCTGATACTGTCTTTGGGTTGGTTCTTCCCAAGTCCTCGACGAAATCACCTCGCCGGATTCCTGCCACAAACGCATCTATTGCCCTCTCGTCAGATATGTTCTCTGCCGAGTTTTTAATGATGTTCCACCTCTGGATATATTTTCTCATGGATTCGTCATGCTTTTGTCGACACGACCTCAGCTCCTCTAGTGATGCAGGCTTCTTGCAGGTGGATCTGAAGTTTTTCACGAATATGTCCTCGAAATCATCCCAGCTGTCGATGGAACCCGGAGGAAGCTTCTTTATCCAAGACCTTGCAGCTCCACTTAGGTGTACTTGAATGCTCTGCATGGCCGTTGCCCTTGTTCCGCCTATCAGTTTCACTGTCTCGAGATAATCGACCAGCCAATCCTCGGGATCTTGCAAGCCGTCGAATTTCTTGAAATTATCGGGTAACTTAAACCCTGAAGGCACCCGAGTTTTTCGGACCCTCCTCGTAAAACATGGTAGCCCACACATATCTTCTTCAGCTATGTCTGGAGAATGCCGATGCTCCCTCCTATTTTGTCGTGCCCTGTCTACTCTTGCTTGAATTTCCGTGTCTCTTGCCCCGCTTGTTCTCTCGGGAACTGGTGTTGCGACAGCATGTCGTGGACTATTTTGCCTTGCTGATCCTTCGGGGGGTGAATTTACGAACGCCGCTCCCATGGCTCCAACTCCTGCCATAGCCATATTGTACAGTGCCTCTCTTGGATCTCCGGCAGGTGGTTTGGACGCGAGGATAAAAGCTTGCGTCGCCATGTACCCCGCTTCTGGTGACTTAGGAATAATGTTCCCCCTCGTGTCTATCGACATAAAGGACATGTCGAGATTTTGGACCAGATTCTCCCTCTCAGCTTCGGGTATGTTGTTTAAACGAGATCTTGCCCTGTTGCGAGCTTCTCTGTGACTGCTTCCCGAAGTACCTGACTGTCGACTCAGCTCCGCTCTTCGCCTACTTGATGCTGATGCTGCTTCTTGCCTCCTGTCTAGCGCGATCTTCTGTTTTTCAAGTTCTCGCCTGGTACGCGCGAGCCTATATTGATATGCTTGTAACTCCTCTGGTGTCGCTGTTACGGTCATCGGCTCTGTGCCATTGATAGCTCTTTCCACTCGATCCCATACTGCCTGCGGAAATCGCACCATCTCTCGCGTCGTCGTGCCGATGTATTTTGTCCCTAGGCCTCGCGTGAGATCCGCAGGATCGACGAACGGATTTCCCGCCTCGTCGAAGTTCTCTGATGTCTCTTCTTGAGGTCGACTTGTTTCTCCGATCGCATAGATCTGATGATATTTTATTTTTTCTATTTTGTCGAGATTGGTGACACCGTCGCGTAGACTGGCGAAGACCTTTCCCATAGCAATGGATTTGTCGATGAAGTCGAGACTGTCGACACCTTTGTCGAGTCCTTTGCTTATATTGGAGTCCGCAGACGACTCGAAGGACATGTCGCTGAAGATCTTGGCGAGTTTTTCACTTGCCCTGGTGCTGATGAAGCGTGGCGAGGAGATTTCTTCGTCGCCTAACTCGACTGATGATGTCGAGCTCGAAAGGTCGGGATTGGCCGCTGATAATCCCGACGAGATCGGAATTTCGAGTCGATACGCTCCTTCCTTCTCGACGCGAAAGTGGAACCTTCCGAACGTCATCTCCATGGGCTCCTCCAGATACGCATATGCATCCAAACGGGAGGGCGGGTGAGGCATAAAATCGACTAGAGCAGTTTCAATCTGTTTACCTCTATCCATCGCTTTGCTTGCAGTTGATGAAGTCGATGATCCTGAACGTGCCATCGAGATCGGCTCCTTGACACCTCTAATCCCCACAGACGGCGCCAATTGACAAGGGATTAACTTATCAATGCCTACAGATTGTAGACTAGGGTTTAGTTGGAAGTAGAGGGCAAGTAGATCTCGAAGGTTTCAGCCGAAAAGTGCTCGACGAATACGAAAACTAGGGTTGCGTGAGACCATGAATCGATCCTCTCTTTGTCCCTCGACTCCCCCTTATATAGGAGGCGGAGCCGAGGGATTCGTGATAAACAAGTTACAGAGTCCGGGAGGGTTTCTAACCCGTCCCGCAAGATTACAAATTTATATTTCCTAATACAACTCTAACTTTCCTTAATTCTATTTTGGGCTTCCAAACTTCATATTCTTCGAGTCATGGGCCTTCAGCAAATCCCGGGTACTATCTTCAGCAGGCCCATTGGGGATGCCTATGTCACTTGCCGCTTGCAAAAGCGCGTAGAAGATCTTGACGGTACCACAGTCGGGCAGCACCTCCGTACTCGGTCACACGTTCGGTGTTGATGACGATGTCCTTCTCCCCGTTCCAGCAGGCAGCGGAAGTAGTAGATCCTCCTCGGAATCCCGACAGCACGATGGCGTGGTGGCGGTGGTGGTGGAGATCTCCGGCAGGGCTTCGCCTAAGCGCCGCGGGAGAGGTATGAGGAGGGGGGCGGCTAGGGTTTGGGGAGAGGGGAGGCTGGGGCGCCGGCCAAGGTGGCTCTGGTTGGTGCGGCCAAAGGTGTGGCCGGCCCCCTCCCTCTCTCCCTCATTATATAGGTGGATCCCCAAGGGTTTGCCCAAAGTCTTCGAATAAGACCCCAATTCAAAAACTGCCTTATGGACGAAACCTAGAGGGACAAGGACTCTCTCCTTCCCCCTTTGCTTGGCCGGCCAAGGAGGTGGAGTCCTCCATGGACTCCACCCTCCCACTTGGTTGGCAAGTTAGGGTTGGTGGAGTCCAACCGGGACTCCACCTTCCATGGTGATTTCTTCCGGAAGGTTCTAGAAACTTCTAGCGCCTTCCATAAATGCACATGATCATTTTCAAATTTGGAAAGTGACTTCCTATATATGAATCTTATTCTTCGGACCATTCCGGACCTCCTCGTGATCGTCTTGGATCCCATCCGAGACTCCGAACAAACATTCGAACTCCATTCCATATTCCATATCTACTTAAAACGACATCAAACCTTAAGTGTGTCACCCTACGGTTCGTGAATTATGTAGACATGGTCGAGACTCTTCTCCGACCAATAACCAATAGCGGGATCTGGAGATCCATAATGGCTCCCACACATTCAACGATAACTTAGTGATCGATTGAACCATTTACATACGATACCGATTCCCTTTGTCACGCGATATTTTACTTGTCCGAGGTTTGATCATCGGTATCTCCATACCTTGTTCAACCTCGTCTCCGACAAGTCACATGCTTGCAAGCTAATCAGACGACATTCCACCGAGAGGGCCCAGAGTATATCTATCCGTCATCGGGATGGACAATATCCCACACTTGATCCATATGCCTCAACTCATACTTTCCGAATACTTAATCCCACCTTTATAACCACCCATTTACGCAGTGGTGTTTGATGTAATCAAAGTACCCTTCCGGTATAAGTGATTTACATGATCTCATGGTCGAAGGACTAAGTAACTATGTATTGAAAGCTTATAGCAAATTTGAACTTAATGACGTGATCTTATGCTATGCTTAATTGGGTGTGTCCATTATATCATTCATCTAATGACATAACCTTGTTATTAATAACATCCAATGTTCATGATCATGAAACTATGATCATCTATTAATCAACAAGCTAGTTATACAAGAGGCTTACTAGGGACTCCTTGTTGTTCACATAACACACATGTATCAATGTTTCGGTTAATACAATTATAGCATGGTATGTAAACATTTATCATAAACACAAAGATATTATAATAACCACTTTATTATTGCCTCTTGGGCATATCTCCAACAGTCTCCCACTTGCACTAGAGTCAATAATCTAGATTACATGGTAAGGTACCTTACACCCATGACATTCTGGTGTTGGTCATGCTTTGCCCTAGGGAGAGCTTTAGTCAACGGATCTGCCACATTCAGATCTGTGTGTACTTTGCAAATCTTTACTTCACCATCTTCGATGTACTCGCGAATCGAATGAAAACGTAGCTTGATATGCTTCAGCTTCTTGTGTGACCTTGGTTCTTGTGCATTGGCGATGGCACCCATGTTGTCACAATAAATGACTAATGGGTCCAATGCACTAGGAACCACACCAAGCTCAACAATGAACCTCTTCATCCATACCGCTTCCGATGAAGCCTCCGAAGCCGCTATGTATTCAGATTCAGTTGAAGACTTCGCCACCGTGCACTGCTTGGAACTCATCCAGCTTACTGCAGCACCATTCAATGTAAACACGTACCCAGACTGAGACTTAGAGTCATCAGGATCAGTGTTCCAACTTGCATCGGTGTAACTAGTTACAACGAGCTCTTGGTCACCGCCATAACAAAGAAACATATCCTTAGTCCTTTTCAAGTACTTCAGGATATTCTTGACCGCTGTCCAGTGTTCCATTCCTGGATCACTTTGATATCTGCTGGTCAAACTAACAGCATGTGCGATATCCGGTCTAGTACACAGCATGTCATACATGATAGAGCCTACTGCCGAGGCATAGGGGGTCTTGTTCATCCTCTCTCTTTCTTCTGCCGTAGCCGGACCTTGAGTTTTACTCAAGACCTTACCTGGCAACATAGGCAAGAACCCTTTCTTGCTTTCATCCATTCTAAACTTCTTTAGAATCTTGTCCAGGTATGTACTCTGTGAAAGCCCTATTAGACGTCTTGATCTATCTCTATAAATCTTGATGCCTAAAATGTACGCTGCTTCACCAAGGTCTTTCATTGAAAAACACTTATTCAAATAACCTTTTACACTGCTTAATAGTTCTATATCATTCCCAATCAATAATATGTCATCTACATATAATATCAGGAATGCTATAGAGCTCCCACTCACTTTCTTGTAAATACAGGCCTCTCCATGACACTGTATAAACCCGAAGTCTTTGATCACCTTATCAAAGCATCGGTTCCAACTCTGGGATGCTTGCTTCAGTCCATAAATGGAACGCTGAAGTTTGCATACCTTGTTAGCATTTTTAGGATCGACAAAACCTTTGGGTTGTACCATATACAACTCTTCCTCAATGTCACCATTAAGGAACGCCGTTTTGACATCCATCTGCCAAATCTCGTAATCGAAAAATGCAGCTATTGCTAACAAAATCCTCACAGACTTTAGCTTCGCTACAGGTGAGAAAGTCTCATCGTAGTCAACTCCTTGAATTTGTCGGAAACCCTTTGCGACAAGTCGAGCTTTATAGACAGTAATATTACCATCAGCATCTGTTTTTCGTTTGAAGATCCATTTATTCTCGACAGCCTTGCGGCTATCAGGTAATTCTACCAAAGTCCACACTTTGTTATCATACATGGATCCCATTTCGGATTTCATGGCTTCTTGCCATTTGTTGGAATCTGGGCTCATCATTGCTTCTTCATACGTCGCAGGGTCTTCATCATTGTTGTCCACAATCATGACATTTAGACAGGGATCATACCAATCAGGAGTGGTACACTCCCTCGTCGATCTGCGAGGTTCAGTAGCTTTCTCGTTCGAAGTTTCATGATCATTATCATTTGCTTCCTCTCCTATCGGTGCAGGCTGCACAGTAACATCTTCCGGTACTGCGCTACTCTGATCTACGAGAGAAGGTTCAACAACCTCGTCGAGTTCTACTTTCCTTCCAGTCACTTCTTTAGTGAGAAACTCCTTCTCAAGAAAGGATCTGTTCTTAGCAACAAAGATTTTGCCTTCGGATCTGTGATAGAAAGTATACCCAATAGTTTCTTTAGGGTATCCTATGAAGACACATTTCTCCGCTTTGGGTTCTAGCTTGTCAGGTTGTAACTTTTTTACATAAGCTTCGCAACCCCAAACTTTAAGGAACGACAGCTTAGGTTTCTTCCCAAACCATAATTCATACGGTGTCGGTTCAACGGATTTAGATGGTGCCCTATTTAAAGTGAATGGAGTTGTCTCTAATGCATAACCCCAAAACGATAACGGCAAATCAGTAAGAGACATCATAGAACGAACCATATCTAAGAGAGTTCGATTACGACGTTCGGACACACCATTGCGCTGTGGTGTTCCCGGCGGTGTCAACTGTGAAAGTATTCCGCATTTCTTTAAATGCATGCCAAACTCATAACTCAGATATTCGCCTCCGCGATCAGAACGCAGAAACTTAATCTTCTTGTTACGTTGATTTTCTACTTCACTTTGGAATTCCTTAAACTTCTCGAAAGTTTCGGACTTATGTTTCATGAAATAGATATACCCATATCTACTCAGATCATCCGTGAAGGTTAGAACATAACGATAACCACCGCGCGATGCTACACTCATTGGTCCGCACACATCGGTATGTATGATTTCCAATAAGTCTGTAGCTCGCTCCATTGTACCAGAGAATGGAGTCCTAGTCATTTTACCCATTAGACATGCTTCGCATCTATCAAGTGACTCAAAGTCAAGTGACTCAAGAAGTCCATCAGAATGGAGTTTCTTCATGCGCTTCACTCCAATATGACCAAGACGACAATGCCACATATAAGTAGAATTATCATTTAATTTAATTCGCTTAGCATCAATGTTATGAACATGTGTATCACTACTATCGAGATTTAACAAGAATAAACCATTCATCTCAGGCGCATGACCATAAAAGATATTATTCATAAAAATAGAACAACCATTATTCTCTGACTTAAATGAATAACCGTCTTGCATTAAACAAGATCCAGATATAATGTTCATGCTCAACGCAGGAACCAAATAACAGTTATTGAGGTTTAAAACTAATCCCGAAGGTAGATGTAGAGGGAGTGTGCCGACGGCGATCACATCGACCTTGGATCCGTTTCCAACGCGCATCGTCACCTCGTCCCTTGCTAGGCTTCGTTTATTCCGTAGTTCCTGTTTTGAGTTACAAATATGAGCAACCGAACCAGTATCAAATACCCAGACACTACTACGAGAACCAGTAAGATAGACATCTATAACATGTATATCAAATATACCTTTCTTTTTCTTGACAAGGCCGCTCTTCAGATCAGCCATGTACTTGGGGCAATTCCACTTCCAGTGCCCCTTCTCCTTGCAGTAATAGCACTCAGTATCAGGTTTAGGGCCATCCTTAGGCTTCTCAGGAGGCGCAGCAACTTTCTTGCCACCCTTCTTGAAGTTGCCCTTCTTAGGCTTGCCCTGCTTCTTGAAACTGGTGGTCTTGTTGACCATCAACACTTGGTGCTCTTTCTGTATCTCCACCTCAGCAGATTTTAGCATGGAGAAGAGTTCAGGTAACTCTTTGTTCATGTTCTGCATGTTGTAGTTCATCACAAAGTTCTTGTAACTAGGTGGCAGTGATTGGAGTACACGATGAATACCCAGGTTGTTAGGAATCACTATCCCCAAGTCACTGAGCTTCTTCGCATGCCCGGACATAGCGAGCACGTGCTCACTAACGGAGCTACCCTCTTCCATCATACAGCCAAAGAAGTGTTTCGAGGCCTCATAGCTTTCCACGGCCGCATGAGTTTCAAAGATAGCTTTTAGCTCATGGACTAGCTCATAAGGGTCGTGGTGCTCAAAACGCTTTTGGAGCTCCGCCTCTAGGCTGCACAGGATGGCACACTGAACTTGAGAGTACCGAGTTACCCGAGTCTCGTAAACATTCTTTTCTTCCTCGGATACTGCAGGTGGTGGTGGGGGACCTAGCGGTGCTTCGAGTACAAATTGCAGATTTCCACCAGTGAGGAAAATCCTCACATGACGGAACCAGTCGGTGAAGTTGCTACCATTGCTTTTAAGCTTTTCTTTCTCTAGGAACTGGTTAAAATTGATGGAGGGGGACGCCATGATCTACAACATATTTGCAAAGAGTTTAGACTAAGTTTATGATAAATTGAGTTCAAATTTTAATTCTTAAATTAACTAGGTGAACTCCCACTCAAAACAACATCCCTCGCATTGTCTTAGTGATCACACGAACCAAGTCCACTACACCAATTCCGATCATCACGAGAAAAGATGTAGCTTCAAAGGCGAACACTCCAAGTGTTCATCATATCATTCATATGACTCATGCTCTACCTTTCGGTATCCCGTGTTCCGAGACCATGTCTGTACATGCTAGGCTCGTCAAGGCAACCTTAGTATCCGCGTGTGCAAAACTGGCTTGCACCCGTTGTATGCACATGTAGAATCTATCACACCCGATCATCACGTGATGCTTCGAAACAACAAGTCTTAGCAACGGTGCATACTAAGGATGAACACTTTATTATCTTGATATTTAGTGAGAGGGATCATCTTATAATGCTACCGTCGCGATCTAAGCAATATAAGATGCATAAAAGGATTAACATCACATGCAATTCATATGTGATATGATATGGCCCTTTTGTCTTTGCGCATTTGATCTTCATCTCCAAAGCACGGACATGATATCCATCATCAACGGGCATGATCTCCATCATCGTCGGCGTAGCGTCAAGGTCAATGGCGCCGTCTTCATGGTTGTCCTCCCATGTAGCAACTATTACAACTACTTTGAAATAATACCTCAACATGAAATATAAAGACAACCATAAGGCTCCTGCCGATTGCCACAATACAATAATGATCATCTCATACATATTCATCATCATATCATGGCCATATCACATCACCAAACCCTGCAAAAACAAGTTAGACGCCTCTAATTTGGTTTGCATATTTTACGTGGTTTAGGGTTTTCGAGTAAGATCCAATCTACCTACGAACATGAACCACAACGGTGATACTAGTGCTGTCAATAGAAAGAGTAGATTGAATCTTCACTATGGTGGGAGAGACAGACACCCGCAAAGCCACTTATGCAATCCAAGTTGCATGTCAAGCGTGGAGCAAATCTCATGAACGCGGTCATGTAAAGTTAGCCCGAGCCGCTTCATCCCACCATCCCGCAAGATGCAAAGTACACGAACTAAAGACAACAAAAACATCAACGCCCACAAAACCATTGTGTTCTACTCGTGCAACCAATCTATGCATAGACACGGCTCTGATACCACTGAAGGGATTCGTAGCATAGAAAACAAAAAAATTCCTACCGCAAGAACGAATAACAAGCCAAGATCCAATCAAGAAGATGGTAGCAACGAAAAGATCATGAGACTAACCCTCGAAGATTCCAAAGCCTACGAGATTAGATCTCGTTGTTGGTGTAGTTGATCACTTGCCGCTTGCAAAAGCGCGTAGAAGATCTTGACGGTAACACAGTCGGGCAGCACCTCCGTACTCGGTCACACGTTCGGTGTTGATGACGACGTCCTTCTCCCCGCTCCAGCGGGCAGCAGAAGTAGTAGATCCTCCTCGGAATCCCGACAGCACGACGGCGTGGTGGCGGTGGTGGTGGAGATCTCCGGCAGGGCTTCGCCTAAGCGCTACGGGAGAGGTATGAGGAGTGGGGGCGGCTAGGGTTTGGGGAGAGGGGAGGCTGGGGCGCCGGCCAAGGTGGCTCTGGTTGGTGCGGCCAAAGGTGTGGCCGGCCCCCTCCCTCTCTCCCTCATTATATAGGTGGATCCCCAAGGGTTTGCCCAAAGTCTTCGAATAAGACCCCAATTCAAAAACTGCCTTATGGACGAAACCTAGAGGGACAAGGACTCTCTCCTTCCCCCTTTGCTTGGCCGGCCAAGGAGGTGGAGTCCTCCATGGACTCCACCCTCCCACTTGGTTGGCAAGTGATACGTCTCAAACGTATCTATAATTTCTTATGTTCCATGCTAGTTTTATGACAATACTCACATGTTTTATATACACTTTATATCATTTTTATGCATTTTCCGGCACTAACCTATTAACAAGATGCCGAAGCGCCAGTTCCTGTTTTCTGCTGTTTTTGGTTTCAGAAATCCTACACAGGAAATATTCTCGGAATTGGACGAAACACAAGCCCACGGTCTTATTTTCCACGGAGTCTTCCAGAACACCGAAGAGGAGACGAAGAGGGGCCACGAGGCGGCCACACCATAGGGGGGCGCGGCCCCACCCCTGGCCGCGCCTCCATATGGGGTGGGCCCCTCGGGCGTCCCCCGACTCTGCCCCTTCGCCTATATAATCCTTCCGTCGCGAAAACCCTAGTACCGAGAGCCACGATACGAGAAAAGTTACTGAGACGCCGCCGCCGTCAATCCCATCTCGGGGGATTCTGAAGATCGCCTCCGGCACCCTGCCGGAGAGGGAAATCATCACCGGAGGGCTCTACATCACCATGCCCGCCTCCGGACTGATGCGTGAGTAGTTCATCCTTGGACTATGGGTCCATAGCAGTAGCTAGATGGTTGTCTTCTCCTCTTGTGCTATCATGTTTAGATCTTGTGAGCTGCCTATCATGATCAAGATTATCTATTTGTAATGCTACATGTTGTGTTTGTTGGGATCCGATGAATATGGAATACTATGTCAAGTTGATTATCGATCTATCATATATGTGTTGTTTATGATCTTGCATGCTCTCCGTTGCTAGTAGAGGCTCTAGCCAAGTTGATACTTGTAACTCCAAGAGGGAGTATTTATGCTCGATAGTGGGTTCATGCCTCCATTGAATCTGGGACAGTGACAGAAAGTTCTAAGGTTATGGATGTGTTGTTGCCACTAGGGATAAAACATCAATGCTTTGTCTAAGGATATTTGTATTGTTTACATTGCGCACAGTACTTAATGCAATTGTCTGTTGTTTGCAACTTAATACTGGAAGGGGTGCGGATGCTAACCCGAAGGTGTACTTTTTAGGCATAGATGCATGCTGGATAGCGGTCTATGTTCTTTGTCGTAATGCCCTAAGTAAATCTCATAGTAGTCATCATGATATGTATGTGCATTGTTATGCCCTCTCTATTTGTCAATTGCCCAACTGTAATTTGTTCACCCAACATGTTATTTATCTTATTGGAGAGACACCACTAGTGAACTGTGGACCCCGGTCCATTCTTTTACATCTGAAATACAACCTACTGCAATCATTGTTCTCTGTTGTTCTTTGCAAGCAAACATTATTCTCCACACCATACGTTTAATCCTTTGTTTACAGCAAGACGGTGAGATTGACAACCTCACTGTTAAGTTGGGGCAAAGTATCTTGATTGTGTTGTGCAGGTTCCACGTTGGCGCCGGAATCCCTGGTGTTGCGCCGCACTACACTCCTTCACCAACAACCTTCACGTGGCCTTCATCTCCTACTGGTTCGATAAACCTTGGTTTTTTACTGAGGAAAAACTTGCTACTGTACGCATCACACCTTCCTCTTGGGGTTCCCAACGGACGTGTGCTTTACCGTCACAAGAAGCTACTTTCTTGCGCCGTTGCAATCCCTGTCGCACGCTAGCAGCTACTTTTCTGGCGCCGTTGCCAGGGAGATCAAGACACGCTGCAAGGGGAGTCTCTCGCACCCAATCTCTTTACTTTGTTTATTGTCTTGCTTTATTTTATTTTCTGTCTTGTTTGCTTTCTTTATATCAAAAACACAAAAAAAATTAGTTACTTGTTTTACTTTATTTAATTTGGTTTGCTTTATTTTTATTATTGCTAAAATGAGTAGTCCTGAAGTTGAAGTTCGTTCGTTTAAGCAACAAGGGGGAGAAAGTTTTAAAGATGCTTGGTATAGAATTAGTGATGCTCATCATAGGTGCACTAAGAAACACTCCACTATTATCCTCCTTAGGAACTTTTATGTTGGTATCTCTAGCTGGAATAGGTATGTTCTTGATACTCTTGCAGGGGGTAATTTCCTAGGTACTCCTGCTTTAGAAGCTAGTTGCATTATTGAGAGTCTAGTTGGAATACCACCTGTTAATGAAGCTAAAATTGAAATCTCTCTTGAGGATGTCATGAAAAAGTTGGAGGCCATAGAGAAAAACCTTCCAAGTGTTGAGACTAAATTGGGAATATTACTTGATAATACTGATAAACTTGATAAATCTCTAGGAGGAATTAATGAAAGAATTGTTGTCTTAGAAACTTGTGCTATCCATGATAATCAAACCCATAGGATTGGTGAACTTGAAGAAGCTATGGGAACCTTGGGTTCAACTTTTTTTTCTCTTAAGTTTAAGGGGAAAGCTTATGTGGGTAAGGAGCAAAAGTTCATGTATGTCCCTAAGATGCCTAAGCCAAAGAATCATTATGAGCTTAAAATTGATAAAACCCGTAGTACCACTATGGGAAATTTAGATAATGGAGCATCTAAGATACCTATTGCGACAAGTTGTGTTTTTAAGGAAAATCATGATGTTAATGCTTCTTCTCTTGATGTTACTTGATTTACACTTTCTGCGCCTAGCTGAAAGGCGTTAAAGAAAAGCGCTTATGGGAGACAACCCATTATTTTATTTCTGCAATTTTTGTTTTATATTTGAGTCAAGGTGCTTGTTACTACTGTAGCAATACCTTTGTATCTTTACTTTATTGCATTGTTGTGCCAAGTAAAGTCTTTGATAGAAGGTTGATACTAGATTTGGATTTCTGCGCAGAAACAGATTTTTAGCTGTCACGAATTTGAGCTGTTCTCTCTGTAGGAGAATCTAAAAATTCTGTAAAAATTCATGAGTAATCCTCAGATATGTACGCAACTTTCATTCAATTTGAGCTTCTTCATCTGAGCATGTTAAGTGCCTCGAAAAAATTCGTCTTTACGGACTGTTCTGTTTTGACAGATTCTGCCTTTTATTTCACATTGCCTCTTTTACTGTGTTTGAGTGGATTTCTTTGCTCCATTAAATTTCAGTAGCCTTGGGTAATGTCCAGAAGTGTTGGGAATGATTGTGTCCTCGCTGAACATGTGAATTTTTGATTATGCACTAACCCTCTAATGAGATTGTTTTGAGTTTGGTGTGAAGGAAGTTTTCAAGGATCAAGAGAGGAGGATGATATAATATGATCAAGAAGAGTGAAAAGTCTAAGCTTGTGGATGCCCCCGTGGTTCATCCCTGCATATTTCAAGAAGACTCAAGCATCTAAGCTTGGGGATGCCCAAGGCATCCCCTTCTTCATCAACAACTTATCAGGTCACCTCTAGTGAAACTATATTTTTATTCCGTCACATCTTATGTGCTTTACTTGGAGCGTCTGTATGTTTTTATTTTCGTTTTGTTATTTTCATTCTCTGAATAAAATCGGATCCTAGCATTCCTTGTATGGGAGAAAGACACGCTCCGCTTTTTCATATTAAACACTGGTGTTCTTAGTTTTACTTTTAATGTTCATGGCGAAAGTTGAAAGCTGCTTCATTTATTGCTATTTGGTTGGAAACAAAAAATGCTTCATGTGGTAATTGATATGTTATCTTGAATAATTTGATACTTGGCAATTGTTTTGAGCTCTCAAGTAGATCATGTTTAAGCTCTTGCATCATGTAGTTTAAACCTATTAGTGGAGAACTACCGTAGAGCTTGTTGAAATTTGGTTTGCATGATTGGTCTCTCTAAAGTCTAGATATTTTCTGGTAAAAGTGTTTAAGCAACAAGGAAGACAGTGTAGAGTCTTATAATGCTTGCAATATGTTCTTATGTAAGTTTTGATGTACCGGTTCATACTTGTGTTTGCTTCAAACAACCTTGCTAGCCCAAGCCTTGTACTGAGAGGGAATGCTTCTCGTGCATCCAAAACCTTGAGCCAAAACCTATGCCATTTGTGTCCACCATAACTACCTACTATGTGGTATTTTTCTGCCATTCCAAGTAAATTGCTTGCGTGCTACCTTTAAAAAAGTTCATTCCTTGTCTTTGCAATACATAGCTCATGGGAAAGTAGCCTAAAAAACTATTGTAGTAAAGAATATGTCGCTTATGTATCTTAGTTCTTATAAGTTGCTTGTTGAGCGGTAACCATGTTTCTGGGGACGCCATCAACCTGTCACACCTTTGTTGAATATCATGTGAGTTGCTATGCATGTTCGTCTTGTCTGAACTAAGGGAGATTTGCCACGAGTTAAATGGTTTGAGTATGCATATTGTTAGAGAAGAACTTTGGGCCGCCAACCAAAGCCATGTATCATGGTGGAAGTTTCAGCTTGGACATTAATCCTCAAATCTCTTATGAGAATATTATCTGTTGTTGAATGCTTAAAGCATAAAAGAGGAGTCCATTATCTGTTTTCTATGTTGTCCCGGTATGGATGTCCTCAAGTTGAGATCTATCAAAATTGAGAGATCAAATGCGATCTATCTCCTTGGACCTTTGTACAGGTGGCATAGAGGTACCCCTTTGTGACACTTGGTTGAAACATATGTAATGCAATGATAATCCATGGAAATCCGAGCTAATTAGGACAAGGAGCGGGCACTATTAGTATTCGATGCATGAGGCTTGCAACTTATAGGAGGTTTTATGCATAACACATATGAATTATTACTACCGTTGACAAAATTGTTTCCATGTTTTCAAAATAAAAAGCTCTAGCACATGAGTAATCCCTGCTTCCCTCTGCGAAGGGCCTTTCTTTTACTTTATGTTGAGTCAGTTTACCTACTTCTTTCTATCTTAGAAGCAAACACTTTTGTCAACTGTGTGCATTGATTCTTACATACTTGCTTATTTGCACTCATCATATTACTTTGTGTTGACAATTATCCATGATTTATACATGTTGAAAGTTGAAAGCAACTGCTGAAACTTGAATCTTCCTTTGTGTTGCTTCAAAACCTTCTATTAAGAATCTATTGCTTTATGAGTTAACTCTTATGCAAGACTTGTTGATGCTCGTCTTGAAAGTACTATTCATGAAAAGTCTTTGCTATATGATTCAGTTGTTTAGTCATTATCTATTTGTTAACAAACTATAGACCATTGCTTTGAATCACTTCATTCATCTCATATGCTTTACAATAGTATTGATTAAGATTATGATGGTAGCATGTCACTTCAGAAATTATCCTTTTTATCGTTTACCTACTCGAGGGCGAGTAGGAACTAAGCTTGGGGATGCTTGATACGTCTCAAACGTATCTATAATTTCTTATGTTTTATATACACTTTATATCATTTTTATGCATTTTCCGGCACTAACCTATTAACAAGATGCCGAAGCGCCAGTTCCTGTTTTCTGCTGTTTTTGGTTTCAGAAATCCTACACAGGAAATATTCTCGGAATTGGACGAAACAAAAGCCCACGGTCTTATTTTCCACGGAGTCTTCCAGAACACCGAAGAGGAGACGAAGAGGGGCCACGAGGCGGCCACACCATAGGGGGGCGTGGCCCCACCCCTGGCCGCGCCGCCATATGGGGTGGGCCCCTCGGGCGTCCCCCGACTCTGCCCCTTCGCCTATATAATCCTTCCGTCGCGAAAACCCTAGTACCGAGAGCCACGATACGAGAAAAGTTACTGAGACGCCGCCACCGTCAATCCCATCTCGGGGGATTCTGAAGATCGCCTCCGGCACCCTGCCGGAGAGGGAAATCATCACCGGAGGGCTCTACATCACCATGCCCGCCTCCGGACTGATGCGTGAGTAGTTCATCCTTGGACTATGGGTCCATAGCAGTAGTTAGATGGTTGTCTTCTCCTCTTGTGCTATCATGTTTAGATCTTGTGAGCTGCCTATCATGATCAAGATCATCTATTTGTAATGCTACATGTTGTGTTTGTTGGGATCCGATGAATATGGAATACTATGTCAAGTTGATTATCGATCTATCATATATGTGTTGTTTATGATCTTGCATGCTCTCCGTTGCTAGTAGAGGCTCGGGCCAAGTTGATACTTGTAACTCCAAGAGGGAGTATTTATGCTCGATAGTGGGTTCATGCCTCCATTGAATCTGGGACAGTGACAGAAAGTTCTAAGGTTATGGATGTGCTGTTGCCACTAGGGATAAAACATCAATGCTTTGTCTAAGGATATTTGTATTGTTTACATTACGCACAGTACTTAATGCAATTGTCTGTTGTTTGCAACTTAATACTGGAAGGGGTGCGGATGCTAACCCGAAGGTGGACTTTTTAGGCATAGATGCATGCTGGATAGCGGTCTATGTTCTTTGTCGTAATGCCCTAAGTAAATCTCATAGTAGTCATCATGATATGTATGTGCATTGTTATGCCCTCTCTATTTGTCAATTGCCCAACTGTAATTTGTTCACCCAACATGTTATTTATCTTATTGGAGAGACACCACTAGTGAACTGTGGACCCCGGTCCATTCTTTTACATCTGAAATACAACCTACTGCAATCATTGTTCTCTGTTGTTCTTTGCAAGCAAACATTATTCTCCACACCATACATTTAATCCTTTGTTTACAGCAAGCCGGTGAGATTGACAACCTCACTGTTAAGTTGGGGCAAAGTATCTTGATTGTGTTGTGCAGGTTCCACGTTGGCGCCGGAATCCCTGGTGTTGCGCCGCACTACACTCCTTCACCAACAACCTTCACGTGGCCTTCATCTCCTACTGGTTCGATAAACCTTGGTTTCTTACTGAGGGAAAACATGCTGCTGTACGCATCACACCTTCCTCTTGGGGTTCCCAACGGACGTGTGCTTTACTGTCACAAGAAGCTACTTTCTTGCGCCGTTGCAATCCCTGTCGCACGCTAGCAGCAAGTTAGGGTTGGTGGAGTCCAACCGGGACTCCACCTTCCATGGTGATTTCTTCCGGAAGGTTCTAGAAACTTCTAGCGCCTTCCATAAATGCACCGGATCATTTCCAAATTTGGAAAGTGACTTCCTATATATGAATCTTATTCTCCGGACCATTCCGGACCTCCTCGTGATGTCTTGGATCCCATCCGAGACTCCGAACAAACATTCGAACTCCATTCCATATTCCATATCTACTTAAAACGACATCAAACCTTAAGTGTGTCACCCTACGGTTCGTGAATTATGTAGACATGGTCGAGACTCTTCTCCGACCAATAACCAATAGCGGGATCTGGAGATCCATAATGGCTCCCACACATTCAACGATAACTTAGTGATCGATTGAACCATTTACATACGATACCGATTCCCTTTGTCACGCGATATTTTACTTGTCCGAGGTTTGATCATCGGTATCTACATACCTTGTTCAACCTCGTCTCCGACAAGTACTCTTTACTCGTACCGTGGCATGTCTGTTGGAGATATGCCCAAGAGGCAATAATAAATGGTTATTATATATCTTTGTGTTTATGATAATAGTTTGCATACCATGCTATAATTGTATTAACCGAAACATTGATACATGTGTGTTATGTGAAACAACAAGGAGTCCCTAGTAAGCCTCTTGTATAACTAGCTTGTTGATTAATAGATGATCATCGTTTCATGATCATGAACATTGGATGTTATTAATAACAAGGTTATGTCATTGATGAATGATGTAATGGACACACCCAATTAAGCGTAGCATAAGATCACGTCTTTAAGTTCATTTGCTATAAGCTTCCGATACATAGTTACCTAGTCCTTCGACCATGAGATCATGTAAATCACTTATGCCGGAAGGGTACTTTGATTACATCAAACGCCA
The DNA here is from genome assembly GCF_019359855.2 of Lolium perenne. Taxonomy (NCBI): domain Eukaryota; kingdom Viridiplantae; phylum Streptophyta; class Magnoliopsida; order Poales; family Poaceae; genus Lolium; species Lolium perenne. Next base: position 3,529,651 of record NC_067248.2, on the reverse strand, counting down.
CTGCGTAAATGGGTGGTTATAAAGGTGGGATTAAGTATTCGGAAAGTATGAGTTGAGGCATATGGATCAAGAGTGGGATATTGTCCATCCCGATGACGGATAGATATACTCTGGGCCCTCTCGGTGGAATGTCGTCTAATTAGCTTGCAAGCATATGAATGGTTCATAAGAGACCACATACCACGGTACGAGTAAAGAGTACTTGTCGGAGACGAGGTTGAACGAGGTATAGAGATACCGATGATCAAACCTCGGACAAGTAAAATATCGCGAGACAAAGGGAATCGGTATCGTATGTAAATGGTTCAATCGATCACTAAGTTATCGTTGAATATGTGGGAGCCATTATGGATCTCCAGATCCTGCTATTGGTTATTGGTAGGAGAGAAGTCTCAACCATGTCTGCATAGTTCACGAACCGTAGGGTGACACACTTAAGGTTTGATGTCGTTTAAGTAGATATGGAATATGGAATGGAGTTCGAAGTTTTGTTCGGAGTCTCGGATGGGATCCAGGACATCACAAGGAGTTCCGGAATGGTCCGGAGAATAAGATTCATATATAGGAAGTCACTTTCCAAGTTTGGAAATGATCCGGTGCATTTATGGAAGGTTCTAGAAGGTTCTAGAAAAGTCCGGAAGAAATCACCATGGAAAGTGGAGTCCCGGAAGGACTCCACCTTGCATGGCCGGCCAAACCCTAAGGGGGAGGAGTCCCAGGTGGGCTCCACCTTGGTGGCCGGCCAACCCCCCCAAGGAAGGGGTGGGAGTCCCACCTTGAGTAGGATTCCCCCCTTGGGTAGGTTTTGTCCCTATGGAAGGTTTTGGTTTCGGGTCTTATTCGAAGACTTGGATACCAACACTTGGGGATTTCCACCTATAAAAAGAGGGACAAGGGGAGGGGGCCGGCCACTCAAGCCCTAGTTGGCCGCACCCCCCAGTTGGCCGGCGCCCAAGCCCCCCTCTCCCCAAACCCTAGCCTCCCCTCCTCCACATACACCTCCAGCAGCGCTTAGGCGAAGCCCTGCCGGAGATCTCCACCACCACCGCCACCACGCCGTCGTGCTGTCGGGATTCCGAGGAGGATCTACTACTTCCGCTGCCCGCTGGAACGGGGAGGAGGACGTCGTCATCAACACCGAACGTGTGACCGAGTACGGAGGTGCTGCCCGTTCGTGGCACCGTCAGGATCTTCTACGCGCTTTTGCAAGCGGCAAGTGATCGTCTACATCCACCACGAGATCTGATCTCGTTAACGCTTTGTGATCTTCAAGGGTATGTTGATCTTCACCTCGTTGCTACCATCTTCTTGATTGGATCTTGGCTTGTTCTTCGTTCTTGCGATAGGAAATTTTTTGTTTTCTATGCTACGAATCCCAACAGTGGTATCAGAGCCAGGTTTATGCATAGATTGGTTGCACGAGTAGAACACAATGGTTTTGTGGGCGTTGATGCTTTTGTTGTCTTTAGTTCGTGTACTTTGCATCTTGCGGGATGGTGGGATGAAGCGGCTCGGGCTAACTTTACATGACCGCGTTCATGAGATTTGCTCCACGCTTGACATGCAACTTGGATTGCATAAGTGGCTTTGCGGGTGTCTGTCTCTCCCACCATAGTGAAGATTCAATCTACTCTTTCTATTGACAACATTAGTATCACCGTTGTGGTTCATGTTCGTAGGTAGATTGGATCTTACTCGAAAACCCTAAACCACGTAAAATATGCAAACCAAATTAGAGGCGTCTAACTTGTTTTTGCAGGGTTTGGTGATGTGATATGGCCATGATGTGATGATGAATATGTATGAGATGATCATTATTGTACTGTGGCAACCGGCAGGAGCCTTATGGTTGTCTTTAAATTTCATGTTGAAGTATTATTTCAAAGTAGTTGTAATAGTTACTACATGGGAGCACAACCATGAAGACGGTGCCATGGACCTTGACGCTACGCCGACGATGATGGAGATCATGCCCGTTGATGATGGAGATCATGTCCGAGCTTTGGAGATGAAGATCAAAGGTGCAAAGACTAAAGGGCCATATCATATCACATATGAATTGCATGTGATGTTAATCCTTTATGCATCTTATCTTGCTTAGATCGCGACGGTAGCATTATAAGATGATCCCTCACATTAATATCAAGATAATAAAGTGTTCTCCCCTCGTATGCACTGTTGCTACAGTTCGTCGTTTTGAAGCATCTCGTGATGATCGGATGTGATAGATTCTACGTTCACATACAACGGGTGTAAGCCATGTTGCACACGCGGAATACTTGGGTTTGCTTGACGAGCCTAGCATGTACAGACATGGCCTCGGAACACAGGAAACCGAAAGGTTGAACACGAGTCATATGGATGATATGATCAACATGTTGATGTTCACCATTGAAGCTACATCATCTCACGTGATGATCGGTTTTGGTGTAGTGGATATAGATCGTGTACCACTAAACAACTATGAGGGATGTTGTATTAAGTGGGAGTTCATTAGTAATTAGATTAAAACATGAACTAATTATCATGAACATAGTCTGAATAGTATTTTGAATTAAATTTGTAGAATTGGCATCCATTATCTACCATGCGCTAGTCTTGAAATTGAGATAGAAATATTGTTAAGTCTGACAAGAAACTTTACGGACTGGTACCGTATTGTTAAAGAATCAAGAAATGATTAAGTCCTATTGCAAACTTTTAGTAAACCTCACATTGTTGATTCAAAGAGCAATGGTTTCAATTAGTACCTAAAGTCATCTTGTCTCCGTGAAACTTGAAGTTCAAATCCGTTTGAAAAGTAAGGAGCTGGAAATTTTGTTTTCAGAAATAAGCAAGGTATAAGATATATGTGATATCTAAGACCTTATAGCAAGATGATAGAATATAATCTAGTGAGACTACATAAAATCATAAGTTTTATGGGAATGTACGAAGGTTGAAGACGCCAGGCGTCCCAATCCTCCAACTAGTTGGGCACTAACGATATTCACATATCCATGAAGTGGTCGTCCTTAGTATGCACCGTTGCTAAGACTCATCGTTTCGAAGCATCACGTGATGATCGGGTGTTATAGATTCTATGTGTGCATACAACGGGTGCAAGCCAGGTTTGCACATACGAATACTAAGGTTAAACTTTACGAGCCTAGCATGTACAGACATGGTCTCGGAAAGTCGTCATGATTTGATGGATAAAATTATGAGTGAAATTGTTCATCACATTACAAAGTTACTAATAGTGAAATCTGAAACACTTGTCATATGATGATCAACTTCAAAGTAAGAACCTCAAGGTTATTGGTATTTGACCAATGGACCTAGAAGTTATTGAAGGTGAAGTGTTTTCTGAGAATGAGGAAAACTAAAAGAGAAACTACAAAAGATTTTGGCAGAAAGAAAGAAAAGACTAGAAAGTCTAGCTCAGGTGTATATAGATGATATACATGTTATGAATGTATTCCTTGATTGGTCACACAATGAAGTTCTTGGGTATTTGTACCAGATTGGTTGGTATGAGATGTCATACAACACAACGCAATACAAGAATACAATGGCCTAAGTGACTGATAAGGAATATGGTAGAAATGCACGTCTGGAACAAAATAAAGTGTTATTGTGTTCGTCGTTGGCATTCTACCTAGCTCTTGAGATTTATAATAAAGAACTTCATAATTGTTATTTAGCTCTGGTCAAATAAAAACAATGAGTTGTTCAAATTATGACCTTACTGTTGCCTGCCAAAACCCACCGGCGAGCAGCGACGAGCAACACGAAGAGCCGGGAGGCTCCCAGGACTGCTTGTGGGCCCTGGTCCCTCGGGCGACGGCCCGCAAAACTCCGGCACACGTCCTGGCTGTTGCGAGGGCGTGCCACCTGACCTATACCTGGTCAGGAAGGTGATGGATTGCTTCGATTATTCTCCTGCATGGTAGACACGTAAACATTAAATTCGAGCCTCGATCGGCTCTCAGGTTTCCCTGTGAATCGGCTCAAGGAGCCGATTATCCCATGATCCGTATTAGATCTACGGTAACATGGGGGTCTTGCTTTATCAAAATCAAGCCAAATTGACCTACGATAGTCTAGGGTTTTCACCGCATAACTGGAGCGTCCTACACGTAATTGAGCCTGGCAGATGCGAAAGACAACAGAAAACCAACCCTAGAAAAGGCCTAAAAACCAACATAGAGTCGATTCTCGGAACATCTCCTCTAGGATCGGCAAACCATACCTTACGTACTGCTGGATCATTCAACCCGTTTGCAAGGCCTAATTATGCGGATGTTAAACTAATCCTTGAAGGTCAAGGAGCACCATAACAGATCAAGTCTACTGGATAAAGACTAAGCAGGTCGCTACCTTTACACCTTGAGATAGGCGTAAAGGCAGCTAGATATGTAGGGATAACATAACTAAGTAAATATCGAAAAAAGCATCGATGTTAGCCCCAACATATCCATGATAACAGTATTACTCGCCATCAACAAGGCTTCAGTACGAGCAACACAAAACAACGAATAAGCGATATCGCCCCGGATCGCAAGATGCGATCTGGGCAGCATGGCGCTTACCCGGAAGAAAACCCTCGAAACAAGGGGTGGCGATGCGCCTAGATTGTGTTTGTTGTGAACGTGATCGTCCTCTTTTCCAATAACCCTAGATACATATTTATAGTCCGTAGACTCTCTAACTTGGGAATAATCCCACCGTGTACGAGCTAAACTCTATCTTTTAATTCTAACCGACACGTAACCTACTATAATTTACAGATACACGGGCAATCTAGCCCAAACCCTTTGTACGAGGCCGATTCATGAATATTTCCCGTGCATAATCTCCAAGCCCATCTCAATCACGGCCCACCTCCTGGCGTGGTTAAAATCTGGTGATAACACATGCCCCCCTGGTTTTGGCAATGATAATTCCAAAACCACTCTGTTTTTTCTTCGTCGGGTCACGTCGTGGCAGAGCAGAACCGTCACAGTATCCTTCATCATGATGCCTTGCCTTCTCAACTTCTCTGCACGATTTAACAGTTCTTTGGCACCACTTCCTCGGAAACCACCGCGGCATTAAATTTCCACTATACCCCCTTTATTTAACCGCACCGAGCAGTTCGCCTCTTCATCCTCTTGCTCCGCATTAGCTATCGGAAAAAACCCTCTCCTCTGCAACCATGTCTTCCTCTTCCTCCTCTGCCTCATCGGGTCTTTCCTCCCTATCCTCTTCTTCTCGTGAGCCGACGCCGGAGTGGGACTCGATGGCGGCGCACGATATCCTCGCCCCACCGAAGTGGGACAAGGAGGATCATGACTCCTCCGTCTGGTCCGAGGATGACAAGTCCTTGACCGACGGAGAAGACGACTTCCAGTTCCTCGTCGATGGGGAACTGGAGGCGGAGAGCGAGGACGACCTCTTCTCCTGGGACGACTTCACCTCCTCCGACAAGGAGGAGGAAGAGGAGGATGACACCTCCTCCGACGAGTACCCGCCGGTGAAGCGCTTCCGCGCTGGGTCAGAGGATGACGACGACGACGAGGAAGAAGCTCCTGCCGAGGGCTACAGCAGCAGCGACGAGGAGTCCGCCGGCAGCAGCGCCGACGGAAGCTTCGACGGCGACGACGAGGGCAGCGACGGCCCATAGAGTAGCATCTATCAGTATAGGACTAGTAGTAGCAGTAGATTGGTCAATAGACCTTCCTTTTGTTCTTACCCTCTTGAGCAATTGGCTATTTCTCTGTAAGAAATCCCTTCTATAAATGAAGCAAATGTTCTTATGTCGATTTTGCTTTCATATCAACTTCGCCGATTGTCAAAGTAAGTTAATGTGCAAAGAGCCGATGGCAGCGCATCGGCCTTTCCCATAAAACGCGATTCAGACCAAATTGCCGATTCAGTGGCCTATTCTGTAATCTCCGTCCGAGAGAATAAACTTCAGATTCCTCAAATTGTCGTTCGAATAGGTCCAATTCGCGACCATGCAGACCTTAAATCCCAAATAATCTGTTAACTGCTCGTTTGCGCTTGTTCCCCTAAAGTCGATGGCTGTGCATCGGCTTTTTAGTCTGGAGTCGATGTCTGTGCATCGGCTATGACTTGCAAAAATATTCTGTAATCTAGACGGAAATTTTTTTTTTTTTTTTACCGGCCGATTTTATACATCGGCCTCCACATCTTACTGTCCGTCATCCCACATGCTTGGGAAATATTTCTTGAGATGTTGCCCATTGACGGCTACTGGGAATTTAACCCCGTCCAACTGCTCGAGCATGTATGCATTACCCTTCAAAACCTGGTCGACTCTGTACGGACCGTGCCAATTAGGAGACCATTTACCATATGCTTTATCCTTAGTCCCTAACGGCAACACAGCTTCCCATACTAGATCACCAACCTGAAACTCCTTTGGTCTCACCTTCTTATTGTATGCGCGAGCTACCTTGGCTTTATTCTCTTTAATCTTCTCCAATGACCAGAGTCTTAGTTCCGTTAAATCCTCAATACTATCACTCATCAAAGCCGCATACTCTTCAGATGTTAGATCATTCTGAAACGTAACACGTCTCGATCCAGCCGTAATTTCCCAAGGCAATACGGCTTCTTGTCCATAAACCAGCTGGTATGGTGAAGTTTTTATAGCCCCATGACATGACATACGATAGGCCCATAAAGCTTCTGACAATACTTCATGCCAACGTCTAGGGTGCTCGTCAACTTTTCTCTTAATCAGCTTGATGAGGCTCTGGTTGGACGCTTCAGCTTGCCCATTAGCTTGAGCATAGTATGGAGATGATCGGATCAACTTAATTCCCATGTCATCACAGAACTTTCTGAACTCTTTAGAAATAAAGACCGAATCTCCATCGGTCGTAATGGTTTGGGGAATCCCGAACCTATGAATGACATGCTCTTTCACAAAACTGATAACATCTTCCGATTTTACCTTCTTCATAGGGACGGCCTCCACCCATTTAGTGAAGTAATCTGTAATGGCCAAAATCCATTCGTGGCCTTTGCTCGATGCAGGATGGATTTTGCCGATCATATCCATGCCCCAACCTCGAAACGGCCAAGGCTTGATGATAGGGTTCATTGCTGATGCGGGTACCATCTGAATTTTCCCGAACATCTGACACGCTTGACACCCCTTATAGTACTTGAAACAATCCTCGAGCATGGTGGGCCAATAAAACCCCGATCGCCTGATCAACCATTTCATCTTATGAGCCGACTGGTGAGTCCCACAGGCGCCTTCGTGTACCTCGTGTAAGAGCCGATTCGATTCGGCTGGTCCCAGACATTTGAGAAGTAACCCTTCCAAGGTCCTGTAGAACATGTCATCTCCTATAAGCACATATTTCATGGCTTTGTATCTTATCCGTTTAGATGCCCCCCGAGCCGGATCTTTCAAGTAATTGAAGATATCGGCTCTCCAGTCATCTGGTTCCAAGGACTGTACCTGAACATCGTCTCCACCTGCTATCTCCTTGTAGCCTGAGGCCATCTGTGCGAGATCGTTGGCCTCTGTGTTTTGCGACCTCGGGATCCAACTGAAGTTTATATACCTAAACTGTGCCATCAGCTCACGGCATTGCATCCATAATGGGAAGAGGGTCTCGCTCTCGCACTTGTATTCTTCCGTGAGCTGGGAAATCACCAGTTTCGAGTCTCCAAAGAGTTCCACTGCTTCTGCCCCGGCCTCCAAAAGCAACTCCATTCCCTTGCGTATTGCCTCATACTCAGCGACATTGTTGGTGCAAGGGGTAGGTAGCCTGATGGAGAATGAATATGTTGCCCCCCGGGGCGACACGAGTAGAATGCCGATGCCGCAACCATCATCGCAAGCCGATCCATCGAAAAACATGGCCCATGCACGCACAGACAGTGCTGCTATATCCGTGTTGATTCGTTCAGCAATAAGATCGGCCAACGCCTGTCCTTTGACTGCTTTTGCAGGCTGATACCGGAGATCAAATTCCGATAATGCAAACATCCACTTACCGAGTCGGCCTTTCAACACAGGAGCCGACAGCATATGTTTGATGACATCTGATTTGCAGATGATGACAATCTCCGCTGACAGAAAGATGTAACGAAGCTTGGTGCAGGTAAAAAACAGGCAGAGGCACAACTTCTCGATCTCAGGGTACCTAGTTTCTGCATCCAACATCCTTCTGCTGAGGTAGAAAACAACTCTTTCCAGACCATCATAAAGCTGCACCACCACCGAGGCTATGGAAGTGTCAGATACTGATAAGTAAATATAGAACGGTCTGTCTTGCTGGGGTGGAATCAACACAGGTGGCTTCGTTAGATATTCTTTAATCTCGTCAAACGCTCGCTGTTGCTCTGCCCCCCAGCGAAACTCCTCATCAGATTTAATTTTTACCAGTCCCATGAACGGCTCGATTCGCCCTGACAGATTGGAGATGAATCTTCTGACGAAGTTTATTTTGCCGATGAGACACTGGAGTTCCTTCTTCGTGGTAGGTGGTTTCATTGTTCGCACTGCCTCCTGACTTTTCAGGCCGATTTCAATTCCGCGTTCATGAACCAAGAAACCCAAGAATTGACCGGCCGTTACACCAAAAGCACACTTCTTTGGATTCATTCTTAGCCCGAATTTTCTGGTTCGGTCTAGGATTCGTCGCAGATCATTCAAGTGTCCTTCTACTGAAATGGATTTGACTACCACGTCATCGATGTAGATCTCTACCAACTTGCCGATCAGATCATGAAAGATGTAATTCATGGCTCTTTGGTATGTTGCGCCGGCATTTTTCAGTCCAAATGTCATGACGACGTATTCAAACAAGCCCACTGAACCTGGTACTCTGAATGCAGTCTTGTGTATATCCTCTGGAGCCATAAAAATCTGGTTGTAACCGGCGTTGCCATCCATGAAACTTAACACCTTATGACCAGCAGCTGCATTGATCAATGTCTCTGCCACCGGCATTGGATACTCATCCTTTGGAGTGGCTCTATTGAGATCCCGAAAATCTATGGCGACGCGCCATCGGCCATCCTTTTTCTGTACAGGTACGATACTGGAAATCCACTCAGCGTACCTGCATGGCCTGATGAACCCGGCGTTCAACATTTTCTCGATCTCTTTCTTGACTTCTTCTAAAATTTCGGCCTTCATTTGTCGTGCTCGCTGTTGGAACGGCCGAAATCCTTTCTTAAGAGGGAGCCGATGCTCAATGATGCTCCTGTCTAACCCGGGCATTTCTGTATAATCCCAGGCAAAGCAATCTGGATATTCTTTCAACAGAGCTATCATCAGGCCCCTCAGATGTGGCCCTAGCTTTTTGCTGATAAATGTTGGTCGTGGCTTATCCCCAGGACCAATGTCAATCTCTTCTAGCTCATCAGCTGATGTAAATCCATACCCTAGCTTGCCGTCGGCTGCTAGATCGACGCCGAACACAGGCAAAACGTATGGGGAAGATAGTTTGGGCCGATTGCTGGAATCGGCCCCCCTTTTGATTGTATTGCTCAATGAAGGTCTACAACTTATTTGTACTCTACTACGGGAGGAAGTCTCCCTATTACCAGTACGTGGCATGCTCAAGGTGAGATCACTGCTTTTTATTTTTTGGGGCCGATCGCAGGGATCGGCCTTGCCACGTACGTTTATTGATTCTGGTCTTACTACTCTGTCAGGCCAGTGGATAAGACCAGCCTCACCCCGTTTTTTGTAGCTTCGATGCGCTCACAGTCGTCCAAACTGACTCCAGAAATCGGCTCTTGGTCGTCTGCATCCCAAATATTCATGCCAGCTATTGAGATCTCGACTGAGTCATCCGCATAAACGACCTCCACTTCATCTCCATCCCACTGTATAAGGCATTGGTGCATTGTGGATGGAATGCAGCAATTGGCGTGAATCCAATCCCTCCCTAGCAGGACAGCGTAGGTGCTTTTGCTATCGACGATGAAGAATGATGTAGGGATGGTTTTTCGGCCCACGGTTAGATCCACGCTCAGAACACCTTGCGTCTCTGATGCTTGGCCATTGAAGTCGCTTAGTGTGACGTTGGTTTTGATCAGATCTGCATTAGAGCGTCCCAAACGCCGCAGCATGGAGTATGGCATTATGTTAACTGCCGCCCCCGTGTCAACCAACATCTTGCTGACAGGCTGCCCGTTGATATAACCTCTTAGGTACAGGGCCTTCAAATGTTTGTAGCTCTTCTCTCGTGGTTTCTCAAAGATAACCGGCCGTGGGCCGCAGTCCAACTGCGCTACCGGCGCTCCTTCGACTCTTGGAGCACAAAACTCTGATGGAAGAATGAACACCATATTTGTGCCAGCCGATGACTTCGCATCGGTTTTTATCTGTTTAGGGCGCCATTCTTTCTTCTGTAGACGCATCTCAGTGTCCAAGGTTTGTTGAATTTTCACGGCCAGATCGGGCCGTGCCTTCCTCAGCGTGTGCAGGTATTGCGCCTCGGCTTCCTCCAAGCTACGTAGCCGCTGAACCCTACGCTTTTGGGAATGACTGAGTCCATCAGGACACCACCTTGGCCGGTGGTATCTATCTTCTTCTTCTTCTTCTGATTCCTCTAAATCTTCCTCTCGAGATGACTCAGCTCGTCTGTTCTGAGGTGGGAGAGGCCCTAGACGTTTGAACACTGAGACTTCACCCGTGTCTTCCTTCTGCCGTCTACATTCCGGGCAGTTATCGATTGTAGGCAATCGGCTCATACCTGAATCCCAGCAGTGCTTAAAGAAAGGACAATCCCAGTGTCTGTCCATGTCTTCCTGCTCTCTCGACTTTCCCTTAGCGCGACGCTCATACCCTTCATCATCTTTATCACGCCAACGATATCCTCCATTGCCAACAGAACGACGGTACCTTTCGTCATCTATATCGTACCGCCGGCGGCGATCGTACTGGCGCTCATATTTGTTAAGGAGATGCTCGGAGAGCGGCCGTTGATACCGCACGTTTCTCACTTGTTCCTCGGTGATATACCGTCGATCATCATATCGGGGCCGGTCGCGTGGGCCGGCCTCTTCCTTTTCCTTACCGCGGGGTTGACCGCTTTCTTTTTTATACTTGCTATGGTGGTATACATGCCCTGCCATGTTAACACCGAGTGAGAAATCCAGCTGACGCCTTGTGGATTGATTATGCTCCACCATGTTGACGCCAGGAAACGGTTGTGTGTCCACCTTCATAGCAAACTGACCAAAGATCAAACGGCCTTGTTCTATCGCCGTTTGGATCTGCCGTCGCAGCTCTTTACAGTCGTTGGTGATGTGGGTGAACGAGTGATGCCACTTGGAGTACGGTCTCCCGTTCAACTCTTGCGCCGTAGGGATTTTATGTCCTTCGGGTAACGTCAGCCGCTTCTCTTTGAGCAGTAAGTCAAATATTTGCTCAGCTTTGCTTACATCGAAGTCGAACCCCTTTTGCTGGCCCTTGTTGTTTCACCCACTTGCAGGACATGGGATCTGCCCCCCGAGCCCATTCAGCCACGGCTACTTCCTGGTCTTCTGCAGAGTCCCCTACTTCTTCTGTCTCGACCAGGCCTACCGGGCGCCTGAACTTGTCTTGGTACAATTCTGGGTGGCGCTGCTCGTACAATGTTAACTTCTGAGCCATGTGTGCCAGTGAATTGTATTCGACTTGGAAAGCTAGATCTTTGATCGGCGCGGCGAGGCCCAATACCGCCAGATCGACTGCTTCTTTCTCAGTTAAGCGAGCCGAATAACATCGGTTCCTGACAGTTCTGAAACGCTGGATGTATTCCGCCACCGTTTCTCCACGCTTCTGCCGCACCTGAGCCAGATCGGCAATGCCAGCCTCAGTAGCTTCTGAGTGATACTGAATATGAAATTGTTCTTCCAGCTGCTTCCACGTCCGGACTGAATCTGGTGGCAACGAGGTATACCACCCAAAAGCTGGTCCTGTGAGAGATTGCGCAAAAAACCTCACACGCAATGGGTCTGACGCTGAAATCATGCCCAACTGTGCCAAATATCGGCTCACATGCTCAATTGAGCTAGACCCTTCCGATCCATTGAACTTTGAGAACTCAGGGAGCCGATATTTGGGCGGCAGTGGAATCAAATCGTATTCGTTGGGGTATGGCTTGGAATAGCCGACCATTCTCCTCTTTGGCAAAAGGCCGAACTGGTCTCTCAAGATTGTACTGATTTGTTCCATGGTATTAGCTGTAGGAGCTGAGTTTTCATGACTCGTTCCGGTGGCATATTTAGCTAGCCATGCCTGTTTGTCAGCGTCCGCTCCAGGAATCCCTCCTGCTGCCATCTGATTCGTGCGCGCCAAGTTATTGCAGTCCGGCACGTATGTGCACATGTATCCGTGTGGGATCTCCTTAGGTGGCTCTTGCAGGAACTGGTAATCGCTAGGATCGCCTCCGATCTTGTAGACGACATATGCCGGCGAACCTGGCGGCTCTGGAGCTGCAAGTGCGAATGGCAGCTGTGGTCTGGTTTGGAACGGTATCTCTCCCTGGTGAGTTCCTAGGGCAGGCCCTGACGGAGAGTACTGATGCTTCATGATTTCCTGAACTACGCGAACCGCAATACGCTCGAAAGCGTTTACCAGGCTCTCAGAATGACGGTGTAGCGAATGAGCTACCATGTAATTAACTTCCTGGCGCAGAGCTCTGGTGCGGTCTTCCGAAGGGATAGACAGATCCACTTCATCGAGAACGCCTTCAGGTGAGAACCCTTTCCACCGAATACCATGTTTACGGGTCCTCTCAAAAGAGCCGATGAGATCGGCTTCGAAGACAGCTTTAATCTCATCATATTTCTTCTTGTGCTCCTCAGGCAGTTCTTCGTACGTGATTGGTGTCTCCGCCATTACAGCTGCAGATGTCGACGCCGTTGCTGTATAGGGTCCCACCGGGCGTGCCAGAATGTGTTGCCTGCCAAAACCCACCGGCGAGCAGCGACGAGCAACACGAAGAGCCGGGAGGCTCCCAGGACTGCTTGTGGGCCCTGGTCCCTCGGGCGACGGCCCGCAAAACTCCGGCACACGTCCTGGCTGTTGCGAGGGCGTGCCACCTGACCTATACCTGGTCAGGAAGGTGATGGATTGCTTCGATTATTCTCCTGCATGGTAGACACGTAAACATTAAATTCGAGCCTCGATCGGCTCTCAGGTTTCCCTGTGAATCGGCTCAAGGAGCCGATTATCCCATGATCCGTATTAGATCTACGGTAACATGGGGGTCTTGCTTTATCAAAATCAAGCCAAATTGACCTACGATAGTCTAGGGTTTTCACCGCATAACTGGAGCGTCCTACACGTAATTGAGCCTGGCAGATGCGAAAGACAACAGAAAACCAACCCTAGAAAAGGCCTAAAAACCAACATAGAGTCGATTCTCGGAACATCTCCTCTAGGATCGGCAAACCATACCTTACGTACTGCTGGATCATTCAACCCGTTTGCAAGGCCTAATTATGCGGATGTTAAACTAATCCTTGAAGGTCAAGGAGCACCATAACAGATCAAGTCTACTGGATAAAGACTAAGCAGGTCGCTACCTTTACACCTTGAGATAGGCGTAAAGGCAGCTAGATATGTAGGGATAACATAACTAAGTAAATATCGAAAAAAGCATCGATGTTAGCCCCAACATATCCATGATAACAGTATTACTCGCCATCAACAAGGCTTCAGTACGAGCAACACAAAACAACGAATAAACTGATACTGCCCAGATCGCAAGATGCGATCTGGGCAGCATGGCGCTTACCCGGAAGAAAACCCTCGAAACAAGGGGTGGCGATGCGCCTAGATTGTGTTTGTTGTGAACGTGATCGTCCTCTTTTCCAATAACCCTAGATACATATTTATAGTCCGTAGACTCTCTAACTTGGGAATAATCCCACCGTGTACGAGCTAAACTCTATCTTTTAATTCTAACCGACACGTAACCTACTATAATTTACAGATACACGGGCAATCTAGCCCAAACCTTTTGTACGAGGCCGATTCATGAATATTTCCCGTGCATAATCTCCAAGCCCATCTCAATCACGGCCCACCTCCTGGCGTGGTTAAAATCTGGTGATAACACTTACTCCATGTACGATGGATAAGTTATTATAAATCTTAATGGTGAAACACACATACATAACACTGACGCTAATATGCCGTAAGGCAAATGATTTAAATTCCACTTATTAGTGGAACCGCCATTTAGGTCATGTTAGAAAGGAACGCATGAAGGAACTCCATGCAAATGGATTTTTGGAGTCATTTGATTTTTGAATCGTTTGGCGCTTGCAAATCTCTTCTAAAGAGAATGACTAAAATACCGTTCATAGGCCAAGAGTTGAACGGACAACTAAATTAGTGGAAACATACATGATGATGTATGTGGTTCACTAGGCATAGTTGTGTGCGGGAGATTCTTCTACTTCATAAGAACTTCCAACAATGAATTGAGTATATATATGTGGATATATTCGATAAGGAAGAAGTTTGAAACATTTGAATGGATTCAAATAAATTTCAGCATGAAGTGGAAATCGTCGTAATAGAAAAGTCAAATATCTATGATTGGATCATGGTGGAAATATTTGAATTACGAGTTTTAGCGAACATCTAAGAGAGTTGTGAAATTGTTCTACAACTCACATTTCTTGGAGTATCATAGTGATGATATAGTATCCGAGAGATGTATCCAAACCTTGTTGGGTTAATGATGAAATAAAATGACGCCATTATATTTTTGTGGATTATGCTTTAGAGACTACCGCTTTTACACTAAATAGAGCATCATCATGATCCGTTGAAATGACACCATACGAGTTATGGCATGGGTATGAACCTTAATAGTCCTTTCTTAAATTTTGGTATGCATAGCATATGTAAATAAGTTTACAACCAAAATCGGATGAATGTCTTTGTTGGTTATCCCAGAGTTTTGATTGGGAATTCTTTCCACTATGGAGACAAAGACAAAAGTGTTTTGTCAATGTTTCTTATTTCCAAGAAATTGTTTTCTAGCGAAGTATTTAAGTGGGAGGACAATAGAACTTGATAAGGTTTATGAACCTGAGCATAATGATCAGAGTAGCGTAGCATCAGAAATTGTTCCGGAAGCGGCCACGACGATCATGGCTCCCATGACTACAAAGTGTTTTAGCCATGGAGATCGAAGTACATATTGAACCTTGTAGGTATGGTTTACTTTGTGATCAAATAAATGATTTGTGGACAAAGGATTGATTTTGAACAATAATAAACCAACTACAAACAAAGAAGTTATGATGGGCCCTGACTCCGTTAAAATGGCTATATGCCATGAAATCCAAGATAGATGGATACTTTTTGAAAGTAAATGGATCAATAAAATTGATGGACTTGGATAGAATATCCTTGAATAAGCTTGACTTGTCGGAAAAATTGTTTACGACAAAGTTCAAAGAGTTGACTACGATAAGATTAGATCTTCCATAGCGATGCTTATAGTCTATGTGGATTATTCTAGTAATCGCTACATATTTCTTTTATGAGATATGCTAGTAGGATGGCAAAATACATTACTTAACAAAAGTGTGTATTAAAGGTGTATACAAGATACAAACAAGAGTTTTGCTGGTCGGTGGAATACTAGATAGGTATACAAACTTCAATTGGATGAAGTGAGTATCACGGAGTTGGAATCTTCACCGGATGAAATAGTCAAAGAGTTTTTGATTTCATCAGAAATGATGAAGATACTTGCATTTGCAAGAAATTGAGTGGGAGCGCTGAGACATATTTATAATACTTTATGTAGATGACATATCGTTGATTATAAATAATGTAATTATATAATTGATTAAAAATGTTTCATTGAGAATTAACTTCAATGAAAGGATATGAACTGAAACATATTTAGTGTCAAGATCTATGAAGATAGATTGAAACACATAATAAGTTTAAGTTAAAAGTACATAGAATGAATATTGAAGTAGTTCAATATAAAATATTAAGAAGGTGTTCTTTTCATGTGAAGGTTTAACAAGACTTGAGTGTATTTGCACTTAATGAGTAAAACCACATGAGTGATTTTAGATCACAAATAATATGTACATAATCAGATGTCCTGTGCTCTAAAAGAGTTAGGAGCATATACCAGAATGATTCATGTGATGATTATTGGACAACAGTAGGAATATCCTTGAGTACTTTAGAAGAACCAAGGATATATATATAATTTTGTATGGGGTAATGACAAACAAATCGCTGTAATGTGTTGCACCGATATTAGTTTGGTCACATATAAAAATAAATTTCAATCTCAATTAGGCTAAGTATTGTTTAAAAGGTAGCACAATGAGCTAGAATAAGTCTATGCTAGATTTAGATGTGTTCTAAATATTGTGACGGATTCTACAGAAGAAGGCAGAGTATGTCATTGTTTTGACAATGATTGAGGATGTTAAGTCGAGAAGTTCTTTGAGAACTTGGTGTAGTTCCGATAGTGTCAGAACTTTGAAGCTATATTGTGTGTGACAATATTAGTGACATATTTCAGACCGTGGAATTAAGGTTCCACCAGAAGACCAAACATATTTAATGCCGACTCATTTGGAAAATGAGTATGCGTTGAGATGCAAATGAATTGCAAAATACATACGTTTCTGAGCGTGTCAGATCCGTTGACTAAAACCTCTCCCGTCAGCAAAACATGATAAATCACCAGAAGGCCAAGGTGTTATATCTTTACAAATGTAAACTAGATTATTGACTCTAGTGCAAGTGGGAGACTGTTGGAGATATGCCCAAGAGGCAATAATAAATGGTTATTATATATCTTTGTGTTTATGATAATAGTTTGCATACCATGCTATAATTGTATTAACCAAAACATTGATACATGTGTGTTATGTGAAACAACAAGGAGTCCCTAGTAAGCCTCTTGTATAACTAGCTTGTTGATTAATAGATGATCATCATTTCATGATCATGAACATTGGATGTTATTAATAACAAGGTTATGTCATTGATGAATGATGTAATGGACACACCCAATTAAGCGTAGCATAAGATCACGTCTTTAAGTTCATTTGCTATAAGCTTCCGATACATAGTTACCTAGTCCTTCGACCATGAGATCATGTAAATCACTTATGCCGGAAGGGTACTTTGATTACATCAAACGCCACTGCGTAAATGGGTGGTTATAAAGGTGGGATTAAGTATTCGGAAAGTATGAGTTGAGGCATATGGATCAAGAGTGGGATATTGTCCATCCCGATGACGGATAGATATACTCTGGGCCCTCTCGGTGGAATGTCGTCTAATTAGCTTGCAAGCATATGAATGGTTCATAAGAGACCACATACCACGGTACGAGTAAAGAGTACTTGTCGGAGACGAGGTTGAACGAGGTATAGAGATACCGATGATCAAACCTCGGACAAGTAAAATATCGCGAGACAAAGGGAATCGGTATCGTATGTAAATGGTTCAATCGATCACTAAGTTATCGTTGAATATGTGGGAGCCATTATGGATCTCCAGATCCCGCTATTGGTTATTGGTAGGAGAGAAGTCTCAACCATGTCTGCATAGTTCACGAACCGTAGGGTGACACACTTAAGATTTGATGTCGTTTAAGTAGATATGGAATATGGAATGGAGTTCGAAGTTTTGTTCGGAGTCTCGGATGGGATCCAGGACATCACGAGGAGTTCCGGAATGGTCCGGAGAATAAGATTCATATATAGGAAGTCACTTTCCAAGTTTGGAAATGATCCGGTGCATTTATGGAAGGTTCTAGAAGGTTCTAGAAAAGTCCGGAAGAAATCACCATGGAAAGTGGAGTCCCGGAAGGACTCCACCTTGCATGGCCGGCCAAACCCTAAGGGGGAGGAGTCCCAGGTGGGCTCCACCTTGGTGGCCGGCCAACCCCCCCAAGGAAGGGGTGGGAGTCCCACCTTGAGTAGGATTCCCCCCTTGGGTAGGTTTTGTCCCTATGGAAGGTTTTGGTTTCGGGTCTTATTCGAAGACTTGGATACCAACACTTGGGGATTTCCACCTATAAAAAGAGGGACAAGGGGAGGGGGCCGGCCACTCAAGCCCTAGTTGGCCGCACCCCCCAGTTGGCCGGCGCCCAAGCCCCCCTCTCCCCAAACCCTAGCCTCCCCTCCTCCACATACAACTCCAGCAGCGCTTAGGCGAAGCCCTGCCGGAGATCTCCACCACCACCGCCACCACGCCGTCGTGCTGTCGGGATTCCGAGGAGGATCTACTACTTCCGCTGCCCGCTGGAACGGGGAGGAGGACGTCGTCATCAACACCGAACGTGTGACCGAGTACGGAGGTGCTGCCCGTTCGTGGCACCGTCAGGATCTTCTACGCGCTTTTGCAAGCGGCAAGTGATCGTCTACATCCACCACGAGATCTGATCTCGTTAACGCTTTGTGATCTTCAAGGGTATGTTGATCTTCACCTCGTTGCTACCATCTTCTTGATTGGATCTTGGCTTGTTCTTCGTTCTTGCGATAGGAAATTTTTTGTTTTCTATCCTACGAATCCCAACAATGTCATCTCTTGTGACCAAGTCACATGCTTGCAAGCTAATCAGACGACATTCCACCGAGAGGGCCCAGAGTATATCTATCCGTCATCGGGATGGACAATATCCCACTCTTGATCCATATGCCTCAACTCATACTTTCCGAATACTTAATCCCACCTTTATAACCACCCATTTACGCAGTGGTGTTTGATGTAATCAAAGTACCCTTCCGGTATAAGTGATTTACATGATCTCATGGTCGAAGGACTAGGTAACTATGTATTGAAAGCTTATAGCAAATTTGAACTTAATGACGTGATCTTATGCTACGCTTAATTGGGTGTGTCCATTATATCATTCATCTAATGACATAACCTTGTTATTAATAACATCCAATGTTCATGATCATGAAACTATGATCATCTATTAATCAACAAGCTAGTTATACAAGAGACTTACTAGGGACTCCTTGTTGTTCACATAACACACATGTATCAATGTTTCGGTTAATAAAATTATAGCATGGTATGTAAACATTTATCATAAACACAAAGATATTATAATAACCACTTTATTATTGCCTCTTGGGCATATCTCCAACAAGTACGAAAAAATATATCTCGAAACCTATCAACATGGGATCTAATTTTGAAGATCTCGACGAGAGGGTCTCAAAAGTGGAAACGGTTCGTAATTTGGACTTACGGTTCTCAAGATATTTCATTTTGAAAAAAACGAATCTAGAAAAAAAGGAAAAGCTGCAGCCTCTCCTGTCTTCTCTCTCCTCCCTCATCCCCACCTTGCTTCCCCTTGCGACACGTGGCGAGCAGGGAGACCACTTCCCATGGATTTTCTGGCACCACAGCGCGCCACATGTCGCGTGCGGAGCGGATTGTCTTCCCTTCCAAAGGTCGGCCTTTTTTTAACGATTTCCTACGTGACACATCAAGTGTCAAATAGGATTCACACGGACGCATCGCTGACGTGGACCTAGCCTATGTAAACCAGGCCGAGCCCATCGTGGTTATACTGCTCGAGATGAACGGCATACACAAGATTTAATGCAGGAACTAATATCGGTGTCAAGCTACTTTAAATTTGTATTTTACTTTTTTTCAAATTTTATTTGTATTTTATTTTGAGGTTAAAGGAGGGCGCACACGGACTCGGTTTTTATCTGCACCGAATTGCAAGCATAAATTTGGGCCCAATATGCGTTGGCGTGGACATGTTGGTCAGTTTTGATGGGCCTCTAAGTTGTGGTTTTATCCAAATTCCGACCGATTTGACAAAAACGGACACATTTTATCTGCTTGTGTCGGGTCACAGAAGATGCCCTTAGAGCATCTCTACCAGAGCCTGTAAACTGGGCAAAATCGAATAATAACCGCAAGTTTACGGGTTCGGTTCGAAAATCGGTTTAGCGGTAGTGCTGGCCTGTTGAGGGCGGTAGTGCTGGCCCTGCGCTGTTGCCTCCGGCTGAAGCTGTTCTCCTTCTCCTTCTCCTTCCTTGTCCAGTGTTGGGCCACCCGTGGCGTACTCCTCTCGAGGCTCATACCTGATCACACAAAGGGTTTCAGAATGAAGTAGCAAACCATTCAAGGGTGTGTCGAGATCGATTGTAGAGAGGATAGAATTCACCTTATCTTGTAGCGCTTTCACCCATGCTCGTGTCATCGGTCCACTTGAGGGACTACTTGACCTTGATGTAGTGTCGACCTTTGGAGGGGCTACATCATGGGGGCAAGGAAGGGTAGCGCCGGTGGCCATGGACGACGTCAGCGGTGGTAGATTGCGCATTGCCGGTACCGTGGGATTAGGAAAGATTGAAAAAGAAAAAAATATAGGAGTTGACTTGTATGTCCCTCAACAATCTAGCGAAAACCCCTAGAAGTTAGTTGTTTAATCTTGATCGTCCTCCGCCGTCACATTTCCGGTCACGTCACCCCAGTGGGATCCGTTGTCATTTTCCCTATTAAGACGGTTAAACTGATGAATCATTGCACATTGTAATGAATTCTATCAATACAGGTGGATTTTTGCAATTTCGACAAATAGTTGTGATTTTTCGACATTGTCGGTTCTTTGAAATTTACTCCAGTGAGATGTAATGAACTTGTTGTTAGTGGTTTTCGAAGTTAATGGCATGTTGTTTTCATGAAATTGGCATTTAATTTTGAGATGGCAACATGTTAACACGGCCAGCCGGAAATATTTTGATATGAATGGCAGTGGATTTATTTTCATTAGATGCTTGACCGGAGTGATTCAAATTAAGAAGTAAACTCACGAGGCAAGCTGAAAATATAAGGTGAAAAGAGAAACTTTCGACCTCGAGATCTAGCGAATGGCGTTCCATGTTCCATGTTCCATGTTCAACCCTCGAGCACCTGCGTTGTTCATTATAACATACCCAAATACTGAACACTGAACCCCCTGTACCGGACTGAACGCTGAAGAATACTACTTTCTACAATTGGAAGGCGGAAGCGCACGCACCACGCACTCAGCGCACATACATCGGCCGAGACATGCGAAAGGAACAGCGAAAAAGTAAATCACCAGGAACAGACCGACCCGTCTCCTCGCTTCGCCTCCTCCTGGCGGCCGAGGGGGCGGAACCCTAGCCCGCCGCCGCACCTCCTCCCTCCCCGTCTCCTCCTCCTCGTCACCCCCCGAGGCGCCGCGAGAACACACGCAGGGAACACACGTTTTTAACGTGGAAAATCCTCTCCAACAAAGAGAGGAAAAAACCACGGGCGTCAGCCAGCAAAACTTCACTATATCGGGGAGTGTTTACAAACGCCGTAGGATATCTTATAATCTGATAAAACACTAGACGGCGGCTTACAAGAGGTATATTTAAACGGTGGCATCGATCCGTACCAAGCATACCGGCGACGGGCCTCGCTCCGCTCGTCAGAAGTTAGCCTCCCTTGAATTTGGGTCACAATACAACAGTGGCTGGTGCCTGGCGAGCTCGCCTGGTCTGCAACGTCAGGGCGTCGGGATTGGAAGCGCTGGAACGGGGGAAATCCTTGATTGACGAGGCCGGTCACGTCGGCAACGACGCTTTGCACTGTTCCCCTCCTTGGAGGCGTCGATGAGGTTCATCTTCCTTCCCCCCTCCCCCACCCGGGTGAAAACCCAATTCTTTCGGAATGGGTGGCGGCGGCGCGGTGACACCGTTCCCTTGCTGAAGGCGTCGCCTTGGTTGGTGGAGGGGTGACGAGCCGTGTGTTCCGGGTGGTTGCCAGTGGCGGCTCCGCCGTGTCTTCGTTCGGCGGCTACAGTTCTAAATCTTGAGTCATGTTGGTTGGTCTTTGCGGCGGTTGGAGATGTTGTCCGTGGCTTCGTGCGCGGAGGTGCTCTTGTTGCTTCTCCTGACTTGGGCTACCATCCCGTATGACCTCCGTGCTCTGGGGAGCTTTTCCTCCTCGCGACGGTGTGACGCCCTCGATCCTGGGCGAGAAGGTAGGGTCCTTCTTCGGAGGCGGAAGCGGGTGTTCTTACTTCGACGGTTGGCCAAGTGAAGTCGAAGACTGGTGCTCTCCAATGGTGGTCTTTACCGGCGTGTCTCCTCCTATGTTGATCAAGCGGATGGACTAGGGCCTCGACCGCGATGCTGTGTTTCTTGTTGTTTCTTTCATGTGGTGTGAGTTGCCTGTAAGCTGATCTTTAGCACTATGTACTTTGCCGATATGGCGTTATTAATTTAACGCAGGGCCAAGGCCTAATGTTTAAAAAAGTAAATCATCCAGACAGCAGATTTCGAGTGCATGGGCCGGGCCGTCGAACTCTTTCTTGCACTCACGTAGCAGCCAATAGCTCGGAAGGGAGGGCTCCAATCCAAATCCAATGGCAGGAGAACACAAACACAATGCCTATGAAACGTCACAGATTACGGTTGGGCAGTGTTTCCGTTCGCCTTTTGCGACTGTCGTGAGATACATGTTAACACGGACGACGCGAGATACATGTTCTCTTCTCTGTTTCACGAGGCCTCGCACCAATTTGTTGGTAACATTTCTCGGTTCCATTATTACGAAAATGATGGTATCCGCTAAAAGTACAATGCGCGCTTAAAAAATGTACGTGGTGACTGATCCAAAACGATCCACCAAGACCAACCAGGATTGTCATCATACAGCGTACTGTACCGAGTAAACGTCAAAAGCCACAGCCGTCACCTTCGCTAGAAACTGGATCTTTGTGGAAGATCAATCGATTTCCATGATTGCAATTCCATTGTCACATAGGACGGCAATGCTACACACATATGAGCTCCGGTTATAGAGAGAGAAAGAGAGCTACCATCTACAAAATTAAATTATGTGAGTAATAACTACAAGATTTGTGGGAGATTGGCTTACCTTTTTGTCATGGTAATGTATGCGAAGTCCCGGACATCTCCCAAATTAAAGTTAACCCTGTTCTCATACCTGCCAAATTGTAAAGCAAGGTATTCATACACCGCTGCCACTTATTTTTACCGTTGATGCATGGCGTCATTATGAATGAATGGGAAATGCAGTTGCAATGTTTGCCGGAGTTAAAGATGTTGGCTAGCTTAGGGTAATAAAAATGTTACCTGTGAGTAACTGAGTCACAAAAAGCAACAGTGTTGTCCTCTGACACTGTAAGTAGAATCGGACGACCCGAGGGACCTTCAACCACAGCAACACTGCACCTCTCATCTTGTAGTCCGTTGATATGTTTAATACATGTATTTGATTGCAAATCCCAGATCTGGTAAAAACATGGAGCTTGAGGCGGTACAACAAAATAATTTACACATGCATCATTAGCAGTACTATATTTCGCTTCTTTTTTCGTGAGCTCTGCATGTGTTGCTATAAAACAATATTGAAGATGTCATACCTGTGCACTCCCCTCATACTTAGTGTGTGTAACCAAATACGGCAAAGCCCCGCCCGGGCAGAAATAATCAAGACCATGAGCATATCCTGGATGGCACTTGAATGAGGCGACAGGAGTAGGAGAATCCATGTTCCACATCTGTCAATCTCAAGCATCAACGTAAAATTATTAGTGATATTGATATTAAAATTGCTCTTATACTAAAAAAATATCTACACCAGCTAATTAATGAACCTTTATCGTGGAGTCATCTGAACAACTAGCAAAAGTGTTTCCCGCAGTCTGCGGGTTGAACTTGACTTGAAGCACATGGCCCGAGTGTCCTTGGAACGTCTGTATGCACAGCCAGCCAGCCTCCCAGTTCCAAAGTTTGATCAGCTTGTCCCAAGATGCCGAGAGCACTAATGGCTCACTGGGGTGAACCGACAGTGAGGTGACGCAATCCGCGTGACCTCTAAACTTCTGCAGCTTCTCCATTTTTATATACGAGTAAACATGGATGTATCCTTGATCATCGCCGGTCACAAAACCCATTGGCCGCTCAACGAATTTAGCTGTCCAAATGTATCTTTTATCTCCGAATGTCAACAGTCCTGTTTTAACCCGAAATGTCATCACTTTTGTCTGCGAAAGAAATGCAAAATGCTTGATCAGTCAAGTACATGTCCTCCACTAATTTAAAGCAACATGCAAAATTCTCAAGTGTCGCTGTCCATGGAGCTCGCGGCCTCTGGGCTATGCTTCGGCTCGATCTAGATCCAGGACCCGGAATCGCCGGCCTCTGGGCAGCCCCGAATAAAGACGAGAAGAGCGTCGTCTCCGCGCTGGTGCAGATGGTCACGGCGCTCGCGGAATCGGGGGTGGCATCTGCGACGCGATGCTCATGTCGGAGGGCGCAGTGCCGCCACTCATCCGGCTGGCCGAGTCGGGCAGCAACCTCGTGGGCCGCGAGAAGGATACATCCACGATCTCCACGTCGCCTGCGCCATTGCCGACCACGACAGCGCCTGCCTGCTCAAGTGCTCATCGAGATCTACCAGATGGGGGACTCTGTGTCCCAGTCCGCGGTGACCGGCGCCCTCAAGAACCTTTCCGCGACGCTGACGCTGGAGGCGCTGCACGCGCTGGCCCGTGCGTGTCATGCATGGTGAGCTTGCTGGACTACGGCACGGTTCTCGGCACGCCGCCGAAAAATAGCAACAAAGAGTCATGGGCACGAGTAGCAAACGGACGACCAACGTGGGTCTGCCGCTGTTAGAATGCGATTAACTGTCCATTTGTGCAATCTGTAACGTGTCGCCCCAAAAGTGGTACTTATGTTTTTGTAAAAATTAGCAAATTAAGTTGGTTAACCTAGCCCCGAAATGTGGCAGTTTTCTGTAATTTACTCGATTCAAGACCTGCCGCCATTCATTCGCAGAGAAACGAAGGGAAAACGCTCACAAAATTCCACCTCCTTCCAACAAACAGAAAAGAGGGCCACACACCTTTCTGTTCGTTCTTCGTCTTCATCTCCCATGTAGGAGCATCTCCAACACGCGCACTAAAAATCGGCGCGCTGTAAACATTTGCCGCACGCTGCTTTAACTTTTCCCCCCGCCGGACGCTTTATTATGCAGCGCGTGCTCTGGCGCGTAAAATGATCCTCCGCTGAACGCTGTATTTTGCAGCGCGCAGTGCGGCGCAAACAACAATTTCGATCGTTTTTGGTATGAATAGATCAAACAAAACACGAAAAATTAACTGAAAATACGAAATATATTAGAAAGTTCGGAATACGAGCGACATTTGGTACAAAATATATTAGAAAACTACCCTAATCTACTCCGAGTCCCGGTCGAAGTCCGACGAGTGGATGGTGTCGGACACCGGAGTGGATGTCCACTCGAAGGAGGAGGAGGAGGAGAGGACGATCGTCGACGGGCCGGCGCTGTTTTTCTTCCTCTCCGCCCACCTCGCGGCCTTCTCCGCCCTCTCCGCCTTCCTCGCCACCGACTTCGCCCGGTGCTCGCCGCGATCCGCCTTCTTCTTCTTCGCCGCCGCCGCCTTCTCCTCCTCCTTCGCGTAGAAGGCCTCCTCCGCGGTGACGTCCTCCGGGAACTGCCGCGCCCACTCGAGGCGGAGGCGCTCGTCGCGCTCCGCGATGATGAGCCACTGCTAGCGCGTGACAGTCGCCGGCGGCGGCGCGAGCGCTTCCGCCTGCTCCCGCCTCCACACGTCGTGGAAATTCATCGAGCGGTGGGAGCGGCCGAGGCGCCATGCGACGGCGTCATAGGCGCGCGCCGCCTCGTGCGCCGTCTCGAACGTGCCGAGGCGGATGCGCTCCTCGCCAGAGCCGATCTCCGCGTCGAAGCGGCCGCTTGGCCGCGCGCGAACGCCGCGGTAGCCGGAGGAGGAGCGGCGGAGAGGCATCGCGTCGGCGGAGGCGGAGCGGCGGCGCGGGTGCGGCGTGAGAGGCAGAGCGATGGCGACACGGGTGGTGAAGTTTCCGGGCGGTTGGTGTGCGCGCGCGCGTGGCGTTTATAGCGCGCGCGGCAGCCGAAACGGCAACTTTCCCACGCGGGATAGCGCAAAAGCGCAGGCGCGGCAAATCTTTTAGCGCGCGCGGCGTTTTCGCGCGCCCGCTGGAGGTTCGCGCGGGCTCCCGCGCGCGCCAAACTGACGGTTTATTTAGCGCGCGCGTCTTTTGCCGCGTCTGTTGGAGATGCTCTAACACTTGGTCGTTCTTCGTCTCCCTATGTAGCACTTCCGTCGCCACAAGAGAACATGGCCCGCTTCCTCATGCCGCCCCACCGCGGCCGACCTTGCCAGGCATCACCGGCCAGATCTCTTTCCCCTCCATCGTTCTCTGCTGTTCTAGGCGCCGCCAGAACCTACTCCCCTACATTGCGAACGGCGGCGGCACCCCGCGCCTCCACCTGCATCCCAGTGGCAGGCGGCGTCCCGCGCTCACCTGCACGTAACACGGCCGCGCAGCGCCGCCGGACTGCACCCCTGCGGCGCGGTTGGTTTTTCTAGCGGCGTGCGTGCGTCGGTTGGGTGGCGACCTTGCCGACGTGGGTGCTCCCTCTCAGTCGTGATGCCATGAAGAGAAGATAGTAGGTGGGTAGCAAAAACGTTTTTTTATGCAAATCCACAAATTTATTGTAGCAAAATTCTTTTCGCGTGGTGCAAATCATCAGAAGATTTTTGTAGCAGACTTCCCCCTCTTTTGATGCAAATCCACACACCTATCATAGCAATTTTTTATTCTTATTGTTATGACGCAATTTTGCTTTCGAGAGGTGCAAATCCTAAGGAGTTCTTGTAGCAGGTTTTTCCTCTTTTTGATGCAAATCTGTTGAAATATTGGGCCCATATGAAATTGTCCAAATTAGATTTCAGATTATCCTATAAAACTCAAAGCCCACGTAGTGGCAGCCCATATGATTTTGAGGCCATGTTGGTGGCAGCTCACTAGGGAGTGGCAAGAGGTGGGAAGCTTAGTCCCACATGGAAAGTTGGGAGAAAGTTAAACCACCTTATAAGGTGGGTTGTTCCACCACTAGTAAGTGAGTGAGAAGATTAGTGGTACACGCGCGCTCCTCCTCCTCGCTCATCTCGACATGTCGCGCCGCGGCGCGTCGCGATCGTGGTGAGTGGATTGAGTCTCGAGCCGAGACTTTCCTTTCTTTTTGCATTTCAGGAAAACGAACAGAGTCCTAGACGGACGCGTCGCAGTTTCGGGTCGCTCCCAGACCGTGGGCTATCTGTAACCGACTAGAAACGTGTGTGTGATGTGGGCGTGGCCCACATTGCCTACGGGTTTCCTAAGCCTATATAATCTCCTGCCCGGCTACCGCAGAAACACATCCAATATACAAGTTAGGGTTTTCCACTTCTCTCTGCTTGCGCCGTCATCGTAGCCTACTCCATCCCGCCCACTGGCGTGTACCGGCGAACGGGAGAGCAGATCTCCGAAACCACTCGCCTTTGCGATCCTGTACGAGAGATGGCGAATTAGGTTTTTGGGAAGCGCTCTGCGCGACTGCTCAACCACGGGTCGTCTTCCGTCCAAGTCGAGCGGTGCTGCATATCGTCATCTTCAACGCCGTCTACTTCAACCCGTCGTCAACAACATTGTCACCAACAACGTTACTGCTGCGACTTCATCTGCTACACCTCCACCGCCACCTTCACCAGATCGGTACGTGCGACATATCTCAATCTGTTTAGCGATGGATGTTTTACTGTTTGCGCTGCTACTATTTATGTTGATTAATGCATCTAGTATGTTCGAGTTTCACATGTTATTAGTTGTTGTCGTCATGTTTAATATTCTGAAATTAATCATGGAAATTGTGTCTAATTATCCAAAAAAATCTATATAATATTTGCAACAGGTATTTTAAGTATTTTTTTCAATGTTTGACCGTGGGATGCTTCAAGATGTGCTACAGCGCGTGACAGGCGGTGCTGCTACGCGCGCCGGGCGCTGCTGCAGAAGTTTGTGGCTAGATGCATTATCGCTAAGTTTCCTCCTTCATGGAGGAACTTTATCACAACTCTCAAACACAAGAGACATGAGATATCAATTGAAAATCTGATAGCGTCTCTTGATGTTGAGAGAAAGCTCAGGCTAAGGATACTACTGAGAAAGGAGAGGGTCAGTCTAGCGCCAATATGGTGCAGAAGAAACCCTACAACAAGAACAATGGGAATAACAAGCCCTCCTTCAATAAGCCAATAAAGACTACAACCTTCAAGAAGAAGAATATGATAAACAAAGCAGATCTGAGCTGTTTTACCTGTGGAGAGGCTGGCCACTTTTCTAAGGACTGTCTAGAGAGGGCAGACCGCAAGAAAAAGGCGAAGCAAGTCAACACGGTGACCGCTAGCAATGTTGATGGGTACGGTAATCTCTTTACTGTTCTTTCGGTATTTCAATCTCCATGTTGGTGGATTGATAGGTGATACGTATCAAACGTATCTATAATTTTTTATGCTCCATTCTTGTTTTACACCAATTTATATATATTTTGCTCATGCTTCGTTGCACTTTTATACATTTTCCGGCACTAACCTATTGACAAGATGCCACAGTGACAGTTCCCTGTTTTCTGCTGTTTTGTATTTCAGAAAAGTTGTACAGGAAATATTCTGGGAACTGGACGAAACAAAATCCGAAGATCTTATTTTTCCGTAACGAAGACGAAGTCCGGAGGTGAGATGAAGGGGGGCCACAGGGTGGCCAGACCATGCCTAGGGGACCAGGCCCTGGACCGTGTCTAGGGGTGGTCTAGGCCCACCTGGCCTCCACCGATCCCGCCCTTTCGCCTATATAAAGCTCACGATGCAAAAACCCTAAATCAATAAGCCTCCGCCCATGAAAAGTTCCGTAACTCCACCGCCGTCGCAGACAAGATCCAGGGGACATAAGTCTCTGTTCCGGCACGCTGCCGGGATGAGGAATTGCCCCCGAAGCCATCTCCATCGACTCCACCGCCATCTCCATCACCGTTGCTGACTCCCATGATGAGGAGTGAGTAGTTCTCCCCCGAGGCTAAGGGTCTACCGGTAGCTATGTGGTTTATCTCTCTCTCCCAAGATGTGATCTTTATGTGATCATGGGCTTTGTAATCTAGATGTCATTATGCTATTCAAGTGGATTTTACTTATGTGATCTCCGGAGACTCCTTGTCCCACGTGTGTAAAGGTGACAGTGTGTGCACCGTGTGGGTCTCTTAGGCTATATTTCACAGAATACTTGTTCACTGAATTATGATTTGAGTTGGATGTCTCTATGAAATTGTGGTGTGTTAGTACCTCCTATGAATGCTCAAAATGACAGCATGGGGTGTTCATTAGTACTTGGGAAAATACATCATTAAGGTTTGCTTTTGAAGCCCTACGCGATGAATTAGTGTTCGTTATCCAACCAGAGAGTAGTTCAGAATAGTATAGTGAAGTGCTTATAATTATATTCCTTTATGATATCATTGTTGAGAGTGAACCACTAGTGAAAGTATGATCCCTAGGCTTTGTTTCCAAACATCGAATCACCGTTTATTTACTGTTTTACTACATGTTTACTTGCTGCCATATTTATTTCAGATTGTTATTACCACTCATATTCATACATATCACTTGCATTTTACTATCTCTTCGCCGAACTAGTGCACCTATACATCTGACAGGTGTATTGGGTGTGTTGGGGGACACAAGAGACTTCTTGTATCTTAATTGCAGGGTTGCTTGAGAGGGATATCTTTGACCTATACCTCCCTGAGTTCGATAAACCTTGGGTGATCCACTTGAGGGAAACTTGGTGCTGTTCTACAAACCTCTGTACTTGGAGGCCCAACACTGTCTACAAGAATAGAAGCGTGTGTAGACATCAAGCTCTTTTCTGGCGTCGTTGCCTGGGAGGTAAGGTAAAAGGTACTCACATCCTTTGGCTACTAAATCTTTTAGTTGTTGATCAGTGCTCGAAGTTATTTCCTTTAGATTCTGCAATTATATCTTTTTTTTCTTGTTTTATTTTCACTAGTTAGGCTTAATGAAAAAAACAACAACAAAATTAGAGAGCTTTATAGTATTTATCTTGAGTTAGTACATGCGGTGTTTGAAGAGAAAATTAAAAAACATATGGAACTTTACTTGCATGCTAGTAGCAATGTTATTAGTATGAATTCTTTGAACACCATTATTGCTAATGCTATGGAAAAGTCTATTCTTGGGGAAGCTGGTTTTGATGAGCAAGATATTTTTAGTCCCCCAAGCACGAAGGAGGAAACTTACTTTGATGATACTATGCCTCCAATATATAATGATTATGTTATTTTCAGTCCACCTACTATTGAGGAGAAAATTAATTTTGATTACAATATGCCTCCTATATTTGATGATTATGGTAATGAGAATAATAATGATAGCTATTTTGTTGAATTTGCTCCCACTACAATTAATAAGAATGACTATGCTTATGTGGGGAGTAATAATTATTTTATGCAGGTGGCTCATGATAAGAATGTTTTATGTGATAGTTATATTGTTGAGTTTATTCATGATGCTACTGAAAGTTATTATGAGAGAGGAAAATATGGTTGTAGAAGTTTTCATGGTACTAAAACACCTCTCTATATGCTGAAAATTTTGAAGTTGCACTTGTTTTGTTTTCCTATGCTTGTTACTATGTGCTTCTTTGATTTATTTTCTTACAAGATTCCTATGCATAGAAAGTGGGTTGGACTTAAATGTATTTTTAATTTGTTTCTTGATGCTCTCTTTTATGTCAATTCATATATCTTATGTGAGCATCTTCTCAAATTACTGAGCCTAGCTAAAAGGCATTAATGAAAAGCGCTCTTGAGAGACAACCCATTGTTTTATTTCTTTATTTTTTCTATTTTGTTGAGTCTTAGAAGTTTTTACCTCTGCAACAACCTCTCCTTTATCATTTTTATTTCGTTTTTGTGCCAAGAATAGCCTCTAATAGGAAGAAAGTAATATTTGGGGAAGTTGGTGTCCAGAAACAGATTCTGTGTTGTCACCATAAAAATTCATAAACATAGCCAGAGCGGAATTTTGAGTTGTCATGTTTTATGCATATGCCCCAGGTTATTATCTAACTTTCGTTAGTTCACCACTTTTCGGGATGAGCAACAGAGGATTTTCGAAAAAAATCGATATTTACGTGTTGTTCTGTTTTGACAGATTTCTGCACTATTTGCATTTGCTTCTTAAATCTCTTTCTTTTTGAGTTCTTTTGATCAAAGAGATTTTTGAAGAGTTGCTACAGTAGCTAATGCTTTAATAGATGTTTTATAAATGTTAGAACTGAACCCAAGTGGATTTGTTTATTTTGATTGTACTAACGCTGCTAATAGAGAATTGTGTGAAGTTTTGTATGAAGGAAGTTTTCAAGTGTAGGGAGAGAAGAATGATGTAATGAGATGAAGAATGGAAAAAAGCTCAAGCTTGGGGATACCCCTGCACCCCAAGAAATATCCAAGAGTTACGAGCGTCAAAGCTTAGAGATGCCCAAGGCATCCCCTCTTCATCAACAAAGCATCAGGTCATCTTTCTATACGCTATATTTTTATTGCTAAATATGATATGTGTTGTTCTTGGAGCATCTTAATTTTTGTTTTTAGTTTTCTTTTGTTAGTTTTCTGTAGCATACGGTTGGATCCTAGTATTCTTGTGTGGGAGAGAGACACGCTTCGTTTTCATTGCATAGAACGCTCTAGTTTTCGCTTTTATTGTTCTGCGAGTGTTCTAGTTTTCTAGTACTGCGTTTAGCTCTTGTTCTTTCACTCGAATTTTGTTCAGAGCTTGTTAGTTTTCTTTATTTATGTATGATTAGCTCTCTGATCCATATTGTATTTCATCTCTGAGAGCTATTTCAAATAAATTGATTGGTGTTGGATACGAGTAAAATATTTCATGACTATAGTGATACAAAAGGAAGCTTGTCTAGACCGTGGCATAGACTTTGGCATGTCATGTTAGATGTTATTCTTGTCATGTGCTTAGTATTTATTGTCGTAGTATGACTTGTCTCCAATAGCTGAGAGTGCATAATGCTTCATTGAAAGAATCATGTGTTGTTTCCATCATAAAAGCATGATACTGTGGTATTCTCCTTTGATGCTTTATTGGGTTGACTTGACACATGCTTATACCATGTTTATGACTATAACCAGTCAACTAAAGCCTCTATGATCATTTAGTTTTTGACTTGTAATATCACTTTATGCTTTGATTAATAATGTTTTGTCGCTATGCATGATTATGGCCATTATTGCTCTCTTAGTTGGTCGCTCCCAGTCTTTTCCTAGCTTTCACCTGTACTGAGTATGAACTCTACTCGTGCATCCAACCACCAATAACCAAAGTTTTCCAATTGTGTCCACTATATCTACCTAGTAGCATTATTGCTATTCCAAGTAATTCATCATGCTTTTATTTATCTTCCAAATTAAATCTTGGCATGAGAAAATTAGTCAGTAAAGCTCTCACGAACTTGATAGCACATTTACTTTCTTGTACTTAATAAACTTGATCATTGTGACTATCTTATGAAGTTTATATGTTTGCAAATTGCAAGTTGACAGTTAGCATAACCATGCTTTCATGGGGAACGCTTTCAGCATTGCACTTATTATTTAGTTGATGTCATGTTCTTTTGCTTATGGATGCCTAGCGGTGCGAAATAAAATGAAATCTTGTAAGTCCATGGAGTTTGTATATGAGTTAGAGAAACGTCTGGGCCGCTAATCTAAGCCATGCATCATTCATAGTGGAAATTTACAGCGAACCATAGTGAGCAATCTATGAAGCATTTTCAATAAAAAGCTATACCCATAGTAAATAAAAAATTGTTGAGATGCTCATTGTCTGTTTGTCTTGTCATTTTGGCATGGGATTGCTCCTACAAGAGTACTTCCATATCATCGGACAAGAGGTACCCTGTTGGCGGTTCTTGATGATACATCTATACTTACAATGACAAGAACTTATTTGGGACCTAAGTTGAGTAGCATGAGGTTTAGGTACTCGTATTCAAGGGGCATGAGATTTTCAACTTGTGATTTGTCAAGCATATAGCTCATATTTGCCATCACATTAACTTTAATCATTCAAGATGCTTATGATAGGGGCAATGAGAGATCAAAGCTAATAAGTACCATACTTTTTGGAAGGTTTATAAAACTTGTTTATCTTGCTTACTCTCCAAATAGTCTCTCTTTTACTTTTATGTTGAGTCTTCATCTTCTTCTTTATGCACCAATTAAGAGAGCATAGTTGTCATTCTTAGTGCAATGTGCATAGTCCCAAAATTATTATTGATTGATTCATGATTATGCTATTGCTTGTTCTTAAATTACTTGTATGTAGTCACCCTCTTAACTTTAAAGGTGTCCTAGCATTTATGTATTGCTACTTCATAAAGGACATGCTGAGTACCACTTTGCTATATTTTCTCTATGATCATAAAAAAACAGTTGCTTTCAATGCACAAATATTCATGATCCTTTGTTTGAGTTACTCTTCATGTTATAACATAGTTGCTAAGTTCTGTTGTTAGAATTATATCTATCATGCCTATGTTTATAATACTTTGATCCCAGCTTTACAAAAGCTTGATCAAGATTGTGATAGTTGCATGTCACGTCAAAAATTATTTTGTTATCACTTACCTACTCGAGGACGAACAGGAGTTAAGCTTGGGGATGCTTGATACGTCTCAAACGTATCTATAATTTTTGATGCTCCATGCTTGTTTTACACTAATTTATATATGTTTTGCTCATGCTTTGTTGCACTTTTATACATTTTCCGGCACTAACCTATTGACAAGATGCCACAATGCCAGTTCCCTATTTTCTGCTATTTTGTAGTATTTCAGAAAAGTTGTACAGGAAATATTCTCGGAATTGGACGAAACAAAAGCCAAAGATCTTATTTTTCCGTAACGAAGACGAAGTCCAGAGGAGAGACGAAGGGGGGGCACAGGGTGGCCAGACCATGCCTAGGTGCGGCCTGGCCCTGGCCCGTGCCCCTGGGTGGTCTAGGCCCACCTGGCCTCCACCGACCTCGCCCTTCCGCCTATATAAAGCTCCCGATGCCCTAAATCAATAAGCCTCCGCCCACGAAAAGTTCCGTAGCTCCGCCGCCGTCGCTGACAAGATCCGGGGGACAGAATTCTTTGTTCCGGCACGCTGCCGGGACGGGGAATTGCCCCCAGAGCCATCTCCATCGACTCCACCGCCGTCTCCATCGCCGTTGCTGACTCCAATGATGAGGAGTGAGTAGTTCTCCCAAGTGGCTGAGGGTCTACCGATAGCTATGTGGTTTATCTCTCTCTCCCATGATGTGATCTTTATGTGATCATGAGCTTTGTAATCTAGATGCCATTATGCTATTTAAGTGGATTTTACTTATGTGATCTCCGGAGACTCCTTGTCCCACATGTGTAAAGGTGACGGTGTGTGCACCGTGTGGGTCTCTTAGGCTATATTTCACAGAATGCTTGTTCACTGAATTATGATTTGAGTTGGATGTCTCTATGAAATTGTGTTGTGTTAGTACCTCCTATGAACGCTCGAAATGACAGCGTGGGGTGTTCATTAGTACTTGGGAATACATCTTTAAGGTTTGCTTTTGCAGCCTATGTGGTGAACTAGTGTTCGTTATCCAACCAGAGAGTAGTTCAGAATAGCATAGTGAAGTGCTTATATTTATATTCCTTTATGATATCATTGTTGAGAGTGACCACTAGTGAAAGTATGATCCCTAGGCCTTGTTTCCAAACATCGAATCACCGTTTATTTACTGTTTTACTACATGTTTACTTGCTGCCATATTTATTTTAGATTGTTATTAACACTCATATTCATCCATATCACTTGCATTTTACTATCTCTTCGCCAAACTAGTGCACATATACATCTGAGAAGTGTATTGGGTGTGTTGGGGACACAAGACACTTCTTGTATCTTAATTGCAGGGTTGCTTGAGAGGGATATCTTTGACCTCTACTTCCCTGAGTTTGATAAACCTTGGGTGATCCACTTAAGGGAAACTTGCTGCAGTTCTACAAACATCTGCACTTGGAGGCCCAACACTGTCTACAAGAATAGAAGCGTGCGTAGACATCAATAGGGTGCTAATGTTCATGTGTGTGCTGATATATCCATGTTCACTTCTTACCAGGTCGCCCGGGATTCTTCCGTCTTGATGGAGAATGGGTCACATGCTTCTGTTCATGGTGTTGGCACGGTAGATCTGAAGTTCACTTTGGGGAAGATCGTGCAGCTGAGGAATGTGCAACATGTTCCTACTATGAACAAGAATCTCGTCAGTGGCTCCCTTCTATGCAGAGATGGGTTTAAGGTTGTTTTAGAGTTGAATAAAGTAGTTGTTTCCTAGTTTGGACAATTTATTGGTAAAGGCTATGAGTGCGGAGGCTTGTTCCGCTTTTCGCTTTCTGATTTCAGTAATAAGTCTATGAACCATACTTGTGGCAATGTTAGTGACGATACCAGTGTTTGGCATTCTCGTTTATGTCACATTAATTTTGGTTTAATGTCTTGGCTATCCAGTTTGAGTTTAATTCCAAATTTCACCATTGTCAAAGGTTCTAAGTGCCATAGTTGTGTGCAATCAAAGCAACCTCGTAAGCCTCACAAGGCGGCCGAGGAGAGAAACTTGGCACCTCTAGAACTCATACATTCTGATCTATGTGAGATCAATGGTGTGTTGAACAAAGGTGGAAAGAGATATTTCATGACATTGATTGATGATGTAACTAGATTTTGCTATGTTTATTTGTTGCGAACTAAAGATGAAGCTTTAGACTACTTTAAAATTTATAAGGCCGAAGTTGAAAATCAACTAGAGAGAAAGATCAAGCGTCTTAGGTCGGATCGTGGTGGTGAATATTTTCCTAAAATCTTTGATGAATTCTGTTAGGAAGATGACATTATTCATGAGAGGACGCCTCCCTATTCGCCCCAATCAAACATGGTTGCCGAGAGGAAAAACTGTACGCTGACTAACTTGGTGAATTCCGTGTTAGCCACTGCTGGTTTATCAAAGGCATGGTGGGGGGAGGCTTTGTTGACTTCATGTCATGTCCTGAATAGAATTCCTAACAAGAATAAAGATAAACCCCTTACGAGGAGTGGGTTGGGAGAAAACCATCACTTCCGCGTTGGCGCACATGGGGATATTTGGCGAAAGTCAATATTCCAATTACTAAGAAACACAAACTAGGACCAAAGACAATGGATTGTATCTTTCTAGGTTATGCTCCACGGAGTGTAGCTATAGATTTTTAGTAGTTCAATCTAAGGTACCTGATATGCATGTTAACACTATTATGGAATCTCGTGATGCAACATTTTTTGAGAATATCTTTCCTATGAAAGATATGCATAGCACTGCTAGAATTTCTACTGAGATAATTCCTGAATCTAGTACATCTAATGAGTATTTTGAGCAATCACATGAGAATGTTACTGAGAAGGATGGCAATGAAGCACCTATACGGAGCAAGAGACAGAGGATTGCAAAATCCTTTGGTGATGATTTCATTGTGTACCTTGTCGATGATACTCCCACGTCCATTGCAGAGGTATATGCATCTCTAGATGCTGATGACTGGAAAGAAGCTGTCCATAATGAGATGGAATCGATTCTTTCTAATTGAACTTGGGAGCTATCAGAATAACCCCATGGATGCAAGCCTGTGGGTAAATGGGTGTTCAAGAAGAAGCTAAGACCTAATGGTACTATTGAAAAATACAAGGCGCAGCTTGTAGCAAAAGGCTACACACAGAGAGAAGGCGAAGATTACTTTGACACCTATTCACCTGTCGCTAGACTTACCAACATTCGAGTACTAATGTCCATGGCTGCCTCCTATGGTCTTATCGTTCATCAAATGAACGTAAAGACAACTTTTCTTAATGGAGAGTTGGAAGAGGAAATTTACATGGATCAGCCTGATGGGTTTGTAGTAAAGGGTGAAGAAAGAAAGGTGTGCAAGTTGCTGAAATCGTTATATGGCCTGAAACAAGCACCTAAGCAATGGCATGAGAAGTTTGACATAACTTTAACTTCTGTAGGCTTTGCTTTTAACGAGGCTGACAAGTGCGTGTACTATCGCCATGGTGGGGGCGAAGGGGTTATACTATGTTTGTATGTGGATGATATTCTCATCTTTGGTACAAACATGGAAGTAGTCAACGAAGTCAAGTCTTTCTTGTCAAATATCTTTGATATGAAAGATCTGGGAGAAGCTGATGTGATCCTGAACATCAATCTGATTAAGAACGAGAGTGGGATTACTCTAACGCAATCACATTATGTTGAGAAGATCTTGAGCCGGTTCGGCTATATTGATAGCAAGTCTTCTCCAACACCTTATGATCCTAGTGTGACACTATGCAAGAACCGCATGATTGCCATAGATCAATTCAGATATTCTCAGATCGTTGGCTCACTCATGTACTTAGCGAGCGCGACTAGACCTGACATCTCTTTTGCTGTTAGCAAGTTGAGTAGGTTAATGTCAAACCCGGGTACTGATCATTGGCATGCACTTGCTAGGATCATGCGCTACCTATGTGATACAATGAGTTATGGGATTCACTATTTTGGCAACCCAACTGTGCTTGAAGGATATAGTGATTTGAATTGGATCTCTGATGTAGTTGATCCCTACACCACTAGAGGGTATGTATTTACCTTTGGAGGTGGCGCAGTGTCATGGAGATCTTGCAAACAAACCATATTGACAAGGTTAACTATGGAAGCAAACTTACTGCTTTAGACACAGTCATTGTTGAATCAGAATGGCTGCGTGAGCTCTTGATGGACTTACTTGTGGTTGAAAAAACTGTTCCGGCAATCCTTTTGAATTGTAACAATCAAACTGTAATTGTCAAGGTGAACAATTCTAAGGATAACGCGAAGTCATCAAGACACGTAAAGAGACGTTTGAAGTATGTCAGAAAATTGCGTAACTCCAGAGTAATAGCTGTTACATATATTCAAACAGACAAAAACCTGGTAGATCCCTTTATAATGAGACTATCACGTAATGTGATAGAAAGTGCATCGAGGGAGATGAATTTGAGACCCGTTGATGTTACACCATAGTGGTACCCCAACCTTTGTGATCAGAGATCCCGTGAATTAGGACCTAGGAAGAACAAACTAGTGGTTTAATTGAGGAGAGTATTATGTAACCCTCTCTATGTGAAGATGCACAACTCTCAATTGTTGTAAGGCAGGTTGGCAACAAGCCTTAATGTGTTTATGTTGGCTATTTTAGGAAAGATGCTGTCCTACAGAGCATTCTTGAAATAACACACCTATATGAGTCTGATTGTTAAACGTCGCAATCTATGAGATTTGGGTGATCTCTAGTAAACTCATGAAGAGACCACGGAGTATGACGCATATGCTTCACCCGCGGGGTAGGCTACTGGCAGCCATTTACTAGTCATGGCTTTGAGTGAAACATGTTCACGTAAAACTTGCAATTCAAAGCTTAGTCCACTGTTCAAGTGTGAATGGATGTAGCTTAAGGTTCTAGGCGGAAGTTCAATTTAACAGTCTCTGCTGAAACACTGGTATATTAACAAGCAGCGAGTATTGATTAAACTCTAAATGGGTATTTGATATCTGGTGGGGGATTGTTGAAATATTGGGCCCATATAAACTGGCCAAAATTAGATTTCAGATTACCCTATGAAACTCAAAGCCCACATAGTGGCAGCCCATGTGAGTTTAAGCCCAAGTTGGTGGTAGCTCACTAGGGAGTGGCAAGAGGTGGGAAGTTTAGTCCCACATGGAAAGTTCGGAGGAAGTTAGACCACCTTATAAGGTGGGTTGTTTCACCACTAGTAAGTGAGTGAGAAGAGGAGTGATACACGCGCGCTCCTCCTCCTCCTCGCTCGCTCGTCTCGGCACGTCACGTCACGATCGTGGTGAGTGGATTGAGCCTCGAGCCGAGACTTTCCTTTCTTTTTGCAGTTTAGGAAAACGAACAGAATCCTAGACGGACGTGTCGTAGTTAGTCGGTTCGGGTCGCTCCCGGACCGTGGGCTATCTGCAACCAACTCGAAACGTGCGTGCGACGTGGGCGTGGCCCACGTTGTCTAGGGTTTCCTGAGCCTATATAATCGCTTGCCTGGCTACCACAGAAACCCATCCAACACACGAGTTAGGGTTTTCCACCTCTCTCTGCTTGCGCCACCATCGTAGCCTACTCCATCCTGCCCGCCGGCGTGAACCGGCGAAAAAAAAAGCGGGTCTCCGGAACCGCTCGCCTTTGCGATCATGTACGGGAGAGGGCGAATTATATTTTTGGGAAGCGCTCTGCGCGACTGCTCAAGCTCTTCACCACGGGTCGTCTTCCGTCCAAATCGGGCGGTGCTGCCTATCGTAGTCTTCAACGCCGTCTACTTCGACCCGCCGTCTACAACGTTGTCATCAACAACGTTACTGCTGCGACTTCATCTGCTACACCTCCACCGCCACCTCCACCAAATCGGTACATGCGACATATCTCAATCTGTTTAGCGATGGATGTTTTACTGTTTGCGCTGCTACTATTCATGTTGATTAATGCATCTAGTATGTTCGAATTTTACATGTTAGTAGTTGTTGTCGTCATGTTTAATATTCTGAAATTAATCATGGTAAATGTGCCTAATTATCCAACAAAATCTACATAATATTTGCAGCAGGGATTTAAGTATTTTTTTCAAAGTTTGACCGTGGGATGCTTCAAGATGTGATACAACGCGTGACAGGAGGTGCTACCGGCGGTGCTGCTAGGCGCAACGGGCGCTCCTGCAGAAGTATCCCGGCAATGCGACAAAAGGGTGCGGCGGAGCTACGAAGGAAAGGTCGGTGGCGCCATTGATGGCGCTGGTGCAAGCTCTTTCTGCGGTGCCAACGAAGGTGTCGGGGCACGTGGGAGACGCGTGAGAGACGAAGACGAATCAAATTTATCTTTTTTTCTTTCTTTTTTCTAACAACTGTCGGGGGCAGTGGGGTTCACCACGTGAGGTGGGGGAAGTGGAGCTTTTTTGCGTGCTCGCTCATGAAATGAACCGGATCCAGCGATCCAACGGCTGGCAACCCGGGGATCAGGTGGTTTGATCCCTTGGGAGACGCCCAGCACTGCCCCGAAGGGAGACAGAGTGCACGCAAGGATCATGAATGCCTCAGATCCTTTGCAACTGTGGTTACACTATCTCCAATTGCGTCACCCAATAATAGTGTTCGATAATAGCGTCGAAATGAGAGTTTGGCGACGCCTACATGGCGACGAGCACTGACCAGCGGCGCCTATCAGACAAATGGCCGAACACCTTATGTCCACAGTGGAGGGGGAGGGGGTGGATGTCGCGTTCTGTCCCAAGTCGGCGAACCACCTGCGGCGAAATGGGCGGCGAGGGCGTCAGGCGTCACGGTGGAGTCCAACGTAGGCGAAATATTATGTCGGAGGGGGCCGATAATTTGAGCGGCGGCGGAGGGGTGGGAGATGCAGGAGGGGAGGGGAGGCGCAAATAAAGGAAGGCGGGAAGCAACGGTTTCAGCTGTGGTTGCTGGTAGGTGGGTACACGCGTCGCTTTTTGTTGCGTCCGACGCCCCCGCTACGTCTCTTGTCTAGCTGGGATGGCCTCGGAGCGCTGGACAACATATTGAAGACGCTTTGGGGCGCGTGGCAAAGGTGGTCAAACGTCTGGCGCGCCCCAAATTCGTTTGGGGTATGGTTTGGAGACGCGACTGGATATGCTCTGATAGGTTTTTAGGACGGTCCAGACGTAAAACAAACACAAAGAAATATCTGTTTATGTTCATTTAGGTTGGGCCGTGAGCACCACACATTGCCCTTATTGCCACAAATATACGGTTGGGTCGGGTAGCCCATCGGCTCGACGCGTTTTGGACTGGCAAGGACACTTTCATTCATTTATCGCAATATTTCGAACCCAAATTCCACATAAGTGTAGAAAATAACAATCTTTCAATAAAATAATTTTTCAGTTCCTTATTACGCCTAAATAAACAAATAAACGACAACTTTCACATGCAATTAAAATTCATAATCAATCAATTAATAATTAAGCACTAAAATTCTATGTGACGAAACTCCATACGCAAGCATATGAATAGTTGCGGAAGACTTCAAATAGGAGGTGAAGACTAGCTTACGAGTTGCATCGGGCCTTCATCCAAATTAGGGGTCGTAGTCTCTCACACCTCGTAGACTAGTCAAGAACATGTCTTCTTACATTCAATACTGCCGCCGAAACGTGGCCTCCGGGAAGAGGAGCTAGTCGCGATACAGCTGGTAGTGGCCACCCTCTCGATTGCACTTCAGGTTCCCCCCCCCCCCCAGGCCTCGTCGAGCCTATGTGCACCGGTCTCTGCATCTCATTGTGCTCGTTTATGAGGAAGGCCACGGCAACCATGAGCCCCGAAGAGGCATCTGACTCGTCTTCCGACAAGTTGTTGAGCATGTCTTTGACAAAGAAGTCGATCAACTACGTGAGGTCCATCTGTGGGGCAACAATTATGGGTCAATGGCATGTCTACTTCAAGCAAATGGCCGAAAATGGACTAGGAT
The DNA here is from genome assembly GCF_019359855.2 of Lolium perenne. Classification (NCBI taxonomy): domain Eukaryota; kingdom Viridiplantae; phylum Streptophyta; class Magnoliopsida; order Poales; family Poaceae; genus Lolium; species Lolium perenne. The sequence continues at coordinate 3,488,116 of NC_067248.2, read as the reverse complement.
TTCATACCGGAAAATTGGCCGAATAGGTCGTGGGCGTCGAGGCTGGCGGCCGGTTCTGAACGAAATGGCGGTGGGACAGGGGCCGCGACAAGGCCAGCAAAGGCACTCATCGCTGCCACCAAATAGTTGCTTGATGTCCGCACCCACGCATTTAGAACGTGAATGCGTCGGTGTGGTCAGTCTCTGTCGGGCATTTGGACTAGAGTTTTACCTAAATTCTGACCGAACAGACAAAAAACATACATTTTTGATCCGTTTACTTTGGGCCATTGGAGATGTACTTAATAGCATACCGCATATAGACACGCTACTAGCAAATAGGGTACGAGGATCTGGGACTCAAACTAGATCCCTCGAGATGGTCTACTCCGACCAGTGGTGTGCATGCAGAACAACGCGCCACAACTGGTTAGTGAATTGATGGAACCATACTCGGCGTCCTGGGATCTACAGAAACTAAATCAGTTCTTTGCACCTATGGATGTGGAGCTTATTCGGAATATCCCGCTGAGCACAAGACGTCAAGAGGACTTCTGGGCATGTCACTATCACTACAGGAAAAAAAATTGCATTGCCGTGCGACAATTTATTGCCGTGCGCCGTCGCACGGCAAAGACATCTTTGCCGTGCGCAGCAAGCAGCACGCACGACAAAGAAATTTTGCACGGCAATGTCTGAAGGTAGCGCACGGCAACGAATACTTTCACGGCAAAGTCCCAAGAGAGCGCACGGCAAAGAAACGTCGACGGAAAAGCCTTAACAGGCCGCACGGCAGAGAAAAACCGCACGGCAAAGGCTCTGGGCGTTGCCGTGGAACACTCTTTGCCGTGCAACCAGCTAGGATGCACGGCAACGATGCCTTTGCCGTGCGTCCCTTTCTTTGTCGTGCGCCAACAAACATTTTCTTTGTTTTTCTTTCTATTTTATTTCATCTAATACTTATATTTATTTTTTAATTAGTTTTACTTTTTGATGACTATTTATTAGTGTTACGTAAGACAATGTGCAATACAAAATTGCCCTCCATGTTCATCCCCCCACATATATCAGTGTTTCGGAGCAATCCGCGCTACGGAAAATCTGCTAAGTTTTAACGCCCAAATGTGAGGAAGGTCACACCGGGGAGCTACTTTTGCACCATTACACCTTCCACCACACTTTCACACATATCATAGGTCCACATGCAAGATTTGGTGGGATTCCGGTGCTCCGGCGGTCATTCTCCCCCTCCCCCCCCCCCAAAAACAGCGGTATCTATGCCCCGGCGGGTCTACCCCCTAGATTTCTCCGCGCGAGGGTCCACCAATGTACTTTTTCATTGTTTTAGGTTTGTTTAGGACATATACACATGAAAAACCAAGATTGGGACCCTTTGGCACATGGTAGCCTCCGGCATACCCGCAGCTAGAGCCATCATCACATGAGCTGCCTTGATCTATACTGGTTAGGGTTAGGTTTAGGGTTAGGGTTAGGATTTAGGGGTAGGGCTAGGGTTTAGGGTCAAGGTTAGGATTTATGGTTAGGGATAGGTTTAGGGTTTAGGGTTAGGGTTAGGGTTTATGATGCAGGGTTTTGCAGCTCCCGTGTCAGCACGTATAGTCAATGGTTTAGGGTCTAGGGGTTTTAGGGCTCGAAGCCTCCCCAGTTTAGGGTTTAGGGTTAGGGTTAGCTAATTTTGCACCATTACACCTTCCACCACACTTTCACACATATCATAGGTCCACATGCAAGATTTGGTGGGATTCCGGTGCTCCGGCGGTCGTTCTCCCCCTCCTCCCCCCAAAAACAGCGGTATGTGTGCCCCGGCGGGTCTACCCCCCTAGATTTCTCCGCGCGAGGGTCCACCAATGTACTTTTTCATTGTTTTAGGTTTGTTTAGGACATATACACATGGAAAACCAAGATTGGGACCCTTTGGCACATGGTAGCCTCCGGCATACCCGCAGCTAGAGCCATCATCACATGAGCTGCCTTGATATATACTGGTTAGGGTTAGGTTTAGGGTTAGCTAGCGTTAGGATTTAGGGTTAGGGTTAGGTTTAGGATTTAGGATTAGGGTGGGCTTTCGGTGCTCCGGCGGTCGTTCTCCCCCTCCTCCCCCAAAACAGCGGTATGTGTACGCCAGGGCACACATGTGTGCCCCGGCGGGTCTACCCTCTAGATTTCTCCGCGCGAGGTATGGTACCGTGTTCTCCGCACGAGGTATGGTACCGTGTTCTCTGCGTCTGTCTACCGCGGTCGTTCTCCCCCTCCTCCCCCAAAGAATTGTGGAAATAGTGATAAAAAAAACATGCAAAAAGCCTTTGCCGTGCAAAGAGGTCTTCGCCGTGCGGCAAGGCAACGTTGCCGTGCGGCAGAACTCTTTGCCGTGCACTTATGCACGGCAAAGACCTCTGTCGTGCATAAGTGCACGGCAAAGATTTCTGCCGCACGGCAACTCTGCCTTGCCGCACGGCAAAGACCTATTGCACGGCAACAGCGCGGATAAGTCTTTATGCACGCAGCCACGCGTGTGTGCGTTTCCAGCCACACAAACCCTCGACCCGCCCGGCCGCATCCTCACCCTGCGCCCTCCCCCGCCGCCGCCTCCCTCCTCCCTCCCCGGCCCATCATCGCTGCCGCCACGCAAGCACGTCGCCGCCGCCTCCCTCCTCCCTCCCTGGCCCATCGTGGCCGCCTCCCGCCAGCACGCACACGCCACCGCCACAGCCCCCTCCTCCCTCCCCGGCCCCATCCGCACGGACGCCATGGCCGGAGCTCGGTAGCTCCTCCTCCACCGAGGGAGAGCTCCCCTCCACCTCCCACGCATTCGCCATCGCCGGCCACACCCTCTGCTGCTCACCCCCGGCCTCGCCCTGCTCGCCCCGGCCCTGCTGCTCACCCTCGAGCTCGCCCCAGGCCGCCGTTGCTGCTGGCCGTCGACCCACCTGCCTCGTCCACCGTCGCCGCCCCGGCTAGCCTCCCGTGGCAGGTATGGCTCCCTGATCTTCTCTTAGAATAGGGTAGTTTAGTATAGAAATTATTTTAGAAATGGGATTTAGGAGCGATGCAGACGATGTTTCGAGGTGGACACAGGGGCCGGTGTTGTCGGGCTGTTTGAGGAGCGTTGCTCAGAGGGACCATTTTTACGGAGGGGATTTTGCCGGAGGGTCGTTGGTCTTCTTCGCCAGTTGTCGATCACGCTTCGAGGGTGAGAATCCGGTCGCCACTCTTGTACCTAGGTTTTTTTTGTGTCTAGATCACCAGGTCTGTCGCGATACCTAGGCGTCTCTTCCCGACCGTAAGGGTTACGCGGATAAATATGCATTAGTGGTCTCGCATATTATGAACCGTAACTCTTACAGCATTTATCGGGACAGCCGACAAATGCGTAGTTGGGTACGTTCTCCCTGCTCTACCTCGATCCAAGACAGGATTTCGGTAGCGCCTCCCCGTTGTTCTCCGGATGCACAACCCTCTTGGCTTTTTGCCGAGATGTGTATCGGGAGAGCAGCGGGGAGGTACTGCCGAAATTCTGTCTCGGATCGGGGTAGAGCAGGGAGAACGTACTCATTCTACGGATCCGGCGGCTGCTAGGAGCCCACCTAGTAGAGTTTCAGGTTGATGCACGCGTAAAAAAAATAAAGATATGATGCATTTATTTCCTATTTGATATAAATGCTATGTTTGTCTGTATTGGTGCTGATTAGAGGATGGATAATCGTGGCTGGATGTACGATGGCAGAATCAGTCAGTGGAACTATACTGATGAATGGGGAGAAAAGACCGAGCAGTTTGTGGATAAGGCGTTTTCCATCCCTAGCGGACCTAGAACAGTTTGGTGCCTTGTAGTAAGTGCGCTAACGAAAAGCCACAGGGCAAAGAAACTATGAGTACTCACCTGATCAAGTTTGGGTTCACACCGTCCTACAGGATTTGGACTTACCATGGAGAAAAGGCAAAGAAACGTGCTAGGAAGGAGGTGCGGCAGATTCAACCTAGGGGAGAATATGACACTGGGTTTGATAGGTGCTTAGAAAACTTGGCTAATGGTAATGTGCCTGAAAGCCCTCATGTAGAGGCGGAGACACCTCAGGATGCAGAGACAAGTGAGGACCCGGAGGAAAACACAAAGGAGTATTATGAGGCTCTGTTTGCTTCGTAGAAACCCCTACATGAAAATACAGAGGTTACCCAACTAGATGCCATCGCTCGCCTTATGGTCTTTAAGTGCCATAGGAACTTGTGCAGAGATGGGTTCGATGAACTTCTGGTCGTCGTTGGCAGCATTCTGCCGAAAGGGCACCTCTTGCCGCAAAACTTCTACTATTCGACCAAATTGCTCAGTGACCTTAAGATGTCATCTCAGCAGATACAAGCTTGTCCAAAGGGATGCATGCTATTCAGAGAGGAGCATGCTGACACAAATTATTGCATCAGATGCAATTCCTCTAGGTACTTTGAGGTAGACCGCAATGGTGATGGTCAGAAGAGGCAGACCACGATTGCCAAGAATATCCTCCGCTATCTTCCAGTCCTACCGAGGATCCAGCGGCTCTTCATGACCGAGGATACTGCCCAGCAGATGAGGTGGGCCGTGGAAGGAAAGAGATACACCGACAAGATGATACATCCGTCAGATGGTAGTGCATGAAAGAACTTTGTCAAGAAATTTCCACTGAAAGCAGGTGACCCGAGGAGCGTAGCAGTTGCAATATCAACTGATGGGTTCAATCCATATGGTATGTCGGCTGCAGTATACAGTTGTTGGCCAGTGTTTGTTATTCCCACGAACCTCCCCCCTGGCGTCTGCATGAGATCAGAGAACATGTTTGTGTCGATGATAATTCCAGGGCCCAAATACCCGGGTAAGAACATGAATGTGTACCTGGAACCGCGGGTGGATGACTTGGTTCGTGGCTGGGAAGGTCACGGGATCCGAACATATGACGCATCAAAGAAGGAGTACTTCGATATGTATGTCTGGTACCACACGTCCCTGCATGACCTGCTAGCACGTGCTTTGTTCTGCGGGTGGTGTACACATGGGAAGTGGCCTTGCCCATAGTGCAGGCAGGCCGTGACTTTCTTCTGGCTAAACAAGGGAGGCAAGTATTCATGCTTTGATGAAGCTCCATAGTTCCTTGAGCGGAGGCATGGATACAGGAGTGATGTAAAGAGTTTCAAGAAAGGCCGTGTTGTCCGTGACCCGAAGCCAATTCTGAAGACCGGAACGGAAATCAAGGCCGAGTTAGATGCTCTTCAGCCTAGCCCTGATGGGAATGGTTTCTTGGGATATGGGGAGACACACCAATGGACTCACAAGCCGTGCTTATGGAAGCTCCCTTACTTTGAGTTTCTCGAGCTCCCTCATAACATTGATGTAATGCACACCGAGAAGAATATCGGTGAAGCCATTTGGAGCACCATTGTGGACACTGAGAAGATGAAGGATAACATAAAGGCTCGAATTGATCAAGAAAGGTGGTGCGATAGGCCGGAGTTGAACATGCAGCCACCTCATGGTGCCAAAAAAAATGGACTAAGCCACACGCTCCGTTCTGCCTCACAAAGGCCCATAAAAGGGAGGTCTTCCAATGGATGAAGGACTCCTTGTTTTTCCCTGATGGGTTCGCAGCCAACTGGATGAGGAGTGTGGACTTGGAAACGTTGCGAGTACAAGGACTCAAGAGTCATGACTATCACATATGGCTTGAGCGGATAATGCCGGTGATGATTCGAGGCTATGTCCCTGAGTAGACTTGGCGAGTGCTGTCAAGGTTGAGCTTTTTCTTCCGCCAGATTTGTGCTAGGGAGTTAGACACTAAAGTGATTGAGAAGTTGGATAAAGAGGCACCCGTGTTGCTTTGCGATCTAGAGCGGATCTTTCCTCCAGGGTTCTTTAATCCGATGCAACATATGATCTTGCACCTCGCGGAGGAATGATTAAAGGGGGGCCGAATTGGGGTTGTTGGCAGTTTCCGCCCGAGAGAGAAACACAGAAGCTTCGTCAAATGACAGGCAATAAATGCAAGATCGAAGCATCCATAGCCGAGGCAGTACTTAACCTGGAGGTGGCAAACTTCACCACGAAGAACTATGATCCTAACATTCCCACAAAGCACAACCCGGTCCTCTGTTACAATGCCGCCAACAATGAAGAAGTACCCAAGCTTAGCATCTTCATAGGGCTTGGTTACAAGTCAAGTGGCTCGAAGCCGTACAGAACGAACCTACATGAGCGGACATTGATCCACTCGTATGTCTTGAACACCATGGTGGAAGTGAAGCCGTACATCAAGTAAGTGCTAACCATTTAGTTATTCGCAAACATTCACGGCCTTGATCCACTGGTATGTTCGTGGCTAACTCTTCCTCTTTTCATCGGTATAGGCAATTCACGGCTATACATTGGAAGAATACCCACAGGGAGCCTACCTCGGAAGAATCCAAGGAAATTTTCGATAAGGGCGGCGGTTTCGGTTTCAGTAGCTGGTTCTGTGGTTTGGTACTATTCTATCCAAATTTGCTTGCACTTCCGACATTTATCGGTCATTTCTCGTTCTAAACTTCTCGTGCTAAACTTGTAGGCAAGAATTGACAAAGAGATGAAGTCAGAGCTAAGAAAAATTGCTAGGGGCTTTGACCATTCCGTCGACACGTTCAACTCCTATGACGTGAACGGGTATCGCTTCTAGACCCATAAATACACAACAAGCCAGGCCAATGTGAAGACAATAAATAGCGGGGTGGTATGCCAAGGTGATGATGCGCTCCATTACTATGGAAGAGTCGAGGGTATATACGAGCTGGATTACGGGTTTCACAAAGGGCTAAATCCCGTCGTCTTCAAATGTCATTGGTTCGACCCACGTCGGGTGAGACGGGATCCTGAAATTGGGTTGGTCGAAGTTGAAAGGAACTCTGTTTATAAGGGAGAGAATGTGTACATTTTGGCTACCCAGGCCTTTCAAGTATTCTATCTCCCGTACGCGTGCAAAAACCCGACAAAACGTCTACATGGATGGGATGTTGTGATGACGGTACCTTCACACAATAGGCCGCCCCCGCCAAACAAGGACGATTACCGCCGCGTAGACCCCTCAACAAAGAATGTCGAGTTTTATCAGGAAGAAGGGCTCCCCGGCCATTTCACTATCGGCTTGCCGGCTGTCGATGACATGGTCGTAGACGATGAACAAGAAGATGCGGGCATGGATGAAGACAATGCAGAAGATGAAGCTGAGGATGTTTGTGCCCCGGAAGACCTGAGTTTGCTCGAGGCATTCAGAGCAGGGATGGACCTCGATGCAGATGGACCACCTCCAGGTTTCATTGATGATTATTGGTTCGCCGAGCCAGATGACGATGGCGAAACATGCGGTCCAATTATGGATGGCAACATAGGCTACTGATATATGCAGTAGTAATTGTGAGGCTAGCCTATTTGTAATAACTCTGTGTAATAGTGATTGTCGAGCTAGGTTATTTGTAAGAACTCCGTGCTATGTTTGAGAGAACTCTATGCTAGCTATTTGTTGCTTCCACTAATGTTCATCTATTTGCACTATTGTTGCTTTCAGTAATATTCATCTACTTATATCTTTGTTGCTTTCACTAATATTCATCTCTTTACATTGCGTACTAATAAACCACTCTCTTTATTTGTGTTTGCAGGTGATTGAAACATGCCACCAAAAAAATGGGGCGGCGGTCTTAAAAAGAAGCTCGCAGACTTGGTAGGTGCAGGGACTTCTTTGAGGCGGGCAGGCCGAGCTGCTGCCCCCCTCCTAGCCCCCCCTCCTAGCCGCCCTCCAGTGCAGGCACGTAGGAAGAATGCAACGCGGGCACTCACTCCTAGTCCTAGCCCCCCTCCCGCAGCCGAGGATGATGATGAGGTGGAGGATGGGAGTGAGGAGGAGCACAGGGGTGGGGAGGAGGAGGAGGAGGATGAGGGGCACGAGAAGGACCTCTCGGAGGATGAGGGCTTGGGGGACTTACCGTATGAGCCTGATGCAAGCCTAGTTTGGGAAGCGCCGGTGGAGGAGCAGTACGTTGCAGCTAAGGAGAGGCTGAGGCCACGTGATAAGAGGCCATATCAGCGTGGGAAAACACTGCTCCCCGCGCTGAGAGCGTGGCCCTACAGCCATGTTGTTCTAGAGCCCGCTGGAAGGAGGTACATGCTAATTTTGGCATTTCGTTATCGCAATTTTGTCATTATCGAAATTATTATCACATACATATTGATGTTGTCGTTTCATTGTGCAGTTCGTTCAAGTATGAAGACCCGTCGAGGAAGCCGCCACGTGGGTACGCGAACATCCTTGGGGGCCTACTTAGAAGGTATTTCCCTGGGCTAGTCGATCTCCCTACTGGTGGCCGCGACGTAGCTTGGAGGTGGGCGCACTACAGGCTCGCGCCAGATCCTCTTGGGAGGTACGACAACATGGAGGAGGTGGTTGTTCGCAAATTCTGGGTACGTGACTTTTGACTTCTTATCATTCATACACTCTCCTTGGTTGACAATAGGTGCACTAATGCCCCTTGTTTTACCTATGTGCATGGTTGCAGAAATACTTCACGAGGGCCGAGGGTAAGGAAATTGCGTGCGATGATGTCCTACACCAGATGGCAAGGACGAGGGTGACTGGCATGCACTACGAGGCACGTATTCAGTGCGTCTGCAACTGGCATGCCGACCGCTTCGTTCATATGACTAAGGAGGACGCTCGCGACACGCTCATGGCACTGTGGCAGTACCTGCAGGTATTTGCATTTATGTGTTATTGATTTCTTTATCGTCATGTAGTTTATTTTACCATAATGGGTTTATCTTGTGTATGTAGAACCCTCCTCAGTACGTCGGCAACGACGATAAGTGCTTTCTGGCGATGGTCATGTGGTGGACATGCCCCCAGTACCTCAAGAAGCACGAGGAGGGCAAGCTAAAGCGGCAAGAGATGCGAGGTGGATCGCATATCCAAGGCAGCATCCCCATCCCTCTTCACATGCAGGCCGAGGTGAGCAAATTGTTCCTTCATTCTTTGAATTCACGTTATATATTGTTAACTCCGCAAGGGTGTGCCACTTCACTTAATTACATGTTCTCTTTTGCAGGAAGTCAGGACAGGAGCGAAGCCAAATGTCTTTAGCTTGCTCAAAAAGATGAAGAAAAGGAAGACGCCGCATCCTGAGATGGGGTCCATATGGGTTAACCCGCAATCCGAGCCTCAGTGTACGTCGTATGTCTCGAAGTTCAAGCAGAAGCACGGTGAGAGCTCCAACCCAGAGGCCGAGGACTTTGACGCCGAGGTTGCGGTGCTTGCGGGAGAAGGCATGAAGCATGGCCGCCTATGGCTTGGTGACGGGTGCGTTGACCCAGCGACTATTCCATCTCTCCGCCAGATCCGTCGTGGTCGTAAGAGCGGCCAGCCTCAGGTAGAGACCCGGCCACGGGCTTCGGATCTAGCTGTCGAGCGGTTACGGGTATGTTCTTCCTCGGGCCTCTACGTTTCTTTACATGCTTTCAATTGAAATGTTAATGACATCGCGACAACACAACGCATGCGGAGATGGCAGCAAGGGAACAGGAGGCCCAGGAGCGGACGGCGCATCTGGAGTAGCAGGTTAGGGACTACCAGCAGCAGCAGGCACAGATGATGCAGCAGATGCAGCAGCAGCAGATGATGCAGATGCACCAGCAGCAGATGACCTGGATGATGAACCAAGCCAATCTATCTTCTCCACCGGGGAGTGGTCTTCCTCTTCCTCCTTACGCCTTGCCGTGGGTAAGTGGTTAAGTCCATATCTCCATCTTATCTTCTCTTGTCTTATTGACTAATCATATCACCATCAACAGATGGGGCCTTCGCAGATGGGGCCTTCGCAGATGATGCCGAACATGCCGCTCATCCAGCCACCGTCCACTCAGAGCCCGGTGACACCTTTCATCGTGAACAACATGAACATCATCCGGAACCTGATCCCCGGTGAGTCCTCCTACACTTGTGCCCAACCCGCTTCTAGGTTGTAGAATGCCATGACACCATGTTCAATTCCATGTCAATATGCAAATGCTAAATGAATGCCACCATGCTCAATTCTCATGTCATGATTTCCTTTTCACCTTGTAGGAGAACGACAAGGCAATGATGATGATGCCATGGGAAGCAATGGAGGAGGACAAGGTTGATGGCATGGATTCCTTGTTGTTGTTTGATATGCACTTGCCGTTGTAATGGATTGTATGCACTTGTTGGACTATGCACTTGTCGTTGTTGTAATGGACTTGTATGGACTATTTATACACTTGTATGCACTCTATGCACTCTATGCACTTCTATGAACTATATGCATTTGTTATATGTTGTTGCACTGATACATGTATTGTTGTTGAGGATATATATCATATATATTGAATTATGTGCAGGGAATAAGCAAAACCAGAAAAAAGCTGAAAAAACATGGGGTCTTTGCCGTGTGTATGCACATGGCAAAGGACATTTGGTCACTTTGCCGTGTGCACACACACGGCAAAGGAGCCACGTGGCGGCAGCCTGTGCTCCTGGGAGCTCCTGGGGCGTGCCTGGAGGTTCCTTTGCCGTGCGCATTGGGCTGAGGGCGCATGGCAAAGCGAAAGGCAAGGCAGAGGGAAGCCGCACGGCAACTTCCTGCGCGCACGGCAAAGACTTGCCGCACGGCAAAGACGTGCCGCACGGCAAAGACGTGCCGCACGGCAAACACAACGGCCGCACGGCAAAGAGCTATCGCACGGCAGCGTTTTTGGCGCATGGCAGCGCAGCGCGCGCACGGCAAAGGTCTTTGCCGTGCAAAGTGGCGACGTGCACGGCAATGTTGCTGTTGCCGTCGGAGTCTTTGCCGGGTGGTCGTTGCCGTGCGACTTCGCACGGCAAAGACTTTGCCGGGCAAATAGGGCCCTTTGCCGTGCGATTTGTCGCACAGTAACGTACGGTTTTCCCGTAGTGTATGAGAGGACGGGTGTGTTTTCCGTTCGCTCAGCATATCGGATGCTTGTACACACGCGCGAGGGGTGAACTGCATGGCTCGACGAACGTGAAGGCTCATCGAACGTCAATGCCGCGTCAAAAAAATTGTCTACACTATGGCAGGCCAAGGTGCCCGCAAAGATCCATGTTTTCCTTTGGAGGTTAGCAAGACAATCTCTCACAACTGCCGATGTGCTGCATCACATGGCGACACAGAGGGATTGTGCAATTTGTGAAGAGCCAGACTCATGGAAACATTCACTCGTGGAGTGTAACATTGCCAGGTGCGTGTGGCCTTTGGCGCCGGAGGGGCTCGCATATGTGATCACCAACGCAAGAGAGCTGCATGCGAAGGCTTGGTTGGCGACATTATTTCAGGCGCTGCCGCACGATGATCTTACCCGAGCGATCGTCACCCTCTGGGCGATATGGCACGCTCGGCGTAAAGCTTTACATGAGGGTTTATTTCAGAGCCCTTTGTGGACTCACAGTTTTGTGAACAGGTTCTTAGCGGATTTGAAGCTGTCTAAATCTGCAGCCAAGGAAGTGGCAGTGAAAGCAAAATCTGTACTAGGGCCAAAGTGGATCCCTCCTCCATATGGTCTAGTAAAGATAAATGTGGATGCTGCAACATCCAAAAAATCAGCAAAATCGGCGAAAATCAGAAGCGAAAGGAGCTCTTTCACTAAGTGGAGAAGCAAGTTTATTCATGATATCACTTTGCTGCAATATAGGATTAAAGACAAACATAGAGATAGTCTTCTTTCTTGGATAAAGTCTCTACCTTAGAGGCCTAGTTCCTTGGTTTTCTAGCTTTTTGAGTTTTTTCTTAGCTTTCTTTCCTCTTTTGTATATATTGCAGACTTTTTCTCTTATTTAAATAAAGAAAAAATGCTGTGGGGCTTTGCCTCACAGTCCAGGGTCAAAAAAAAAATCGGCGATTGCAGCAGTGGTGCGAGGAGAAGATGGTGCCTTCGTAGGTGCGTCATCAGTTGTTTTGGAAGGTTTATCTAATCCAGATATTTAGGAAGCATTGGCGTGCAGGGAGGGAATGACGGTGGCTGCTGATCTACTAGTACAGAAATTTCGGCTAGCTAGTGACTGCAGCAATGTGATCCGAAGCATGTCTGAGTCATGTTTTGGTGCTTATGGTCACGTCATCCAGGAGATTGTGGTCAGGGCTGCTAACTTCAGAGAAGTTCAGTTCGTGTATGAAGGCAAAAATGCAAATGTGGATGCCCATAACTTGGCTAGAAGCTCTATTTATCTAGAGGTGGGTAGGTATTCCTGGTTTATTTCTCCATCAGCTGGTGTTTGTATGAACTGTAGTGTGAGTTAATAAAAGGGGTGGGGTTACTCAAAAAAAAACTAGCAAATATTTGGAAAAAAGGCAGTCACTCCCGCACGACATCCTCACAGCGGACACGCGTGCCCTCTCCGACATCATCTTCACATGTCATTTACATGGAACTGTTCAAAAGAAAAGACAAATACAATTTGGCCATGCAAATTTGCATAAGACATAAGAAAAATAGGAAAAGACAATGGAGCCCTCCACTGCTTCTTCCTTCACCATGTCTTCCCCCATCGTGACGGGCTATTGTTGTTGGCAACACGGTGGTTCTTTTGCTTGTTGAGATCGTCAGCGGAGGGGGCGGCTAGAAGCCCGTGGATGGGACCCTCGGCCCCGATGATTCTTGGCACCCGGTGTCGCGATCTCCTCAAGGTCGGTCCAAAGATCGGGGAAAAAAGAAGCACGAGTGTAAGGGTATTTTACCCTTAACCTTTATTTTGGTTAATAATGACTCCGAAGCTAAAGTATGGACTATTGTTACCTATGAGTGTCTAAGCTGGTTTTGGTCCGCAAGTGCTGTTGGAAGGTGGTGAGAGACCCCCATTTGCTATACAAGAGAATTGTCGGTGTTTTGGCTTTCTTTTCACGTGTTTTATATTTGAATCAATAGGAAACACCGCGCTATTAATAGGGGTGATCTCGATGAGCTTCTCAGGGATGTTGTCAAAGCCATACACACATCCTACCACCAAATACATCTCACACTTTTTGGGTGAGTTCAGTTTTTGGAGAAAATGCTTTTTGATATGGTTTCGGCGAAACTGGCGTAGATACTAGAGGTGTTGGTTTCCATGCTGGATTGGTTCGACACTCGCCTGAATTCTTTGGTATTTTACCCTTAACATTTATTTTTGTTAAACCGCCTAGGAAGCCAGTGCGCCGGTTTTGAACCATCCCAGGATGCCGATGATATGCGGTATCAATGTCAATGTCCATTGATGATGGGCTTGGGTATAGGGAAAGAGGCGCGCTGGTAGATTCATCGCTAACGAGCAACATAGAAGGCGAGTTTTACCCATGTTCATGCCCCCGAAGGGTAATACCCTTCTTCTTGCTTGTCTGAACTTTAATATCGATGAAGGTTACAATGTTGCCGTAATGGCTCTAGTGGTATAGATTGGATATTGCCTAGGGCAGATTATGCGTGACTTGAAGTTAGCCTCCCCGGCGACCCTCCTAGACTTTATATGGGAGGCTAGGTCTTAGGTACCATGACCGGGTCGGTTACAGGCTATAGGTGAACCATACGGTTTCCTAATCTTGGGCATATTCCACATGCCAGGAACATCGGCTTGTCATGCTTCATAGCATCCAACATCTCTTGGGCTTCGTGGTCCCTAGCAAACAATCATATGGGCCCCTAGTTCGGCCGAACCAGGTTGACTAACGGTGGGTTCCTGATAGGCTATACCCACGTTAGCCGAAGAAGTGCATAATCTAGCATGCCGGTTTTCTCGTTGGATCAAGTCCGCGCGCGGGAGGATTGGCGCCACCGATTTTACCACTGGGTTGGGTCAGAGGAACTTTCCCAAATGGCTAGTTGTCTTCTTGGACTATAAGTACCCCTTCTTCCATCTTGAGAGGGTTAGGTCAACCATTTATAACATATCCTTGAACTCTCTCTCTCTCTCACCATTGTTGAAACATCATTTCTTAATGATCTCCCATTCTACCCAACCTGTTGTGGGTATACTTCATAGGTGTATCATCGACAGTGCCTAGATCCGGCAAACCCGGGTGGCCCACAGATGGTGCTGGTGGCATACGACCCACCGAGCGGGCCACTTGATGTTGATCAAGATGGAAGATATCCATCCTAGGAATAAGGAGCCGGATTCAGGCCGACCTGCGCCAGGAGTCAATTCCGGCAAGGCCCATGAAGGTAGCCAGATCTAGTACGACGAGTTAGGTATAAGCGGCTCCTTGACGTGCACGGCAATGTAATATTCTGTATTTAGGAAAGTTTGTATTCCGGCTAGGACTCTCCGTGTAAACCCTAGATTCTGGCGCCTTTATAAGACGGATCCCGGGAATCCTAGAGGCACAACTAAAACTCATTGTAACAACGTGAAAGCGCCCAGATAATTCCAGACAAGTAGTAGTAGGCCCTGCCTCCGAGCAGCGCGTTCCGAAGATGGCTAAACCTTGTACCACCATCCCAATGGCTCTCTTCCCTATGTCCCCCACTTCTTCCCCCCCCCCTCCATGAGGATCCCTCCTCTGGGTATTGTCGAGTAGGCAACGACAGTTGGTGCCCACCGTGGGGCCAAAGACGTCTGGAGGCCGGCACCGGGAGGCTTCTACCTTTGGAGGCATCGGTGACACAATCGCCGTGGGGCGCGTCTTGTACACCAGCAAATTTTCGATCTTACCTCCGGACGAGTGCTGGATTCCGGCTAGGACAGACCCCGTCAAGCTCTCCATCATCCCGATCGGCGGGATACACATCTTCATCGGCGAGACCGTTGACTCCGACGAAAATGCACTGGTAAGTACTGCAGCCGCGACCGCCGCTGAGCAGGATGTAGCCGCAAAGATCCGATCTGAGATGCAGGAACTTTCCTCGGAAGATTGCGCCTTAGATCTGGAATTTTCAACGCCCACCCAATCCGCCCCTGAGCAAGAGTTAGTGGAGGAAGACCAACGCAGATCCGCCTGTGTTTTCCAGGTGTTAGAGAAGCAGAGGTGCCACTTCGTGCTCTTCCTCGCGCACACATCTGGATCCACCCCTCCTCAGGAAGGTGCTGGACCAATGCAGCTAGACGGTGCAGGAGATAATCTTGGATCTGAGCACCCTGAAGGTGCCGGAAACAATGATGACTCGATACTCGATAGCCTCAGCCCGTTCTCAGAAGACTCTTCGCCATGGCTTCGGAAGAGTACGAGAGGTACTGCAAGGAGCTGGAGGACGCAGAGAAAGCTGATGGTGAATCATCTCCGCCAAAGAAGGTCTTCGCGACCTTGGCTAGCCTAGATGAGGACGAGGACAACAATTCAGAGAAGACCCCGCCTCAAGCAGCAATCCTAGATCCAACCCAGCCGGATGCCCCGTCACGGATTCGTGCCCGTCGGACGACGGAGCAACCTCATGGCCGGAGCCTGAAGTTCCAAGAAGGGACAGCAGCCGAGACGCTCATGGACATAGCAGGCCAAGACAAAGAGCACGTCCAGCAAAAAGAAATCCTGACCACTTCGATCACCACATTGGTGGCTGTGGATCCGGAAGCCTTTGAGAAGATCGGCGAAAAGAACTCCTGGCGGAAGCTCAGAACTTGGTCATGGTCACAACGTCAATCCTACAGGACAAGGTGAAAACCGACAAGTTGTACGAGCAAGTTGTAGAAAATGAGCAGAAGACATAGGAAGAATATGAGAAAGTCAGAAATCTTGCAGCGGAATGGAAAGCCACCATCAAGGAAACCCATGAGGAAGCGATGCAGATGAGGCAGAGAGATGCTACTCCCGTCGCAACATCAACTTTGACAGTGCAGCTCACCACAGACCTCTGGCAACTCCAAAGGATAACATGAAAAAAGCGGCAGAACTCATGGACTTCCAAGACTTCCGGGAAGCTAGCCGGAGGTTTCAGAGGCATGAGCAAGATGAAAGATATGGAGAACCTCGGAGAAATCTTGGGGCTACTGTTATGGGTATACTTCATAGGTGTACCATCGACAATGCCTAGATCCGGCAAGCCCTGGGTGGCCCATAGATGGTGGTGGTGGCATACGGCCCACCGGGCGGCCTAGTTGCCGTTGATCAAGATGGAAGATGTCCAGCCCAGGAACAAGGAGCCGGATCCAGGACAACTTGCGCTAGGAGTCAGATCCGACAAGGCCCATGAATGTAGCCGGATCCAGTATGGCAAGTTAGGTATAGGCAGATCCTTGACGTGCACGGCAATGTAATATTCCGTAGTTAGGCAAGCTCCGTGTAAACCCTAGATCATTGCGCCTTTATAAGCCAGATCCTGGGAGCCCTAGAGGCTCATTGTAACAACGCGAAAGCGCCTAGATAATTCCAGACAAGCAGCAGTAGACCCTGCCTCCGAGCAGCGTGTTCCGAAGCTGGGTAAACCGCGTACCACCGTCTCAATGGATCTCCTCCCTATGGCTCCCACTTCTTCCCCCTCCATGAGGATCCCTCCTCCGGGGTATTGTCGAGTAGGCAACGACACAACCAAATCCAAATTCCTCTCGTAGAAAGCAAGAGGAGGTCCCGATCTATGACCCCACCAAGACAAACATCATTCCCACTAGAGTCCGTTGAGCAAGATTGTTACTCTTGGGTTTGTGGGAAACATCCGTATTTTGGATTTGCTCTAAGAAGAAGTTTGTGAGGTTTTGGAGACCACCTTAAAGTATATCACGAGTGAGCGAGCTATTCCTTCGTATGATAGGCTCCGGAGAAGATGGTGAGCCTTCGTGGCGTTGGGAAATCCTTCGTGGGATCCGACACCTCTCCAACCTGATGTACATTCCTCCCAAGGAAGCGAACACGTGAATACATCTTCCTCTTCGCATGCTTCGGTTACTCCTCGCCGATCTATTTACTTGTTTTTTTTACGTTTGTGATAGCATTCGTGTTTTAAGTACATTGTATCATCATGTAGATTGTGCTACCTAGTTTCCATTAGGCACACTTACACAAAGCCTAAAATCGCAAAAGAATTTAAAGAAAATTTCTAGAATCTATTCACACCCCTCTAGTTTACCATATCTATCCTTTCAATTTGTATCAAATTAAGGACTCTCTTTAAGGGCTTTACCGCATAAAGAGCGAGATGGTTTTCACCGATGATGAGGATGATACTAAGCAATATACAATCAAAGAGATTAGGGAAATTATGGTCAATTAAGCCCTTTAAAAGGCTAAGGCCGATTCCGATCTCAATGAATGGCTTAGCAAAATCAAGAAGTATATAAAGGATGTTGGGGATAATTAAGACTCCACTTGTTGAACCATCGGCTAGCTCCCAAGCGAAATAGTTTGTCCTGGGTGAAGTAGGCATTTTCAATGTCGCTGAAACGAGTGATGCCACAAACCTCCAAAGTATTATAGTCAATTTCCTTTTGATGAAACTCACATTCCTTTTGGAAAACTTCTATGGAGTCTCATCTTCGCAGTTATAGCAAGTAGCTTTGGGACGTGGTGGTGCGTGGATTCAAGGTCAACAATCAGAATGATTTAACTCCACGTGCGTACTATGATCGTCAACTCAACGCCACCACACGCGAGAATATTTGAAGTGCACTACACTGAGCTCTTCATAACCAAGTTAGTGATCTTGAGTCCACCAATGAGCTTTGTGATAGAATAACCATTCTCCAAGATGGAACACCCCTCATCCAAAAGTCCAAGTATGAGGCGGCCAATTCCGAGATGAACTTGTTCATGATCAAGGATGGTGAAAGCCTTTCGGATGCCCACTCTATGCTTGATGCCATATCTGTGAAGATTAAGGGAATTGGTTGCAGCGAGTATCAAGATGGCTTTGATGTAAATGATGAGACCATCAAGTCCAAGATCTTCTCATTAATTGCTTTCGATGACAAGCAATTGGCCCTCAACTTGACTCTTCTTTATGCTAAAAGCAAATTCTCTCAGGATAATCTTGTCTCATATTTGTTGCTACGGAGAATATGGCCAAGGAAGGAACAGGGTCGAAGAGTTGAACTGTGTTACGGATTCCACCCATACCATTGATTTGAAGGCCAAGGTTGTACAAGCCAAGGAAGATCATGAAGATATTGAAGAAGAAGATGAGATGACATCAACAAGTGATATCCATGTGGATGTTTCTTTCTTCGCCAAGAAGTGGAACACTAACTTTGGGAAGAAAGGTATGAGCTACCCTAGTGAGAAGGAGAGTACTTGTTACAATTGTCATGAAGCAAACCACTTAATGTCCTTATGACACGAGAGAAGACAAGCCAAAGTATGAAAGGGGTGCCAAGCCAAGGTTGAAGCCAAACCCGGTCAATGAAAGATACAAGAAGAAGAAGAAGAAGAAGAAGAAGAGAAGGCAAAAACCTAGTTGGTTCGGAGTGTACTTCCAACGAAGATAGTGATGATGAATAGAAGATGGTAGTTGTGGCCAGTTTGGCTCTTGCCGAACCTGGGTCACTCTTCACCTATGGATACAGAAAGGACTACTTCGACAACTATGCCATTCCAAGAAGTCCGACACTTGTCTCATGGCAAGAGGAGCAATGGAGGACGACCTCGTCCTCTCTTCCATTCCCAAGAAATCTGATAATTTCCACATGGAAGAGGATCTAAGGTGATGTATCCTCCCTCTCTCTGTAGCATCTTGGATGATAATGCTACTGTTGAAGAATAATATATAATCATCAGATTGTTTAAATTAAAGTGTTCTCTTCATTGCGATGTTCTTGCTAAGTTCTATTTCTTACTTGATACCGTTGCTTCTGACAAGACCATTGAGGAATTGACATCTCATATTGAAAATTAATGAAAAGCGGAGATTAAATCTCGTTAAGAAAGAACTAAAATATGAGAACAACACTACATTTCTTCTTCAGCAACAAATTGAAACCTTTGAACTTGATAAGGTTAAACACTTGGATACTCTCGATAGCGCTCTTTAATGTCTCAAGACCTTGATGCGTCAAAAAAAGAACTTAAAGTTGCTCATTCTTGCTTCACTAAGGACCTGGACCACCTAGAGATTGCTAACAAGCTTGTTAAGGGTGAGCTCATGAAACTTAGAGAGAACCATGACCTACTTCAATACACTTATGAAGAGGCTATTGGTACATTGAAATATCCATAATTAGTGATAACATTGCATGTACTTCTGACTCTACCATTGATCAAGCACTTCTCATTGAAGATAATAAGAAGTTGAAAGCACAACTTGAGAAAGAGTGTCTCACACCTTCTAGTAAGGACAAGACTCTTGATGATGTCATTTCTCATCAAAGGTGAGAGCTCACAAGCAAGGAATTGGGTAGAACCCAATAAATGAAAGGAATGGTGCCATTCCACCCAAAAAGTTAAACTTTCTGCAAGAAGGGCACAAGGTGGATGGCAATATCAAGAAGCCTGATTGTGAATGGGTGAGCCACAAGGGGAAACTGTATTCGCAAGTTTGCGGGGTATAATAACCCATCCTATGTGATATGTAAGGGCACGCAAGGGGATATGTATGCTAAATATGTTGGTCTCCGCAATGGTTATACTTATTGTTGGTACTAAATTTGGGTACCAAAAGTTCTTCTTGCTAATATCATGGAACCCTTTACTAAATGGGTTCCTAAACAAAGGACTTGATTATGTAGGGCGATGCCTCAGGTGATTCAAAATGTGTGTTTGATAGTGGATGAACCAATCATTTGACCGGAGGCAAAGAAGTGATTGATGAATTTATTGAAACAATCAAGTAAACGTCAAGCAACACATTTTAGGATAATTTAAAAGGAAAGACACTTCGGTACAGATAGAATACTTTTAGATAAAATTATAGAATATTTTAGGTCCAATTTGGAGCGCGAAGTTCCAATGGAAGGATAATGAATTCCTTCAACATGCTACATGTAAATTACCTAAGGTTAGAAACACAGTTTTACTTAAGTTCATTATCTTAGGAGCCTACTTCTCAATTTTTGTGGTTTTATTTGTTCTGTGATGGCTCTTTCTCTGTGGAGCTCTTCCCTGATCAACATTAACATTGAGTTATCATGCTATTTTTGTTCTTTGTCTTACATGTTACTGGGGACATTATGGAAAGAATTGTTGGTGCAACATTTATAGACTGATATTTCAATATTGATTTGGTTTGGAAACTATTGGGTAGTTGCTGTCTCTAGTAATTACCCCCTCCACTGGCAGGGGACCATACTAGGCCGTGTGAAGATCTTTCAAAACTAAAAAACAGTATTAGTAAGGAATTTTGAGCCATCAAGTTCATTAAGATATTAATTTATCAATAATAATTGGTCCACTGGCTCAGTTTGGCCCAGTCTAGCCCAACCGTCCTCTCCTTAAGTGGCAGCCACTGTCCGCTTGTGTCTTGCACCCTGGAGTATCTAGGTGGCTCGTATTCTATGCTTTAAAAATAAATTATATTTTATGTCAGTTATCTATGATTTCTAGTAAAGGATGAAGATATTAAGAAAAGATGGAGAGATTAATTTGATGGGTTATTCATTGATGTGAATGGGAGGACTATATCCGAGCTAGATGACTCCTTGGATGACACTATCATGTTGTTCGCGCAAATGATCCTATATCTTCATGTTAAGGTGGCCCTAATAAAAAAGTAGAAGAAGGAAAGTCCCGAAAAATATAAAATAAGGAAAGTCACTTGCCCCAACGGTCTATCCATTGCGATGTGGATATGTCTTGGAGAGGTGGCTATAGTATAGCTAACTAAGCTATTCAACAAGATGTTTTGGTCAAACAAGATGCTCGAAGAGTGGATTAAATGAATAGTAGTACCTATCTTCAAAAACAAAGGAGAAGTTCAAATATATACCATTTACGAAGGAATTAAGGTTATGATCCATACTATGATGCTTTGAGAGAGAGTTTTCGAGTATCGCTTGGGGACAAACATGAATGTCACTAAAAACCAATTTGGTTTCATGCCCGAGGTAGGAATACGGAGACACTCAACTTCCCTTGCCATTTTTTGGTCATAGACCATTAGTAACATTCCATATTTTTGAATTATTTTCCAAAGAATGGTACAAGTTATGGCATATCTTTTTCGTTCCACACTGTGATGGGGATGATAAAGGGATGGCATTACACACCTGGTTATGATGGTTCCAAATAGAGACATTCCCATTGTAATGACCAACCAATATCCTGCGCGACACATGTGGATACTTAAATATAGAATAATATATGATACAAGAGTGTTTATATAATTATTATACAAATTACTCTTTTTCATTTAGCATTATATGTTAATTAAATAACTACTCATCCGCACTTACTCCTGCCAGCAACAAGTATACCCCACATGTATGTATAAAATATAAATCATTCATTGTATGCTAAAGTTCAGATGAATTAAATAATACTATTGCTTAAAATCTGAAAGTTTATTGTTTCCATATAAACTAGCACAGTTGCCCTCGCAAATGCGAGTGCATCGTCTTTGAGCATTTTGGTATTTTATTTACTGCGATATATAATAATATTTATCTCACAAATCTTCTTCGTTCAAAATACACCATGTCATATACATGGATGTATTTCTCAATGTTTCACTTTGAACATTTTATACATAGTTATGTTTCTAAAAAATATCCATAATAATGTAATATTTGCCTAATGTCCATCCCATCGATATCAAACTCACTCATATATAACTTTTGTGCTCATATGCATCATTTTCTCATTTGACCCATCAAAAAGCGCGCATCTAAAGTTATTGCACTAATTAAGTTTCTAAATAGTAAAAATAATAACTATTTCAATAGTTTGGTTGACGTTTTAGAAACAAAATTAGCAATGCATAAGGGTGTTCTTGAATTTTTTTTCTATGTAATGGGACCTACGTGCCATTGGTTGGAACTTTTTTATATTTGAAACTTCGATACTTGCAACAAAAGTGGGTTTGCACATAAATCGATGCAGGTGCCGGGAAATTTGCCTTATTTTAAAAAAATAATGAAAATATGGTATATAATCATGTTGCTAAGAAATAATAAAATAATAATAACTATGAGCATTTTTCAAGTGTCTACCATACGCGCATGTAAAGCTCAAACATTTAAAAGTAGCACAAACTGAAATAACTTCATCATAAGGCTGAGTGACCCACACATTTCTGTGGCTAGATTTGTTGTGTGTTATTAGTTTTGTTTAATTCTAGGGCATATCAGTCTTGAGATGTGTGCATCTTTGTACATATTATTTTATTGACGCTAAGTTCCCAAATATTAAGTACATTTTGAAATTTCAGTTGGAAGTTATTTGTGGTGTTGCACATGCTTAAACTATTTGATCTCATTTCTCACTAAGTTTGTTGTCCCTAGATAACTGATATCTTATTCGCCTCAGCAAAGTTGCAGTTGGTAGCCATATTATTATTATTTATAATTACTGATCAAGACAAATGAATGTGTAGCCAATTGAAGCATCTCGTTACAACATTACTGAACTCTATGCAAATCTTTCCACCAGGTGTATCAAGGTTTTGGCAAAGACCTTGATTATAGCTAAAAAAGTTTTGTAATAATCTATAGCCTCATGTCTTTCACTTCGCCACATTCGATGTTTATATTTTCATCAATTTCTACATTTTTTTATTATATGTAGAAAATATGGCTTGTGGGTGCAAATATATTTTATATTTTCAGCCAATACTCGCCTCATTATTGGTCGTATAGTTCTTATTGTTCTATAAAGTGTCATTCTTAGTTATATATCTAGTAAAGTTATATGTCTAAGTTGATCGTATTCGTTCGTATTTTTCTGTTTACCAGTATTGTGTGGTTATATATGTAAGATGATGTAAAAAGTTTATATTCATAAAATAAGTTAGAAAATTTAATCACATTTTTAACATGCCAAATGAGTTATTGTACTTAATATTTACTATTGCGCGCATTGAACCATCTTGGTTCCTACTTCTTGTGGTTCATTGGTATGTTTACACACATAGCTTATTGGCATCAGTGTGCCATTTGGTTTTACTCCATCTCTTTCCAATAAGTTGGCGCAACTTTTTTTCGAACATACACAATGAAATGGGTGTAGATACATGCTTATATAGACCAAATCTGACCAAAGCAGCTATCCTGACTATGACGGTTGAACGGTTATGCTTTCTTCTCTAGGTGATATGACTTTTAAACGGTTATGCTTTTTTTCTCTAGCTCACACACTCGAAAGTTGCATCAATTTTCACAACGCTTAGTATATTTTCCAACTAATTGATATGTCATACATATATGTGTGAATGTCTGCCTCATGTTTATTATGTGAGGTAAGTAGATTCACCAGTCGAGGTTTGCCTCCACACCCAACATAGGATGTGTTAAAAACTAAAAGAAATAGGCCATCTGATTCTGTAGACGAACGGTTCGATCGATGCAAACCCTCATTTCACGGACAGTAGCGTACATGGGATGCCTTGTATGGCCAGATACAACAAAATCGGCGTTGCTGATAGTCCCTCTAGGCCCACGAAGGTTGTCTGAGATTTGTTAAAAATTGAATATATCTAGATGCTATTTAGTGTCTACATACATCCAAATTTTGATAAATCTCAGACAATCTTCATTAGATAGAGGAAGTACCGTATTATCTTAATCACCAAACATTTTTTTCATTGATGTACAGTGAGCGAGCCTTCTTCCACGACAAACTCTAGCCGCTAAAGATCTGAAGTGTAGCACGTGTCCGTGTAGCTTTTTTTTTTCTCAGATGAGATTTTTAAACTCCTTCCTTTGCTGCATGCTTCATATCCCGGACTGGCCGGCCGCTCGTTTCATTTTGGTCTACATGAATTTGGTTTGTACGATTCTAATAGATCTATTCTAGGTCGTTATAATTGGACCCACGATACGACCTATGGATAAAATAATTTAAATATGCAATAAATTTTCTTTTTATACTTATGTGTCAAGTACACATAAATACATGTTTTAATTTGTTGCACGTTACACAACTTATCTTTTAATCTCAGTCTTTAAATTTAGAATCAACATAATATATATTTTCGGCATATGTGGATAAACGTGGTTGCTTCTCAGTCTTTAAATTTAGAATCAACATAATATATATTTTTGACATATGTGTATAAACGTGGTTGCTTTATTTTACATTCGTATTTTGCTTTTAGTATATAGTAGATTCGTATTTTGCTTTTAGCTAGTATATAATAGAAGATTATTTTACCTTGGATATTTTTTTGAAAGGAATACGGTAGGGGAAGCCCCTATAGTGATTTGTTTTTAAATAATAAGAACTCAAATTCGCGTCCCTAGGGACTTGAACCTGGGTGTCTAAGTTGTACATCCACTTCCTTAACTAAGTGAGCTGGGCTCACTTCTTTTTACCTTGGCTATTCAATGGAAAAAACAAACTCCCCCCGAGTTTTAAAAATGTGGTTGTTTTGGACATAGAGAATTTCATCCTTTGAGAACATTGTGTAGAAATACCATTAAAATATTTAGATTATATACTGGAAATCATATGTATATATGTTTTCTGGGCTTTATAAATACACCACGGAAGAAACAAGTGTTAAAAGTTTTGGAGACTATATTGATGTCCAAACGACATCGTGTATGGAACCGGAGGGAGTATCTCCCATGAATTTTTGTTGATTAGAAAGTCAGAAAGTATATATTTCTCAACTGTGTTGATCTTTGTTGACCTGACTTTGTTGATGTTTTTTGTGAAGTGCATATTGCATTTGTCAAATAACTATCTTTGATTTAGTAGATAATTATTCAAATGATTTTCGTTTTATATTATTTATATATGGAAGGGAGGGCGTTTTAGTGCTCGAGCGCATATGCTCCGGATACCTGGACCGCACTTTCTTACGTCGGGCCCGTGCCAAACTTATTTTAGTTGCAGACATGCGAGACTGAAAAATTTACTATTTTAGTGGCCTTCTATGGATACATTATAGGCTATCTCCAATTGCTAAATTTTAGTGAATTCATAAGGTGTAACCAGAAGTTCCATTGTGCATGGAATGTTTGTGGATTTTATATTTTAAGTAGAACAAATTCTACAAGAAAATGCTATTTTCTGTACTTAATTAGTAGATTACTAATTTTACATAAATTTATGTTAAAGTTGTTTTAAGAAATGCGTCCAATATATAAGGACATGTGTTCTAGGTGACATTTCGTTTATGCGTGCAATTTTGCATGACATCTGTGTATTATTATTTTCATATTGTTTCAGTTCAGATGATGTTATCACATATGTGGAAATTAGAAGAATACATTGTGTGATATGAGAAGTAGCGGATTGTTCAACAGTTCGAAAATATCATGCATTGAGATGAAGGGAAATCCTAAGACATATGAGAACTAGCTCACCAGTAGGTGGGAGATGGAAGGGTCAGCCCTTTGAGTAGTTAAGCCGACCCTTGTGATTCCCCCTTTTATTTTCAGTACTAATAGTTTACTCAATATATAAATATGTCATCGTAAAAAAAGTGTATACATGTATGTAGTCCCAAATATATTAATTTAACCAAGGAATGTCGATCCATACAAAGTTAATGTGTGAGGATGGCTTGGATCTACAAGATCAACGGCAGTTTCCAAGTCCTTTAAGTTGTTTGAAAAATCACACCAAGACTAGGAATAGTCAGAGTATGAAATAGTCAGTTAGGACTAAATCATGTACCAACATATATCCACTAATACAAGCTTGAAGCCAGAATTGCCGAGATTGTCCTCTGACGTGAGGTATAGAAACTTTGCTTGGTTAACTTGATTTAGGTGCATAGAGCTTCAATGGATTTGCTTATAAGGCTTTGCTAAAAAAAATAGCCTCTAAAAGAATCATATCATCAAGGTGCCATGGGTGCTATGCTTTTCAATTAGGCGTTGATGGTGTATAATTCATTCCTTCTAGGATTTACCCCTACTTTTGTTCGACAACTATAATTTTTGTTCTCGGTTATACTAGTTTGATTCGGTGGTACCTAGATTCGGTTATGGACTTGTCCATTTCATGAGCACCGGTCACGGTTCGCTTCACATGTTTCCGGGACTGGATTCCTTCGAATGGGAAAACATGATTTTTGAAACCTCGGTAGCATCTGGTCTCCAGTCGTCAATACGGGAAAATGGTTCTCAAAATGGACGGACAAAGTAAGTCATCAATCCTGGTATGATTGTGCTTCTTTAAGAGCAATCCACTATGCGAAAATCAGATATTTGAGTCGAATCCTAGGGTGAACAATATGGAACACAACGCCTTCGATTATAAATCTTTTAGAGAAACTACTCTTTTATGTTGGCTGCATATAAGATACTAGTCAGTGAAATCGTAGTTTCATCTGTTTGAACTTTGGGTTATTCATCTAAACTCTCATGCTTATTGTTCTTGAGTTCCATCTTAAGAGAGGAAAAGTTTGTGATCACGATTGAGGTTTAGTTGAGAGTCAAGCAAGAGCATCTAAGAGCCTAGAGATGATGATATATTTCTATTGAATATTTACCATCTCCTAGTTGTCTAGGAGTAGATTAGGAGCTTCCATTTTTGTGGATCGTCCTTAAGAAGTTTGTGAAGGTCCAAGGATCACCTCAAGTACACCATGAGTGATTAGGTAAGTTCCTTTTGAACTTAGCTCAAACATAAGAATGTGAAGTCGAAGAGATTTTGATGCTACATGCCTAAGCCTCAACAATCGAGGCATGGCGTTGCACCACGCACGGGAACATACGGCTAGTTCCGGTGTCTTTTGGTCTAACTCATTACTTACTTCCATGTTTTATGTTGTTTTTATTTGGGCTAGTCCTTGCAAGTTCATTTATTGCTTCAGTTTTAGTTAGCTCTAAATTTCTTAGATTTTGGTAATATCCACTTCATCAAGGCCAATTGATAGACCTCGGTCTTTCAAGTTCCTTTGACACATCTCTTTCTGCCTGGTACTTCAAGAGAATCGAATCCGGATCTAGAGACAAGAGGTAAAGTATTTTCTCTCAAATATAAAAGGGAACATCAATCTATTCGACCACATCCATAATAGTTGTGCTCAACATCTCCACGAGAAGACACATATCTCCACCACCGTTTTTAAACCTCTATAAATTAATTATTGTTATTTTGCACCTGTCCTAAACTCTTCTCCGGAATTACCAATATTTGGTAACCTTAATCTTAACCTTTTAATTCATACCATGATTGCTTCTTTATCCCCATATTCGAGTATTTCATTGTTGATTGTGACTATTTTAGTAATTTAGTTAGTCCTCTGTGGCACAAAAATCCCAAGTGAAAGTTAAGAACATGATTGGAAATAAGTGGTTGAGTATACTCTCATCTTTACGAGTGTAGCCATTTTTTTAACGACTTAGATTATGGAGTTTTAATTAATGGTTGTTGGTTGAGGCATATATTCTGGCGTGTTAATTAGTGGGGTTTTTTAAAAAGCAGTCATACACAAAGTCATTAATTGTCTCCTACCCCTTTTTGATTTCCATATAGTATTTCACGGTGATGTACTAAAATATACAGTATATGGTTGTCTCGTGGAAATGTGACCTACTCCTATGATGAGATTGAGGTGGAGAGAATTCGTTCAGACCTTCAACAATGACTTGTCGATCTCTCTGCTCGTGATTGCTAGTCGTATGAAATTTCTCCAATGTGAAGACTAGAGCATTGTGTAAGTAACAAATTTCTCATGGCCGACAACACTATATGCTATTTTCACACGATTTCTTCCTGTCCAAAATGGAATTTATTTTTTTGACGATTTTAATTATACCCGTCATGAATAAAAAGGCCAAGTCAAGGGAAGATCTGATTTAGTAAAACTCACTATGTGTAATGTTTATGATATACCCTGCTGGAGATATATGCTGAATTTTCCTGAAATCGGGGTCAACTTGACTTTAGTTCAAATGATTTGCACATATGCACCTCATCCAGTCAATCCCTAAGAGCGATCCAGCTAGAAATATAAAAAAAAGGAGATGCAACTTGTAGTCTAGGATGGTATCCCAAAAATAATCATGGTGCAAGAGATATTTATGTGTATATGTTAAATTACTACAGAACAGTTTTCCTAAAATGTCTGCTTACATGACAAGAAAATCGTAAAGTAAAGACCTGGTATAGACATCAACTTACCAGGGCTTTGTTGAATGTATATCTATTGTAGTAATGGAGCCCACAGCCTCCGTGTAGTCTATGATCTACATAAATAGTAGTTCGTAAAGTAGTTCACCACAGACAAGCAAGATTTCTGGAATAGAGACATACCTTGATTCTCGGTTTGACCGGCTGCTGGATAATACACACAATAAGCATCCATACCAGCAAGTAAAACATAAGACCAAACAAAACAACAAATATCAGAAGTTATTGAGATGCACGTATAATTGACCTATAGCATGTAAAGTTAAATTTAGTTTGCCTATAACACAAAACGGACCTGAACGGTTGACGTGTTACCAGCAGTCGTTATTGTTGCTTCGTGCACCCTACCTCTGTTGTCAGTAACATGGAGTGGGTAAGAGATCGATTTGCTTTCGAGGATATGCAGCATCTTATTCTCATTGCAAATGCAAGGGCACAACTACAAGACAATTCCAAAAGAGCTGTTAATTAGCGTACATGCACATACAGACAGAAGTACAAACATATATCTATACCCGCAAAAAAAAATCTATACATAAATTTATTCTATACCGACATGTATAAATTTTATAGCTTCTGCTTGGGAATTTGTACTAGAGAAACATACATAGTTCCATCTTTGCACAGGAAGCTACCGTCCTTTACCATTGGTCGCTGCTTGTCATAGTATATATATGATACGGCTTCGCTATCATGGAAAAAGAATCGTCGTGTGTCGGCTCCTTTGTCCATCTAATTTTGATATTTGTACCACCAAAGTTCACAAAATGGGTAATGCTGAGCGTCCCCGGGGATCAAATCCCAGATCCCCCGGTCCGCAGCCACCCGATGGTACACAACTAAGCACGTAGTTATCCGCTGGATCCGGGTATATGGACGAGTCTTTATTCTTCCCATGTGGTGAAAAAGCTTCTGGCGGCGGCTTCGGCATCCTCTCTCCCCCATGGGCCTCGTGCTCATCGGCGGGAGGGGAGGTGCCGGATCCGTCACTTGGACTTGTATAGCTGTAGACTAGGAAAAGTCTTCGTAGCTAGGTTTTGTCTACGGCGACAAAGGGGGCGGCGCTGAATAAGTTGGCTTCAGATCTGGTCCAATCCCGACGTCCGGTGGAGTCAAATCTGCGAGCCAAGTTTCATTGCGGGGTCGCCGTGGCGGCAGTGGCAATGCCGCTGTGGATTTTGTCCTCCGTTGTAGCCGTGCACGGAGAAGTGGAGGAGCTGTACAGGGGGCTGGCGGCCGGCGTCCTTCGCGGCGTGGCCGTCGGTGAACTCGAGGCGTTGGTTGATCCAACAGAAGGTGGGCGACGTTGTCTGCCTCAGTCGACTCCGTCGATTGGATCAGGCAGTGCCGCGATCTGGACAAGCTCAGGGTCTTCCAATCGAGGTCCACAAAGCAGCTTGACTGCGAGGAAGCTTTTCCATGTCCTGGTGCGCTGGAATCTCGTCTTCGTCTCCGGTGTCACCTGCGGTTTCAGAAGTCGAGTCGATGGTGCTCTGCGCGGAGGCTCCAAGGGGCTTGTTTGTTATTTATTGTTCTGTGGGGCATATGTGTAAAGTTTCGTGTTTCATGGCATTTCTCCAGTGTTCTGTTCTGTGCTACGTGTTGTAACCTGTTGTTTGTATGAATGAGCACGTCGCAGCTTACTAAAAAATGATCTGTGCCAAAATCAATAACTAGAGACATACGTGCGTGCAAAATCAATTACTCATCGAGCATATGCCGCTTGATGCAGAAATCAGTGTATTGGTTTGTCGCCCGCTCAGGGATGCAAGAGATTGAATTGAGTGCAACAAACGGACCAGATCTGGTTTATTTTTACGGTTTTGTTCTCTCCATCAGCGATATAGACGGAGTATATAAATTAAAGTATGGAGTAAGCTAGAGATCCGAATACAGGAAACATCACTACAATTGTACCTTCTCATCTCACCTGTAAACAGGTATTCGATATGGGCAAAAAAAAATAAGAGAAATTATGCCATTAGAGATCGCACCTGGTGGTCCAAGCCATTTTTTAGTGCCTCAAAAATCTGGATTCCATACTCTGTCTGATTTAGATTACTGACGATTACACCAATACTTGGCCTTTTGCGTCGATCTTTCTCAACACAACTTAGAGCTATTTCGATGCACCTCCTTGTTTGTATAGAATACGCATGTGGCCCTTGTAGCCTACTCATCCAGTTCATGTGTACCTAAGAATTAAAACAACAACAACGTCGTAAATGTGTAACATTGATATCGATAAAAGGCAACACTTTGTCTTACGAGATCAGCAAACTGTTGGGAAGACATTTCATCAATTGTGAAGTAGCCTTCTCGTCCCATCATTATCTTTATAATTAGGACACCCAAGCTGAATATATCAAACTTAGTTGAGATCAAACCTCCGTTTATGTACTCTGGTGGTATGTACCCACTGCACGAGAGATGATACATGTTAATGTGTGATACTATTCGGACAATGTAGCTTTTATCATACAGAAAATGTAGGTTCACATGAAAATATTGGCTTACAGTGTTCCTAGACCACTGTTTGTCTTTTTTGTTTTTTCTTCTAAGAACAACCTTGACACGCCAAAATCTGCGATTTTTGGTGACATGTTCTCGTCCAACAATATATTGGCTGGTTTTAAGTCTAAATGACACATAGGATCAGGTTTTAGTTTCTCATGAAGGTATTCCAAGCCCTCGCATATCCCCTTAATTACACCATAGCGTGTATGCCAATTACATGCATTAGATTCATCTGCATAAACATACAAAGAGCATCCACAAGTTTGTGGTGGGAAAAATTAATTCAGTATTAACTTATTACCTCCTAATATAAGTAGAGCAGCACGTATCATACCATAAATAAAAGTATCAAGGCTTCCGTTGCACATATACTCGAAGCACAACATCCTCCTAGCCTTTTCAGCAAAAACTGTCCTTCCATTGTGAGGTACATATTCTCCCTTGGTTTCATTGCAAGAGCCAACTAGCCGGACTACATTTTTGTGCTCTAGAATTGCAAGGTTGCGATACTCCTTTTCAAATTGCTCATCATTAAGGTCTAAGACGTCTTTGAGCACCTTCACAGCAATCTTCACTCCATCTTTACGCTCTCCCTATTAAACATCTCACATGCATAAAGTATAAAATAGTATATGCATGATGTAATCGACCCGATACATATCTCTTCCCCATGTACTAAATCCTAGTATAACCGAAAACGTAGCCTACCGAGACCATCGGAGCCACCTCGTGATCTTCTGTGTTTTTTATATAGAGGTTCGGCAGAATTGCTTTTGACTACAACATCTAATATTCCAACTTTAACTGATAGCACAACACTAATTCTAACATAAACCACAAAAGAGTAGACAAAGTTAATAATCGAGTGAATGTATGATGTTGAATGTATATATGATGTGTGAGAGTCAACTCCCATGCATATGGAAACACCTTATCTAACTGTAGGAAATTGTTGGTACAAGTACTACATGATAATGTCTTCAATCATACCAGATAAACATCTCCATATGCACCCCCTCCAAGTTTCCGGTGCTTAGAGAAACGATCTGTAATTTCTTCTAATAAATGGAGAGACATGAGCTTGGGAACCCCCGTGGTGTTGTCCATGTTACCTTCTCTAATAAAAAATGGAAATATATGTTACCTGAGAAAATTGGTAAATGCAGATAAATGGAGAAGCAGGTAGAGACACTTGACTAGTGAAAATTGAGCACTTGGAACACACGATATTAGTTGAGCATAGCTAACCTAATTTATAGTCCTATTTCACAAAATCTAATAAGGGCAGAAAATATACTAATACCGCCCTCCTCCCTCACCGTGCAGCGCAACCACCGCAAGGTCATCTCCAGCCATTAGAAAGTTTAGATGTTCTATTTTCTAATGATACAATTTTTGCATTATATAATTTAAATTATATAAGTCAAATTAGGGACCTAGGGGTACGTGGAAGACTAGTAAACTGAGAATGAGGGAGTACTACTAAAAATGCATGTTCTAGGAAATCAATTTGTACTTGGATAATTAGAAGACCTCCAGTCAGATTTAACACTTTAGTATCTCATAGAAACGGAATATTCTTTATTGGAAGACATGGTTAATCTCACGACCAACTGGATAGTTATCTTGAACTCAGTCCTCTCGGAGGTACATGCTGGGACCCACGGCCAGGATGGCCGACTACCTATTTCCTATGATGCCCACAACCATGCTCTAGCGATCAAAGTATCAAACGGCGATCAAAGTATACAATTTAACAGCAGAAATGCATCGTGTGCATGTCAAAAATTTGAACTGCAAATGGCCGGCAAGGTGGCGCGACAGGGCGCACCCCATCCTTCGTCCAGAAACAAAACGAAGTTCAGATAGTCTCACACAACTATGCGATAGAAGGCCAGATCTAACAACTCGCTGGAGACAGTTTGGTTGCCGCAGAAATCTTGAAAAAAAAAGAAGTCCGTATATGCTTGAGAAACTAGAAAGAATCTGGTAAGAGGATGAAAGAAGTATGGATCTAAACAGCTTGTAGGCAGAAGATCGATGGCAATAGAGCGAACCTGAAGAAGATGGCTGCAGCAAGAAGCAACGGCTCGTGAACGCCCTCGGGAGCCGAATGAGCAGGCAGCATCTCGGTCTTTGGCTAAGAAGGAATCGAGCTGGTTGTTGAGGTAGGAAACCGGATTAATTAACACCCTGTACAGCGGCACGGGTTCGGTTAGGAGTTCCTTTTAGCCACTTGACCAATCAATCATTTATTTTGGGGTGGGCTGAGAACTGGAAATGTTATATTAAGGGGGGCTTATTCAGTTCTCCGAATAGGAAGATTATAGACGGCTAGACGCACATACCCACACGTTTTGTTTGTTTTACGGACAAGAAAGCCTATTTGAGTTTCAGGGAAATAGAGATAGTGTCAGGGAACAATGTGTCGTCTCGTCTCTACTTTTTTTTTCGAAATGGGGAGACCCCCCGGCCTCTGCATCAAAAGATGCACACAGCCGTTTCATTTATTGCATAGTTCGGAGTATTCAATTCAAATACAATCACGGACCAGCTAAGGTTGAGACAAGTATCAACCAAAGAAAAATAAAAAGTGACAAGAAGCTATCCATTCATAATTCTGCTAGTATGCCGCCATCCAGTAGCCTGGAAAAAGCAGTCATGTGCGACCATCAGCAGCCGGTTGCACCCAGTATCCATAGTCCCCCGCTGACACTCCGGGAGTAGGAAGGCCCATACCTTTATCCAATGCATAGCTCAAGAAATAACCTGCAAAAAATTAGTACCTTTTTGTCTATTAAAAACAATATCATTCCTGCAGTTCCATATGGACCAACACAAAGCTGAAACACCAATACGAATTCTAGCTTTATCATTCTTATCCACTCCATTCAACCAATTGCCAAACATATTTGTCACGTTCATTGGAGGAGGTATATTAAAAGTAAAGGAAACCATACGCCAAATAATGCGAGCAAAAGCACATGAGATAAACAAGTGTTCCACAATCTCTAAAGAGTCGCAAAAGCAACACTTAGTACATCCATTACAGTTTCATTTGGCTAAATTATCTTTCGTGAGGAGAACTTTGTTATTTAAGAACCACAAAAATATCTTTATCTTAAGCGGGATCTTCATTTTCCATAGGTATTTGCGTAAGAACCTAGTATGACCATTCATCAAGTCCAAGTACATAGATTTTACGGTAAATATTCCTGTATCTGTAAGATTCCATTTGAAAATGTCAGGAGTATTAGTAAGCTGAACCGCCATAAGCCTACGACATAATTGCAACCATTGATCCCATATATAATCATTCAGCACTCTTCTAAAACCAATATTAAGAGGTGTTTGAGCCAGCACATCTGCTACCATTACATTTTTATTTTGAAAAATGTTATATAAGGATGAATATTGCTGTGATAGGGGTGTATCACCTAACCAAACGTCTTCCCAAAATCGGACAGTTGATCCATCTCCCGTAACAAAGCGACCTTTACTAAAGAAAACATCCTTAACCCGCATAAGATCCTTCCAAAAAAAGGTGAATCCGTAGGTTTTGCCTCAAGTTGAGAAAGAGTTTTGTTAATAAGATATTTGTTGCGCAACAATTGTTGCCATACTCCTTCTTCGGTGAGCAATTTGAATAGCCACTTACTTAACAAACATTTGTTTCTTAACTCAAGTACCTAAATACCTAGGCCGCCCTGATCTTTTGGCCTACATAAAATATTCCATTTAGTTAACCTATACTTTTTCTTAATATCATCTGACTGCCAAAAAAAAAACCTCGACCTATAATAGTCTAGACGCTTGCGCACGCCAATCGGTATTTCAAGAAACGATAGCATGAACATCGGCAGACTAGTAAGAACTGAATTAATAAGAACTAAACGGTCTCCATAAGAAAGTAGATTGCTTTGCCAACATCCAAGCTTGGCAACAAAACGACTCTCTACCGGATTCCATTCTGCATTGCGCAATTTTCTATGATGTATCGGTACACCCAGATACCTAAAAGGTAAAGACCCAACTTCACATCCAAAAATCTGTTTATATTGATGTTCCTTGTCTTTCGCTTTTCCGAAACAAAAAAGTTCGCTTTTGTGAAAAATTATTTTCAGCCCTGAAAGTTGCTCAAAAATACAAAGGATCAATTTCATATTCACCACTTTCTGCATGTCATGCTCCATAAATAAAATGGTATCATCTGCATACTGTAAGATGGAAACCCCTCCCTCGACCAAATGAGGTATAAGACTCCCAACTTGACCCTCTTCCTTTGCTCTCGCAATAAGAATAGCCAGCAAATCAGCTACTATGTTAAAAAGAATAGGCGACAAAGGATCACCTTGTCGTAGCCCTTTTCTTGTTTGAAAATTATGACCAATATCATCATTGACCCTAATCCCCACACTACCGCCTTGCACAAAATGTTTAATCCAATCACACCATTTTGGATCAAAACCTTTCATACGTAATACTTGCTGCAAAAAAAGGCCATTTAACATTATCATACGCCTTTTCGAAATCAATTTTGAAAAGCACTCCGTCAAGCTTCTTTCGGTGAATCTCGTGGATTGTTTCGTGTAACACAACCACACGTTCTAAAATATGGCGTCCATGCATGAACGCGGTTTGAGTAGGGCAA
The DNA here is from genome assembly GCF_019359855.2 of Lolium perenne. Taxonomy (NCBI): domain Eukaryota; kingdom Viridiplantae; phylum Streptophyta; class Magnoliopsida; order Poales; family Poaceae; genus Lolium; species Lolium perenne. Next base: position 3,452,790 of record NC_067248.2, on the reverse strand, counting down.
ATCACCTTATGCGCCAACTCAGAAATTCTATTTGTGGCTATCTTTGTAAAAATCTTAAAGCTAACGTTAAGGAGACAAATGGGACGGTATTGTTGAATTTGCACCGTATTTTCCTTTTTAGGAAGAAGAGTAATAACTCCAAAATTCAATTTAAATAGAGGTAATTCTCCTTTCTGAAATTCATCAAACAAAGCCAAGAGGTCATATTTAATTACGTCCCAAAACTGTTGATAGAACTCCGCGGGAAACCCATCCGAACCGGGAGCCTTATTATGTTCCATCTGAAAAATAGCTTCATCAATTTTTTCCTCTGTAAAAACTCTAGTTAAGAGAATATTTTCCTCCGCAGACAGTTGTGGTATATCCGCAACTTGATCCTCCATCATGGAGAAAGAATTATGTTCAGGTTCACCAAAAAGTTTTTTATAGTATTCTGTTATATAAACTTTCAAATTCTCTTCACCCACAATAGTTCATCCGTCTTATTCCAGTTGAATTTTTTTCTTTCTATGTTTTCCATTTGCAATTAGATGGAAATATTTGGTATTATTCCCACCCTCTTGAACATGTTTAACCTTAGCCCGCTGAGCCCATTTGGTCTCTTCATCACGTCTATGTTTGTTAACACCTTCATTAGCCTCACGAAGTTTCTCCCTCTCCGAAACACTAAGAGTTTAATATCCAATTCATCAATTATGCTTAATAACCTCTCTTTTTCTTTTTTATATTCGTCTCGTCTCTACTAAAATGCTACGCCCTTCAATACATGATAAATAATAATATGTAGCTAATTTTATTACTATGTAGTTGTACTAAATTAGACACTATTATGATAGATCCAATTGAGGTCCGTAGTACCAGATGCCAAACCACGCGCGGCTCCCATCACTTGTTTTTGTTAATTCTGCTTCAACAGCTTGTTTGGCATCTTGTTCTTGGACGAACGTGGCATGTGCCTAGATTCTGAAATTTGAGTCCTGGAGCCATGTTCAGGCGCGATCCTGGGCTCCCGGCCGGCAACACCCTTCAAATGGTCATCCCCAACAACCCGTTTGAATTTCTCATGTGCCATTAACACTCGAGAGTAATTGGCTATATACCTTAATAAAGTTGGTCGTCCCGTAACGGTGATGGTTGGTTTCCGTAGGTTCGTTGGGTTTATTTGCTACTCCAAAGGGCTTTGCCACTATCGACGTGGTGCTGCAGCAAGCGGCCCTGCGGGCTACATCGCCGGACACAAGCACTTCGCCGTCGGTCTCCGCCTCCTCGCCATCTTCGAGTCCTCAAGCTTCGCCGATCTGTTCACCGCCGCCGTCCTCCTTCCATTGCGCGTGGCGTCCGGGAGGTTGATGGTCCTTCGCCGACGTGGTGCGGTTCCCGCCACTGTCGATGGCAGGGGTTCCACCGAGGGGTCCAGCCTCGGGTCCTCCTTTGCCGCAGGGACAACCGCTATGTTTGCGGTGGCGTGGCGCCCGTCCCTTCGTACAATGCTCCTCGCCCGGTAGCCACGCCCTTCCTTTCGTCAGGACACATGCTCATCTACAGCCTAGCGCGGGACGACCCACTACCCCGCCCCCTCATGGGTATGCGCTTACGGGGTTAGGGCGATGTACCATGCGGGGGTGCGGTGAGACCGCCTGCAGTACCTTATGCAAATACTTATGCTCTTGCACCTGAAATATTCAAACATTTTTTAGCACTTTCATGTTAATTTTTTTTCCTTTTGAATTAGTATTTAAAAGTTATCAAGGTTCAAAAACATTTATATTTGAAATATTGTAACATTTTTAGCACTTTTCATATTCCAATTTTTTCCATTTGAATTAGTATTTAAAAGTTATGGAGGTTCAAAAACATTTATATTTGAAATATTTTAACATTTTTAGTACTTTTCATATTGCAATTTTTCCCATTTGAATTAGTATTTAAAAGTTATGGAGGTTTTAAAAGTTTATATTTGAAATATTCAAACATTTATGAGCACTTTTCATATTGAAGTTTTTCCATTTAAATTAGTATTTAAAACTTATGGAGGTTTTAAAAAGATTATATTTGAAATATTCAAATATTTCTTAGCACTTTTTCAGATTAATTTTTTCTATTTACATTAGTATTTAAAAATTATGAAGGTTTGAAAAATAAATAGGAGATTTTTAAAAAAAAACTATGAGGTGTGAGGAACTCGTGCGTAATTTTTCTTTAAAAATTTAGGACCTATCTGCAAAACGATGAACCATGCACCGTCTAGTACGTCAGCGTGGAGACTAGACCCCATGTGCCAGAAACGTTGTCAATTCGGAATCAATTTGCGTTCAATGTTTTTTATAAAATCTACGAAAAATGTGATAGTGTTTTTTGCTTCGAAAACGTGAATTAGCACCAAAATCGATATTTAGCTAAAAGTACGATGGTTTAATGCTAAAAACTCTTCAGTTCCGAGCTAGCTCGAGGGTCCAACTCGCACGTTCACTCACGGTCGCACGTGCAGAAACAAACGGGCCAGACCCAAAAGTACGAAAGGTATGCGGATAGGAAAGGTGCGCGTAGGAAGGCTACCCGACGCATGAAGTGTCAAATAGGATTCACAGGGACGCATCGCTGACGTGGGCCTGGCCTATGTAAACCAAGCCGAGCCCATCGTGGTAATACATTCACAAGAATTTGTCCCACCTTGGTATTATACGACCGTGACCAGCTTATGTACTCGCTCCATCATACCGGTTTACAGGGTAATTACGTTTTTCGAGAAAAAACTTTGATTAACAATTTGGTCAATAAAATATGGGATATATATTACAAAAATTATACCATTGAAAACTTATTTTTAATATCAATCCAACGGTATTATTTAAAACCAAGCTTGCCATGAAACCGTGCCGAAGCAGGTGCAGGTGAACTTCTCTTGAGGAAGAGTAACCCTTCTGATTCTTACAGCCAACACATGGACAGATAACAAAACCCCCCTGCTTGTTCGCATTAGCCACTACGAGGAAATCTTTCAAACCCGTAGTGAACTCGCCGGAGAGTCGGTTACCGTACATCCATTGCCGATTCATCTGCATTATTATTATATAAACTATATAATTAACCATCATGCATTTGTTAAACTAACTAGCTAGAAATAATAGAAATTAAACAATGAACTACACACATGCATATTTTATCAATGACACATGAAAGGTTCAAGTTGCTAACCGCGATCGAGGAGGAAAAATAAATGAGAAAGCTCAAGTGTGGCTATGACATTTCATATCATGTTTCTTTCATTCTCTCGGGCATTTCATCGAACACCTTGTGTGCATAAGAGGAACCAAAAGCAAACCCACCATCCACTTGTGAAGATTGTGAAGAGAAGTGACACCAAATAGCTAAGTGAGTGTGCTGAATGGTATATATAGGGGTGGGCCTTTAGTCCCGGTTGGCCTGGCCAACCGCGACTAAAGGCCTTCGGGCCAACCGCGACTAAAGCTCCTCTCGTCCCCCAGCTGGCCACCGATCGCGCTGGGCCCAGGCCTTTGGTCGCGGTTCGCCTCCCGAACCGCGACTAAAGACCCCATTAGTCGCGGTTCGTATATTTTGGGGACTAATGGGGGCGGATGGAAGCCTCTTTTTCTACTAGTGGTCGCGCATTGTTTAGCTAAAGTAGGCTGCGTTAATAAGTTATGTCAAACCTGGGTTGGTGTGCCACCAAGGTCTATTGTAGACTGTTTGGCTTCTGATTCTGCCAGATTATAATAAAGCGCAGCAAATTTCTCAAAAAAAAATATCAATCCAACGGTATTATTTTTGTGTCATATATCTTATATTTTATTGACTAAATTTGTAGTCAAATTTCTTTCTCGAAATACGTAATTGCCCTTTAAACCGGTATGGAGGTAGTATATAAATCTGCAAACGGACATAGTTAAGCAATTATATGGCCGAGCTCAAATGGCGGGAGCAATGCAGTGGAGCTTGCTGGGTTGGGTAATGCGCGGCCAGCCGTTTAATCAGCCCTTGATTAAAACCAAGCACATAAATAAATTTGTGAGGAATCTAGCTCAGAACTGCAAAGCATAATTTTCTCTAGTCCTTACATGCCATTCTCTTTTTCTCGCACTTTCTCTCACCTACTTTTTCCCACATGGAGTGATCCCCTCTATTAAAATGCATGCATCAAACGCTGTTTGTGGGACGCGGTTGGGAAGGGCCTCTTTTTTGTACAGATTTTTGGTCTCTTCTTATCTGGCGCGGTCTTTAAACGGGTTCCAAATCATCGTGTCGAACGTTTTTTGAGGGACGCGACTGAAGATGCTCTTACTGCTTGAGGGCAATAGGAACAACAAAGAGAAAACACGTTGCTAGACGTAATAGATATCCATGTACATGCTGGGACCCACGGCCCGGATGGTCGACTGAATATTTTTCAGTTGGATGGTCGCCCAGGATGCACACTATCATGCTTGCTCTAGTGATCAATGTATCAAACAGCGATCAAAGTATACAATTCGAAATTTGAACTGCAAATGACCGGCGGGGTGGAGTGACAAGGCGCACCCCATCCTAACTCGAGAAACAAAACGAAGTTCAGATAGCCTAACACAACTATGCGATAGAAGGCCAGATCTAACAACTCGCTGGAGACAGATTGGTTGCGGCAGAAATCTTGAAAAAAAAAATAACTCCCTATTTGCTTGAGAAACTAGAAGGAATCTGGTAAGAAGAAAGAAGCATTAATGCATTGATCTAACCAGCTTGTAGGCGGGAGATGGATAGCAAGAGAGCGAACCTGAAGATCGATGGCTGCAGGAAGAAGTGTTACGCTCTCTGATATTGATACAAGGTTTGGCTTGAATCTCAATTCTCAAGTCCTGATTCAGGGCCCGTTCGGAACGGAGGGATAGAAAATGCAGGGAAACCAGAAAACATAGGAATGGCAAAGGAAGGTCGATGCAAAACATAGGATCAAAAGACCATAGGAAAACGTAGGAAAATTGGTTCGGTAAAAATGCTAGAGTCCGTACTATTTCAGCTTGTGTGAATAGTACATTCAGCAGTAGTTTATTTGGTCGCAACCAGGTTGTTCAGTTTTTTATTGGACTGAATCGCTCCTACCTCACCGAGGCAAACACGGTGGCATTTTTTAATTTGATTCACAGCACCTTGCCTCGGTCTTCCACCAAAACATGGGGTCTGGGTGCATGTTTTCAATCCCGTGAAATTGCCACTGTAGATGAGATTTTCCTTTGGAAAACTGTAGATGTTTCCTGCATCCCGAACGGTAGTAAGGAAAAAATTCCTGCGTGAACAGTATTCCTTCGAAAATCCTGCAGTTTTCCTCCATACCGAACGGGGCCTCAAACGAGAGGGAAAGGGAAAGATATAGCAGAGGTCTCCGGTTCATTCGTTCAGTCGCTGTCTATCCTGTTACAGGCGTGTGGATGATATAGCCTCAAGCTGCATCAAGTTGTCCAGTCGCGTGTGGAGCTGGTCTTCACCGCTCGTGGCAGGTTAGGAGTCCCTTTCACGCCCCCACATGTATTTGACCCGGGGAGGGGCGACGGGCTTGACTAGGGCGCGATAATATGGCAGTGGCCCATATGGCAGTGACCCATATGGATTTTTTGGCCACTAATCATACAGCCTGCAGACGACTCAGGAGGGTCTCGCTGATGATGCTCTGGAGGTAGGCGAGTCAGGACAGTTTGGTTCCTGGCTTCCCGTAGATTGAACAACTCGATCTCCACAACAATCTCTGCAGACACAGTTTCCGGTTCCTGCAGAAATCCGGGACCCTATTTGCTTGAAAAACTAGAAAGGTTCCTACAGGAGGAGATGAATGGCAAGAGAGCGAACCTGATGAGGGCGCAAGGAGCAATGGCGCGACTAGGAAGGAATGGAGCCTTTTGTTGAGTTGCAATCTACAGGTCAACAAGTAATCTCTACATCCAATTAACGAGTTGCTGACTGCCGCGGTGGCTGGGTTGCCGCATGTCCACGAGTTGCGCGCTGTGGTCGGCCGTGCACTATGCGTCTGTCTCATTCCCTTCGTTTTTTTCAACTCGTCCGATTCTTCCAGTAATATGAACACTTCTTCCGCCGTATACTGCACATCGTACAAGGTCCCCTTCATGCTTGCGTGCTATGAGCCTATGACCCACTCCCCTGTTCAAACGTGCGTGCGAGAAGCTGCCGGTAAGTTGACTGAAAATAAGTCTCCGGAGAATCTTCCACTGTGCGAGTGATTCGGCAGATTGATTTTAAATTTTTAAATATTACTGATCTTTAATTGATCCACTGTTTTATATTAGTTTTTTTAGTTCGTTTCTATTGACTCTACTCCTCCTCGTACTTTGCTCAGACTCGTTGCACTTCAATCTTGGAGGTAATTTTTGAGTGCTTTGTTATGTAAAATGTACTATTCTTTATTTTCCCTATCTTATGGAAATTGGCTGAGCGTCTCATATTAAAAGGACTCAACACTCCCTAACTGCCTAAATATTTGTGTCTCTCGAATTAGAAGCATAAAAGTCAGTCTCGTTTTTATTCATTTGCAACTTTCACTCGGTAGCTTAGGAATCGTAGAATGTATTGACTTACCTTGGTTTCCCTGATGATATAAGATTTCCTACTGGAAATCAGGCGCCTTATACTTAATAAGTTTAAGTCGAGCGTTTGGAGATTCGTATTTTGTGCTTGTAGATTCGTGCTCTGACTTTTTGGGCTGTTTTTTTGTGTTTGTGTTGTTGTTGGCCCGACGCGTAAGCTGGCTGATTTGTTTTTTGCGGGCTTTTGTGAAGTGGGCTCGTGGTGACGGTTCCTATCTATAAGGCGTCTTTCTCTCTCCCATGGAACCGCTTACCGCGCATTCCAGTTGCGCGTGTGTTGCAAACGACATATTTCCAGTTGCATGTGGGTTGCAACTGAGGTTTTTTCGGTTACACGTGAGTTGCAACTGATTTTATTTTTGTAATTGCATGAGCGTTGCAACTGAGATTTTTCTAGTTGCGCATACGTTGCAACTAAGAATTTTCACATACATGTGGGTTGCAACTGAGAATTTTTCCAGTTATGCCCGTGTCGTAACTAAGAATTTCCACTTAAATGTGAGTTGCAACTAATATTTTTTTTCCAATTGCATGAGCGTTGCAACTGAGATTTTTTCAGTTACGCATATGTTGCAACTAAGAATTTTCACGTACATGTGGATTGCAATTGAGATTTTTCCAGTTACGCATGGCGTCGCAACTAAGAATTTCCACTTACATGTGGCTTGCAACTGAGTTTTTTTCAGTTACACATAAATTGCTACTAAGATTTTTCTTATGTCTTAAATGGTTGCACATATTATTTTTTCTAGTAAAAAATGCGAATGTACAAAATTGGATGCCAAAATTAAAGTAGTACACGGCTTAATAAGCTTTAAGCTACTGATGTCAGTGACTTAGACTTATTAAGTCTCAGGCGACTGATCTCTAGACGCTGGAGCGCCTAGATATCAGGTGACTGATTTTTATTAAGTCTAAGTTGATTTCTTAGCTATTCAATTTGCATATGTAACTAAGAAAATACAAGTTGCAACCCATACGCAACTGAGAAAATATGAACGCATATGTAACTGAGAAAAATATTAGTTACAACTTATGCACAACTGAAAAATATTAGTTACAACTTATGCGCAACTGAGAAAATATCAGTTGCAACTAGTACGCAAGTGAGAAAATACCAATTGCAGCCCATGCGCAACCGAAAAAAATACAAGTTGCAATATATGCGTAACTAGAAAAATATCAGTTGCAACCCATACGCAACTGACAAAATATCAGTTGCAACCTATATGCAACTAAAAAATTATTAGTTGCAGCCCATGTGTAATTGAGAAAATATGAGTTGCAACTCGTGCGCAACTAAGAAATACCAGTTGAAATCCACTTGCACTTCCCATATCAGCACGGATCACGAGACAAATCAGATGGCTAAAAAATCGACTTAGACTTAATAAAAATCAGGCGCCTGATTTCTAGCAAAACCGTTATTATATATATCCACCTCTCCTTGCAGAAAGAGGACAACGATGCTAGTTAAAATTTGAGTTTCAATTTCGGGTTCGTAGTCTCCGCTAGGTGGTCTAAAGATCTTTTTGTAATTTCTATTACCTCTGTTGTTCTTTGTACCGCTGTTGATGATCATTAATAGATCGGTGGTTCTTTTTGCAAAAAAAATACATATCCATGACAAAAAAAAAATTACAAATCGCCCAGCCCCCTATGCGCACTGCAAGGAAATGACCCTTTGGGCAAAGGGGCGGACCCACCGAGCGGGGGCGAAACATTTGACTGGGGGCACATACAACAAAAATTCACATAATTCACACATTTTTAATCCATATATGAACAAATTCTAGAGGATGCCCCCCACTCACCTACACCTGGGTCCGCCCAGCTTTGGCAGCATTTTGTGGAAACAATATTCCATTGAAACTGGAAAAAAACACATGAGCATTTGGATGACTACTAAGCAATGTAACACAAGTCGCTGACAGTAAGAGAGAAGCGGCCGGCTCGCCGCCATGAGATCCTGTGTGCCCGCGCCAGCTATACTGATGAGCGGCCTGGCTCACTGCCATGAGATCCTATGTAGCCGGGTCTTCCTCCTGCTGGATCTGCTGTAGGACCCCGCGTATGCCGCTGATTCACCCCTGTGGGCCCAATGGTTCGAGGCTGGGCACGACGCTCCGTGTCAATACATAGAGACCTACCTGGAGGGCCTCGACTATTAAGACCGGTATGTATATATGGCGTGTGTGTATACCGCCCATGCTTGTGTAACGTGTTTTGTAACCCGTCGTGCACATATATATGCAATTGGCCGTACCAAAAACCCTAAATTCAATTTGGTATAGTTAGCAAAAAAATTTCAATTTGGTATCAAGCCTTTCGTTCTCCTTTTCGGTCCGCGCCACCGTCAAGAGATCCACTCACCCGTATAAATTGGGCTTTCTTCCTTATCCGTATACTCTGGTACCTCTCTCTCTATGATCTGCAAGTATTTGGGGAAAACAGAAATGAGAGTCACATGGCTCCAATCCAAGAGCAGAGTCACATTGGCGGTCACAGAACGAGAGTCTGTAGACACACTGAGCATGTAATATACAAATGATAGGGTCGATGATATATTCAGATCATAAATCTCGGAGGCATATGATCCACCCAAATATTTGAACCGTAGCCTAGGAAAGTAAGCCAATGCAAAATAGCCTTTCTACCCGAAGGAATAGCACAATGAATATAGCATATTTAGATCATGTGCCTTCTTAGTCCCAGTTTTAGCTCAAATGTTGTTCTCCTCCAATTTCCTATACTACACAGTCGGTAGATTGGTTTTACATTTGGAAACACAAGTCTCTATAGTCCAAAATGGAAGTATTTATACAATGGACATTTCTGCAGTCCTCACTACTCTTCATGCGATTAACATTCACCAACTCATTTCGTGAAGCTTTCACACCATTCTGTTCTCTGCCTTTTTCCTTGCAATGGAAAATAAAACATGGTGACGTAGTGATCACATGATTTTGCATTGAAGATAAAACATATTCTTGATGAGTTTGTCCACACTTATCGCATGTTCAGCTGACAAAATCTATATTAATAACCCTACATATGCACACATGCCTTAGGAATTAGGATGCCAACTTGACTTGTTCAGAACTTTTCTCTTTTGCCTTTTATTCGAAATGGGGAGCGTAGATATCTAGCTTCTGCATCAATTGGTGTGTACGGAAGTTTTCATTTGTTTTAAAGCACAAGGTATTCAAAGTCTACATTCAAGGATCAGTTAAGGTTGAGACATGTATCAATCATAGAAAAATATGAAGCATCACAAGGCTATCCATTCTGAATTCTGCTAATATGCAGCCATTAAGTAGCTTGGAGAAAGAAGTCATGTGCAACCATTAGCAGCCGGTTGCACCCAGTAATCATATCTTCTTGCTAATCCTTAGGAGTAGGAAATCCCATAGTTATATCCATTGCGAAGCTCGACGAATAACCTGCAAAAAATTAGTACTGCTTGTTGAGGATAATATCAAACATAAAACTGAAACACCAATACGTATCCTAACCTTATCATTTCTATCCACCATGTTTAACCAATTAACAAAAATATTAGTAATGTTATCAGGTGGTGGTATGTTGTAGGTTAAATAAACTATACTCAGATAATTTTTGCAAAAGGACATGCAAGAAATAAATGCTCAATGGTCCCATTAGAATCACAAAAGCAACACTTTTAACCACCATTCCAATTCCGCGTAGCCAGGTTATTCTTAGTTAACAACACTTTGTTCCTCCCTTCATCCATAAAAAGGATGTCTTAATTTTGCCTAAATTTAGATGTACCTAGATTCAATTTAGTATATGGATACAACCAAATTTGGACAAAGGTAAGACATCCTTTTATGGACGGCTGAAGTATTTAAGAATCAAATAAGTATTTTTATCTTAAAGAGGATTTTCAACTTCCATAGGTACTTACAATGAAACCTCATATGACCACTCATTAATTCTAAATACATCGATTTCATCGTAAATAATCCGGAGTCTGTTAACTTCATTCTCTTTTGGCTCTGCCCGAGTTTCCTCATAGGAAATAAAAACATGGAAATAATGATTATTCAGACATTGCACTACACATGCTCCAAAGCCCACCAAAACTTCGCAGGAATTTGGTTATGGATTGGTCTCCGCATATGTCAGCGACTGCGGTCAGGTGATTAGCACATCAGAAGCACCATGTATTTTTCAGGTTTGAACATGGAACTCACGGGCGAGACAAGGGCGACGATTCCACGATCTGGATGTTCTATTTTCTTCGAAATTTCCATGATGTGGGTGTGGACGAAAAGGGGACATAGCGCACACAGTGGGTTTGCTAGCCCATCTGCGCCTGGGCACTACCCATTATATCTACTGCCGTCAGAAACAAATTTGTCGGGAAATCCTATTAATCGCTCACACGGAGCTCAATTTGGCAATGGATCCCCACTCCCCGATCCTAGTAGTGGTTAATTCACCTATTAGGGGATGATTTTGGTTACTATTTGATCCCCTTGGGGATGTTATCGGAGGCAAAACCTCCCATCGGGTAAGGCACGGCTAGGTCTCTGTTACCGCAATCCATACCTGATAACCGTAAAATCCCCGTTAGGCATATCGTAGTTGCGGAAGCTGAAGCTGAATGAGTGGCTAGCAAGCTCGGCTTGTGGATATCTATAAGTCGATCCTTGTGGCCGGCAGCTGCTGTTGACCTGCAGGTCAAGTAATACACGTTATGAAATTATTAAAACAGGATTAAAAGGAAAAGTTGGCTGTACACACTGCAAATAATGAAATAAAGAACATAATAAAACTGAGGCAGGGAAAGACAATCTGCGCCATTTCAAGCAACCAACAGCTGCAACAAAAGTACAAGAACCGAAGAACGGGCACGGGGAGGCGTTTGTTTTGGCGGGGATGGGAATGGGATTGACTTCTCCCGCGCTTGCGGCGGAGGCGAGAGGGTTCGACGGGGAGAACCGCCGCGGGGAGCGCCACCCCCTCATCTCTCTGGGATTCCACCGTTCCTCGTCCACGGCGCCGCTGACGGCTCCGACCCCGCGCTTGAGGACAGCGACGGCGCTCGTCCCCTGCTCGTGTCCAGGCCCTACCGGCCAGAGCCGGCGTTCGAGCGGCGCCTCCCGTGACGGCCTCGTCGTCTTCCGCCGTCAGAATGTCAGAGGAGCCGGTCACCGGAGGCATGCTTTTGTGTGAACCTCGCCAGTCGCCATGTGCTCATGTCCATTGTTGTCTGAAGCTGGTGTAACTGAGATAGATGTTGCCTGTGCTGAACTTAACTTAACTCTTAACTTAAAAGAAAATTTCAAATTTTCAAGCTTTTGAAACTGAAGCTGCAGATGATTCTCAAATTATGCATAAACTTGCCTATGAGGTATGACCTTGCTACACGGACAGTTGGTGGAGGCAGCGGGAGTTGTTGGCTTTTAGTCAGGCGGGTTTGTTGAAGTTTTTTCATGACAAAATTGCTGAAAACGCATCATTTTGGTATCATCTGCATCTCCATGAATAAGATTGAGCTTAGTTCAGGTTATGGAGTAAGTGCTAGTATGGTTCAACTTCCTGAATAAGATTGAACATATGTTGATGAACGGCATTTGAGTTTAGGATATGAACTCGATCAGTGCTTGTATTATAGTTCAAATGACTGAATATATCCAGGTGCACTACTTCATTATGCTGTGTATAAATTGCTTTATACGGAGTATAACATACAATATCTCTGAAGGAATGGGAGTCCAGATGCTGCTATAGCAGGAGAAAGCATATGTACAAGTACAATACCGTTGAAGGAATAGCTGGACAGAACGTGAACTGGCAAAATTATTGAATGAGTGCTGCAGAATAACCGAGAACATCATGTTCTCTTGCCCCGCGGCTCAATTTCTTTAGAGCTTCCTACATTTTTTTTCGATAAGGGGGAAAAAGCCCCAGCCTCTGCATCAATCGATGCATGCGGCCCTTTATTAATCTTATTCAAGAATCCGAAATACAAACTTATTACAAATCATGGATCGCTAAGAGTCTCAACATGAACCAGCCATCTGGAAAAAGAAAGAAAAACAAGCCGCCACAAGATCTTCATTTGAGCCGCATGTCAATACGCCAGCCGCACCGGCTATAGAAATCCCGAGCCATCGCCAACCGGTTGCATCCAATATCCATGTCCTGGCGCACATCCTCCGGCTGGAGATAGGACCACATATGAATCCAATGGGTAACCAAGAAAATAACCTGCAGAAAAGATGGGAAGCTTTTTTTGTTAAAGACAAAATCATTTCGGACGTTCCAAATTGCCCAAAACAAGGCGCTCACTCCAACTCTAATAAGACCTTTCTCCTTTTTAGACACCCCAGTTAGCCAGTTACCAAACAAAGTTGATACATTCTTAGGGGCTGTGTAACATCCCAAAAATTTCAAAACAAAGAAAATGAATTTCCCTTTTTCCAAATTTTGGAACCAACAAAAACTTTATTACAACTGGAGCTATGCATAGTACTCATGTTTAATTCTTGTGCTTTTGCCATGATTGTTTGTTAGAATATTTTGAAATGATCTTAAACCCTAAACCTCACCCCTCTTTTCACCATCCAAGTTAAAACAAAATAAAAGGAAATTAAATAAGAAAAAGGCCTATGTGCCTATGGCTATTTTTGTGAAACTTTATCCTAGGCCTTTCTACTTTGTTTAGAGGATTGGAAAACCTTCATAAACCTTACCTAGTACTTATCAAACCAAATCCAAGGTGAAGCAAAAGACTTTAAAAAGAAAATAAAAATGCCATAGAGGCATATGAGAGCAAGTAGCAAATTTGTGAATTTGAGGATCTTGACCCTAAGACTTGTTGTGAATGGATGGATCACTCCTCTATACCATTTCAACACTCAACAACATCAATTGGGTCAAGCCAAGTCAAATTAAAAATCAAATGCAACATATGCATAGAGGCATATGTGGCACATAGCTATAATACCCAATTCTTGTCCTATGCACTTATACCTTGCCCAAAGGGTGTGAAACCATCTCTAAACCTAATCTAACCCTAAATGGACCCTTACCCATGCCCAAGTAAAGCAAGGGAAATAAATTAGAAGAATAAGGAAAATTGACATATCACCTCTTATGTGTTATGGCCATTTTTGCAAATCTTTGAGCTAGACCTTTTGGAATGGTTTCAATGGTTTGGAAATGTTCCTAAAATAATAAGAATCACTTTGGAGTCAAGAAAAATCAAATCAAATAGCGAGAAATAAAATAGTGAGCAAAACCCATTTTTCACTCACATACACTTTAGCCAATTTTGCAAATCTTCAACCAAGGCCACCATGGCTTGTGCCATTGTTTGTAAAACACTTATATATCAATAACACACCCTTTTGAATCAAAGAAACCCAATTCAAAGCAAAGGAAAAATCAGATTCAACTCACATGTGATAATGGTCATTTGGACACTTTTTATTATCTTACCCATTTTGCACCCCTGGTTTGGTTTATTCCTAAACTAAACTTGGTCAACACGTTCCACCTCACCCAAGACCATGTCAAGGTGAACCATTTTGGTGTTGACCATCAAGGTTGACTCTGCCTTGGTTGACCAGAATAGAGGAGACAAGTGGAGACTTTGAATCAATGTGAAGATCATCTCAATTTTGAAAACTTGCAAACCAACCTCAAATTGACCCCCACCACCACCACTCTACTTCTTTGAATATTCAAATCAACTCCACCAAAAAGAATTTCAAATTTCCACAAAAAGTTTCATGCGGCCAATTCATCAAACACTTGGTAGGCATACTTTGGCTTTTGACATACATCCTATTAACCACTGGTTCTTAGCCTAAACCCCTTTCCAATGGTGATCATCAACCTCCTGTACCTCCTCTGCATCAAGCCCTGCCCTTCAGCCCCAATTAAAGTGGTGCAATGATCAAAAACTCCACCATGCCGAGCTCAAGGACACCACCATGCCACCCTATCTCACCATCTCTCTCTGGCCCACTCAACCTTGCCAAACTAGCCTCTCTCACTCTGCAAAGCCAGCTAGACATGGTTTCGGGACAAAAGGAAGCCTCCACAGCCCTGGCCGCGACGTGATCACCACGCCTGGGCGCGCCAGAGCGTGCACTGGCACGTCTCTGGACGCACCAGTGCACCGCGTCGTCCGGTCGCCCTCGTCCTCTTCTCCCTCTCTCCTCGCGCATGCGCCCTCTACACCACACCAGTACCCGCCTAGACATGCTCCAGAGCTCGCGCGTGCATCGTCGCCGTCGCCATGATCAACACTCTGCCGCCACGGTACTGCGAGTACGCCTCCGTCGCCAGCACGCCTTAGACCATCATTCGCCGTGCCATCACGATCACTAGCATCGCCTAGCCATCGCCTACCTCACGCGCCACCTGCCTTGCCCTTTCGCGCCCTGGAACGCCGCGCCACCGTCGACCTTGCCGCTCCGCCTCGGCCTCACCTCAACTCTATAAATAGAGCCATCCCTGCGCCTCCTTCTTCACACCAAACTCGCTCCTCTCCCTCCACTCGATCTCCTCGCACCCTCTCCGCTCCGCATTAGTGACCACCGCCGCCCAATCGCACGCCGGAGACCCGTGAGCCGCCGCAGATCAATCCGTCGATTGACGCCTCCCCGAGCGACGCCGCCGGTACCAGTGCACTCCCCATCCTCGACAACCTCCTCCTGCCTCGTCGCCGACCATCGCCGGAGTCCCAGCTCGCCGCCGACCCCCTACCTCCGTCGAGCCAGCACGCCCTTCTCCCCGACGACGACGATGACGCACGGCCGTCGATCCTCGATCTAATCCTACGGCTCCCGTTGCAAGGTACCGCTTCGGCATCTAACAGTCGCTGACCACTGGGACCCATTGTCAGCTGGCCCGCAGCGTTAGTTGGGCTGGCCCTTTACCTTTTCAAACCAATTCGGCCCATCTGTGTTCCCGCCTAAGCCCAAGTTTCAAATTCATTTAAATCCTTTTCAGTTTTAATTCAACACTGGTCCTTTGCTATAATTTGAATAGTTTCAAATCTACCCAACCAAATTGAGTGATTCAAAATGTTCCAGAATCCTTATGAAATGATCTAACTAATCCCACTGGTTTGAACCCTAGAACTATTATGAGATTTGAATAGCAAAAATAACAAGACAGAGACTTTTCAGTTTTCAAATAATTATTAAAAATCAACCATTTTGAATTTTGAGGTGATTCCACCTCTCATAATTCACTTTTCACAACCTCTAATTGTGTATGTAAAAATACCACATGGTTACTTTGTATGATCATGGGCTAGAGCAAAATATTGGCAATGTAGTCAATACTAGCCTATTTTAACTATTTCAAATTTTAGGAATTTAAATCTATGAGGTGTAGCACCTCATTTAAATCACCTTCCCAAGTGTTATGAAGTAATGTGATGAGCCCTATTGCATGGTCTCATAATTGCTCACTTGTGGAACTTAAATCAGAATAGTATTTAAATCACATGAGATGATG
Source organism: Lolium perenne (assembly GCF_019359855.2). Taxonomy (NCBI): domain Eukaryota; kingdom Viridiplantae; phylum Streptophyta; class Magnoliopsida; order Poales; family Poaceae; genus Lolium; species Lolium perenne. The sequence continues at coordinate 3,436,696 of NC_067248.2, read as the reverse complement.
AATCTCATTTAAATCATGTTTCTCAACTAATAAGTGTGAAGTGTTGACCTTGGTCAACATGTGATCATACCTTGTTGTTGAGAAGATTAAATCTTAACAAAGATTCGATGAGAGGAAATTATTTTCTCAAACCCTAAGAAGAAAACCCTAGCACAATTTTTGGATAAATGTTAAGTAATGATACTAGATCATTTGTGTGAGCCATTAAGGCTAATTAAGTCTACTTAAGTGTTGTTTGGTGATTGTATCCTCGTATTCGTTTATAGACGCTAGTACCGGAGACTATCAAGAGGAGGAGGTCTTCTACCAAGAGGACGAAGAAGAGAACTTTGATCACCTCACCAACCAAGGCAAGCTAACACTCTTGCAAAGTTCCCAAGTGCAAAGCTCTAATGGAGCAAGGCACCATTACACTTATTTTTCTGTTCAAGGATCCAATCCCAAGTTTTATTCTTACAAGCTTTTACTTTGGTTATTTAAAGCTTACTTTTATTGTTAACTTTGGTCTAAGTATAGAGTGTTACAAGAGTATCAAACTTAGCCTAGATAGCTACAAATTAGTTAGCACCCCTCACGACTAGTTGCTAGTGCTAAACTAAAATTGTTTACTCTAGATGGGAACTTATGAAAACCAATGACTTCGAAAACCTTGGAATGATGAGTCATTCTATTGAAATATTTTGAAGGTGAATGTGACTTGTGAATGACTTGGTGAAACTTACCAAAAACTGATGGTTGGGTTCGGATGCGATACCTTTTCCAATTCTTGAGTATCCCCACAATACCTGAATCTGGGTAGGGCTTAACTGGAAACTTATGTATTTTAGTATGGGTTCCCTCTGAACAAGCGTCATAGGGGTTATGCCGAGGCTGCCTCCATTGAATGTGAAATGACGTGAAATGAGGTGAATGTCCTACCCAAGCCCTGTGCAGTTCCCGGGTTGACGGTTTGTTTTCACCGGGAGGCCAAGCTCATGGGGAGAGGTGCCTATACTAGGGTATGTAAATGAAAGGTTAGGATTGGTAGTTCGCGTACTGCGTACGATAAATCAGGGCCAGTTACCCCTGACGAACTATTGCAATTGTTGTGGCACAAGTGTACAACCTCTGCAGAGTGTAAACCTATTCGAATAGCCGCGTCCGCGGTCATGGACAGTTGGAAAGGCCATACTGTTCCGTCATCAGAACTTTCCCAAAAATATGAATGGTGACTTGTGACTTGAGTTTGAAACGTGACTCGGACTTTGAATCACAACTGAGTTGTGGGAATGACACTGATGTTCCCACTTGAGCTAAGTTAGGCAAATGAAGAGGTTTTGAGTATTAAAGTACTTATGAAATAAAACTGGCTTTCTGCAAATGAAACTAGAGCTTAGAACCCCCTTACTACAGTTGATAGTATTTACATTAGTATTAGTTTGCGAGTACTTTAAAAAGTACTCATGGCTGTGTCCCTGGCTATTCAAATGGCCAGACTATGAAGAGGAATACCAGAACCCGGAAGAAGGACAGCAGGACGTCTACGACAACTAGGACCACTCCTGACGTCAACAGTTGCCTGTGGAACAGATGGACCAAGACCACTACTACTTCGCTTCCGCTATGTGTTTTGTATTTGGATCTCTAGATCCCCTATGTTGTATTAAGACTGGATCATGTGATCCTTTGTTGTAAGACGATTATGGTAGGTAATGAATGATGTTCTGTGATATCAATCTATTATGTCTCGCAAAAACAATATTCCTGGGATTGCAATGTACGGCATAATAGGCATCTGGACTTAAAAATCCGGGTGTTGACAAGTTGGTATCAGAGCCATTGTTGACCTTAGGAGACCCTAGTTAGAATGGACGTCTGAAAAACTTAGTTTCCAAAAACAAATGAAGTGATTATTTATGAAAACTTAATCTCACTCTTATCCTTGAGATCTTCTTCAAAACAAGAAAGTGATGCTCTATTCTTCTTATACTACTACATAAAATTTTGACACTCCACTCACTCCTCTAACTTACTCATCATAATTCTTCACAGATGGAGTACACCTGCAAGTCTTATCAGCTTGGCCACGGAGGAAACCTAATGTTCGAGAAGGATCTGAAACAACTGGTTGAGTATTTAGGACGCCTGTATCCCGAGTTCTTCGGAATACCCCTCAACAATCCATCGGGAGGACCACCTCGGTGGGAAGTTACTGCAGATCTGAGAGTAAGCCTTGGAGCCCCAATATGGGAAACCATCTGGTTTTCTGTAACGGGAAACACTTGGAAGGAAGGACTAGTCAGAGCTATGCAAGAAGCAATTGCCCGTCTGTGTGGACGGAATGTGAGCAAGCTCAAGAATACTCGCTTCATTCACTACCCAAGACATGATCCCATGGGAAGACCAATGACCATGCCACCGCACCCGGAGATGAACCACTATGTTGCCTACCTCGACTTCATGTTGTACAAGACCCGCAAGGAGTTGGACAACGCCCTCGCTTTTCGCCAAGCACATTACCCGTGAAGACGAAGAATCCCCCCCTGAAGAGTAGTATCACTAAAGCACTATCGTAGGTGTGAGTTGTATCAGGATCCCCTTGTATCGTAGAACGAATGAATGGTTCTTCAAACCAACGGTGTGTTAGCTTTGTAATGTGTGATGCTTGGTATGAATGAAAAAGTGTCGTTGGTTTTACCCCCACAACACTACTCAAGTTTTCAAGTTATGAACTTTTTAAACTTTAACCAAACAAAACATAGAAATTTCCCTCTTATCTTATCATCTACCTCAATGATCAGATGGCCCCACCAACCCGCAGCACCAACCAAGATGCAATGATGCAGATGCTCCAGATGATGATGGCAGACCGAGAAGCCGAGAGAGCTGAACGACAAGCCAACATTGCCGCACTGCAGCAGATAGCTCAGAACAATCAAGGCCATGGAAACCATGATCACCCTGGATCGAAGCTGAAGAACTTTCAGAACACCAACCCTCCTATGTTCAGCAAGACCGAAGAGCCCCTAGATGCAGATGACTGGCTCCAGACAATGGAGAACAACCTAGAAGTTGCGGGAGTAGAAGCCGCAGAAAAAGTACTGTTCGCCACCCACTACCTATCAGGACCTGCCAGAGCCTGGTGGACAAGTGCCCGTGCAATGAATGCGGGACAAATGATGACCTGGGAAGACTTCAAGCTGAAGTTTAGCAAGTACCATGTGCCCCAAGGACTGATTAAGAAGATGAGAGACGAGTTCCGCGAACTCAAACAAGGAAGGATGTCCGTGGTGGAATACCGCGACAGGTTTCTTACGCTGTCAAGGTACGCCCCGGATGAGACTGACACCAATGAGAAGAGAAAGGAAAGATTTCTGAACGGACTGCATGATGAAATGCAAACTGTGTTAGTGAACATTCCGTTCGCTGACTTGGAAGCCCTCGTGGACTCAGCCATACAGATGGAAGGAAAGCTGCATCAGGCCAATGAGAACCGCAAGCGCAGGATGATGAACCAGAGTGGACCCCACCATACCCAGAAGTACCGCAACAACTCCTCTGGAGGATTCACCCCAAGACACAACAAGCCAACTACTCAAACTTATCGCCCCAACTACACCAACAACAATGGAGGACCCCCGAAGACTGGAGGCAACAACAACAACAACCACAACAACAACAACAACAATGGTAGCAACAACAACCCCAATAATGGCCCGAGGACTGTAAGCAACGCTGTCCCCGTCACCCCGAGGGACAAGTCAACGATAACCTGCTATGAATGTGGAACTGTGGGTCATTACTCCAATGAATGCCCCAAGAAGCTTGCCAAGACTGCCCCCAATACGGCTGCACCTGCCTAGCAACAGCGCCGCTTCGCAGGTAGAAGGAACCAGAACAACCACAACGGCCGTCTCTACCACATGAATGCCAATGAAGCCCAGGAAGCCCCTCAGGCCATGCCAAGTAGGTTTTCCTGTTAACCCAAGTGCTCAATCTCTCTTAGGAACCTAACTTTTCTTAAAATCTCGGGACGAGATTTGTTTAAGGGGGAAGGGTTTGTAACATCCCAAAAATTTCAAAATAAAGAAAATGAATTTCCCTTTTTCCAAATTTTGGAACCAACAAAAACTTTATTACAACTGGAGCTATGCATAGTACTCATGTTTAATTCTTGTGCTTTTGCCATGATTGTTTGTTAGAATATTTTGAAATGATCTTAAACCCTAAACCTCACCCCTCTTTTCACCATCCAAGTTAAAACAAAATAAAAGGAAATTAAATAAGAAAAAGGCCTATGTGCCTATGGCTATTTTTGTGAAACTTTACCCTAGGCCTTTCTACTTTGTTTAGAGGATTGGAAAACCTTCATAAACCTTACCTAGTACTTATCAAACCAAATCCAAGGTGAAGCAAAAGACTTTAAAAAGAAAATAAAAATGCCATAGAGGCATATGAGAGCAAGTAGCAAATTTGTGAATTTGAGGATCTTGACCCTAAGACTTGTTGTGAATGGATGGATCACTCCTCTATACCATTTCAACACTCAACAACATCAATTGGGTCAAGCCAAGTCAAATTAAAAATCAAATGCAACATATGCATAGAGGCATATGTGGCACATAGCTATAGTACCCAATTCTTGTCCTATGCACTATTACCTTGCCCAAATGGTGTGAAACCATCTCTAAACCTAATCTAACCCTAAATGGACCCTTACCCATGCCCAAGTAAAGCAAGGGAAATAAATTAGAAGAATAAGGAAAATAGACATATCACCTCTTATGTGTTATGGCCATTTTTGCAAATCTTTGAGTTAGACCTTTTGGAATGGTTTCAATGGTTTGGAAATGTTCCTAAAATAATAAGAATCACTTTGGAGTCAAGAAAAATCAAATCAAATAGAGAGAAATAAAATAGTGAGCAAATCCCATTTTTCACTCACATACACTTTAGCCAATTTTGCAAATCTTCAACCAAGGCCACCATGGCTTGTGCCATTGTTTGTAAAACACTTATATATCAATAACACACCCTTTTGAATCAAAGAAACCCAATTCAAAGCAAAGGAAAAATCAGATTCAACTCACATGTGATAATGGTCATTTGGACACTTTTTATTATCTTACGCACTTTGCACCCCTGGTTTGGTTTATTCCTAAGCTAAACTTGGTCAACACTTTCCACCTCACCCAAGACCATGTCAAGGTGAACCATTTTGGTGTTGACCATCAAGGTTGACTCTGCCTTGGTTGACCAGAATAGAGGAGACAAGTGGAGACTTTGAATCAATGTGAAGATCATCTCAATTTTGAAAACTTGCAAACCAACCTCAAATTGACCCCCACCACCACCACTCTACTTCTTTGAATATTCAAATCAACTCCACCAAAAAGAATTTCAAATTTCCACAAAAAGTTTCATGCAGCCAATTCATCAAACACTTGGTAGGCATACTTTGGCTTTTGACATACATCCTATTAACCACTGGTTCTTAGCCTAAACCCCTTTCCAATGGTGATCATCAACCTCCTGTACCTCCTCTGCATCAAGCCCTGCCCTTCAGCCCCGATTAAAGTGGTGCAATGATCAAAAACTCCACCATGCCGAGCTCAAGGACACCACCATGCCACCCTATCTCACCATCTCTCTCTGGCCCACTCAACCTTGCCAAACTAGCCTCTCTCACTCTGCAAAGCCAGCTAGACATGGTTTCGGGACAAAAGGAAGCCTCCACAGCCCTGGCCGCGACGTGATCACCACGCCTGGGCGCGCCAGAGCGTGCACTGGCACGTCTCTGGACGCACCAGTGCACCGCGTCGTCCGGTCGCCCTCGTCCTCTTCTCCCTCTCTCCTCGCGCATGCGCCCTCTACACCACACCAGTACCCGCCTAGACATGCTCCAGAGCTCGCGCGTGCATCGTCGCCGTCGCCATGATCAACACTCTGCCGCCACGGTACTGCGAGTACGCCTCCGTCGCCAGCACGCCTTAGACCATCATTCGCCGTGCCATCACGATCACTAGCATCGCCTAGCCATCGCCTACCTCACGCGCCACCTGCCTTGCCCTTTCGCGCCCTGGAACGCCGCGCCACCGTCGACCTTGCCGCTCCGCCTCGGCCTCACCTCAACTCTATAAATAGAGCCATCCCTGCGCCTCCTTCTTCACACCAAACTCGCTCCTCTCCCTCCACTCGATCTCCTCGCACCCTCTCCGCTCCGCATTAGTGACCACCGCCGCCCAATCGCACGCCGGAGACCCGTGAGCCGCCGCAGATCAATCCGTCGATTGACGCCTCCCCGAGCGACGCCGCCGGTACCAGTGCACTCCCCATCCTCGACAACCTCCTCCTGCCTCGTCGCCGACCATCGCCGGAGTCCCAGCTCGCCGCCGACCCCCTACCTCCGTCGAGCCAGCACGCCCTTCTCCCCGACGACGACGACGACGCACGGCCGTCGATCCTCGATCTAATCCTACGGCTCCCGTTGCAAGGTACCGCTTCGGCATCTAACAGTCGCTGACCACTGGGACCCATTGTCAGCTGGCCCGCAGCGTTAGTTGGGCTGGACCTTTACCTTTTCAAACCAATTCGGCCCATCTGTGTTCCCGCCTAAGCCCAAGTTTCAAATTCATTTAAATCCTTTTCAGTTTTAATTCAACACTGGTCCTTTGCTATAATTTGAATAGTTTCAAATCTACCCAACCAAATTGAGTGATTCAAAATGTTCCAGAATCCTTATGAAATGATCTAACTAATCCCACTGGTTTGAACCCTAGAACTATTATGAGATTTGAATAGCAAAAATAACAAGACAGAGACTTTTCAGTTTTCAAATAATTATTAAAAATCAACCATTTTGAATTTTGAGGTGATTCCACCTCTCATAATTCACTTTTCACAACCTCTAATTGTGTATGTAAAAATACCACATGGTTACTTTGTATGATCATGGGCTAGAGCAAAATATTGGCAATGTAGTCAATACTAGCCCATTTTAACTATTTCAAATTTTAGGAATTTAAATCTATGAGGTGTAGCACCTCATTTAAATCACCTTCCCAAGTGTTATGAAGTAATGTGATGAGCCCTATTGCATGGTCTCATAATTGCTCACTTGTGGAACTTAAATCAGAATAGTATTTAAATCACATGAGATGATGAATCTCATTTAAATCATGTTTCTCAACTAATAAGTGTGAAGTGTTGACCTTGGTCAACATGTGATCATACCTTGTTGTTGAGAAGATTAAATCTTAACAAAGATTCGATGAGAGGAAATTATTTTCTCAAACCCTAAGAAGAAAACCCTAGCACAATTTTTGGATAAATGTTAAGTAATGATACTAGATCATTTGTGTGAGCCATTAAGGCTAATTAAGTCTACTTAAGTGTTGTTTGGTGATTGTATCCTCGTATTCGTTTATAGACGCTAGTACCGGAGACTATCAAGAGGAGGAGGTCTTCTACCAAGAGGACGAAGAAGAGAACTTTGATCACCTCACCAACCAAGGCAAGCTAACACTCTTGCAAAGTTCCCAAGTGCAAAGCTCTAATGGAGCAAGGCACCATTACACTTATTTTTCTGTTCAAGGATCCAATCCCAAGTTTTATTCTTACAAGCTTTTACTTTGGTTATTTAAAGCTTACTTTTATTGTTAACTTTGGTCTAAGTATAGAGTGTTACAAGAGTATCAAACTTAGCCTAGATAGCTACAAATTAGTTAGCATCCCTCACGACTAGTTGCTAGTGCTAAACTAAAATTGTTTACTCTAGATGGGAACTTATGAAAACCAATGACTTCGAAAACCTTGGAATGATGAGTCATTCTATTGAAATATTTTGAAGGTGAATGTGACTTGTGAATGACTTGGTGAAACTTTCCAAAAACTGATGGTTGGGTTCGGATGCGATACCTTTTCCAATTCTTGAGTATCCCCACAATACCTGAATCTGGGTAGGGCTTAACTGGAAACCTATGTATTTTAGTATGGGTTCCCTCTGAACAAGCGTCATAGGGGTTATGCCGAGGCTGCCTCCATTGAATGTGAAATGACGTGAAATGAGGTGAATGTCCTACCCAAGCCCTGTGCAGTTCCCGGGTTGACGGTTTGTTTTCACCGGGAGGCCAAGCTCATGGGGAGAGGTGCCTATACTAGGGTATGTAAATGAAAGGTTAGGATTGGTAGTTCGCGTACTGCGTACGATAAATCAGGGCCAGTTACCCCTGACGAACTATTGTAATTGTTGTGGCACAAGTGTACAACCTCTGCAGAGTGTAAACCTATTCGAATAGCCGCGTCTGCGGTCATGGACAGTTGGAAAGGCCATACTGTTCCATCATCAGAACTTTTCCAAAAATATGAATGGTGACTTGTGACTTGAGTTTGAAACGTGACTCGGACTTTGAATCACAACTGAGTTGTGGGAATGACACTGATGTTTCCACTTGAGCTAAGTTAGGCAAATGAAGAGGTTTTGAGTATTAAAGTACTTATGAAATAAAACTGGCTTTCTGCAAATGAAACTAGAGCTTAGAACCCCCTTACTACAGTTGATAGTATTTACATTAGTATTGGTTTGCGAGTACTTTAAAAAGTACTCATGGCTGTGTCCCTGGCTATTCAAATGGCCAGACTATGAAGAGGAATACCAGAACCCGGAAGAAGGACAGCAGGACGTCTACGACAACTAGGACCACTCCTGACGTCAACAGTTGCCTGTGGAACAGATGGACCAAGACCATTACTACTTCGCTTCCGCTATGTGTTTTGTATTTGGATCTCTAGATCCCCTATGTTGTATTAAGACTGGATCATGTGATCCTTTGTTGTAAGACGATTATGGTAGGTAATGAATGATGTTCTGTGATATCAATCTATTATGTCTCGCAAAAACAATATTCCTGGGATTGCGATGTACGGCATAATAGGCATCTGGACTTAAAAATCCGGGTGTTGACAGGCTGGGATCTTAAAAGCCAAATACATAATGCGCCAAAGCACTTTTGCAAAAGAGCAATCAAAAAAAAAGATGTTGTATTGTCTCATCTTGATCACAGAAACAACATTTAGCGCACCTCTGCCAATTACGCTTTTTCAAATTATCTTTTTTCAAAATAACCTTCTTTTGAAGGAACCACAAAAAAATCCTGATTTTAAGTGGAACCTTAATCTTCCAAATATAGTTTTTAAAATTGCCTACTGGAGCATTGAGAAAATCAAGATACATTGACTTAACCAAGAACAGACCCGACGCTGTGAGATTCCTTTTAAAAACGTCATTACTATCCGAGAGATGAACTTCCATAAGACGAGTGACAAGATGTACCCATCTATCCCACCTATAGCCAACAAGTGCTCGCCTAAAACCTATGTTTAAAGGGATCAGACCCATCACCTGAGCTACTGAAACATTCGACCTATTTACTATACGATACAAAGAGGGGTATTGGTCACAAAGGGGTCTATCCCCAATCCAGACATCCTCCCAGAACCTAGTGTTATGCCCATTTCCCACCTCCATCGTCCCTCTCATGAATAAATCATCCTTTACCTTCATCAACCCTTTCCAGAAAGGGGAATCTGTTGGTCTCACAGAAACTTGAGACAGTGTTTGATCCTTAAGGTATTTATTTTGCAAAAGTTCTTGCCAAACACCCCTTTCATTAATAAGTTTGAATAACCATTGGTAATCAAACTCTTATTTTTTAACTCAAGCACCTCTACGCCTAGCCCTCCCTGACTCTTGGGTCTGCATATCATATCCCATTTTGTCAATCTGTACTTCCTCTTGTGTCCATCACCTTGCCAAAAGAACCGGGACCGGAAAAAATATAATCTTTTTCTAACCCCAATCGGAACCTCAAAAAAGGATAGCATAAACATTGGAAAACTCGTGAGGACAGAGTTAATAAGAGTCAAACGATCCCCATAGGAAAGCATCTTACCCGCCCAACAACTAATTTTTTTCTCAAACCGATCCTCCACCGGTTTCCATTCGCCATTTGTTAGCTTTCTAAAATGGATGGGAATTCCCAAATATCGAAATGGCAGAGAGCCAATATCACATCCAAACAAAGTTTTATATTCTGTCTGAAGGTCCTTTGCCCGTCCAAAACAAAATAGCTCGCTCTTTTGAAAATTATTTTTGAGGCCGGACAATTTTTGTTCAAAAATGCATAGAACCAATTTCATATTCAGTGCTTTGTCTAAATCGTGTTCCGTGAAAAGGATAGTGTCATCCGCATACTGTAAAATTGAGAGGCCACCCTCGACTAAATGAGGGATAAGTCCACTAACTTGATCATCCTCTTTTGCTCTCTGAATCATAATGGCGAGCATATCGGCGACTATATTAAACAAGACAGGAGATAGCGGATCACCCTGACAAAGTCCCTTCTTAGTCTGAAAATAGTGACCTATGTCATCATTCACCCTAATACCTACACTGCCTTTCTCAACATATCTTTGCACCCATTGGCACCATGTTGGGTCGAAACCCTTCATTCGCATTGTCTGCTGCAAAAACTCCCAATTAACCTTGTCGTATGCCTTTTCAAAATTAATTTTAAATAAAACCCCATCCATTTTCTTCCTATTAAGTTCATGAATGGTCTCATGTAGTATTAGCACACCCTCTAAGATATGTCTTCCTGACATAAAAGCAGTTTGTGTTGGTTGTACTACGCTCTCTGCAATACCCATCACCCTATTAGTGCCAACTTTTGTAAAAACCTTAAAGCTAACATTAAGGAGGCAAATAGGACGATGTTGCTGGATTTGGACTGCATTCTCTTTTTTAGGAAGTAGAATAATTGTTCCAAAATCTAAATGGAATAGAGGTAGGTCACCATTTTGAAAGGAGACAAACATCTCCATGAGGTCCGCTTTAATTAGTTCCCAGAAGTGTTGATAGAATTCAGCTGGAAATCCATCAGGTCCCAGGGCTTTATTCTTTTCCATTTGAAAGATAGCCTCATGGACTTCATTTTCAGAGAATGGGGCAGTCAAGATACTATTCTCTTCTGCCGAAATTTGCGGTATATCCTGATTTCTAGTGTCCTCCATACTACAAGTGCTCACCATAGGGGGTCCGAATAACATCTTATAATATTCAGAAATATAGTTCTTAATGTTTTCCTGCCCAATAATCGTCCCTTCGTCTTGCTCAAGTTGGAAAATCTTTTTCCTCCTATGTTTCCCATTAGCTATAAGGTGAAAATATCTAGTATTGTCCCCCCTTCCTGTATATGTTTAACTTTGGCTCGTTGTGCCCACTTTGACTCCTCATCACGACGTAACTTGGCAATAGCATCCTGAGCATTGCGTAAAGACCTACATTCCTCATCGTCTATAGGATAAGATTCAGCTTTACAATCAAGATTGTCAATAATGCTAAGTAAGTGTTCTTTCTCGGCTTTATAAGAACCACAAAGGTTTTTTGGCCAGCCCCGCAAAAACTGTCTAAGATGTCTAATCTTGTTCTGCCATTTCTCCATCGGATTGGAACTAGATGATATGGATGTCCACTCACGAACAACCATCTCCGCGAACCCGTCATGTTTCAGCCAAGCCAACTCAAACGAAAAATGGAACTTATTCCCTTTAAAAGCTTGGTCCCCCGAATCCAAAAGCAAAGGAGTATGATCTGATCCTGATCTAGTGAGAGTTCTCACCGAGACCAAAGGAAACTTCTGCTCCCAAGAAACAGAAGCAAGAATTCTATCTAACTTCTCATAAGTTGGAGTATCACGACAATTAGCCCAAGTAAACTGTCAACCCGAAAGAACTATCTCTCGCAAGTCTAGACTTTCAATGATGGCATTGAACAAAAAGGGCCACCTCGCATTAAAGTTGTCATTATTTTTCTCTTCTTTTCGACGAATAATATTAAAGTCCCCCTACCAGAATCGGCAAAGCCTCATTCTCACAAATACGGACAAGCTCGGCTCGGAACTCAGGTTTATGCTCATCTTGAGCCGCCCCATATACCGCTACAAGAGCCCAACGAAAGTGATCAACTTTAGACTTAACATAAAATTTGACACACCTATCACCCACCACAACTTGCTGTACCTCTAAAGAGCTTGCATTAACCCCAATAAGAATACCTCCAGAGCGCCCAATCGGGGGAAGACAATACCACTGAAAGTCTTGTCCCCCAGAAATATTATTCAGAAAAGGGGTCGAGAAATTATCTCTCCCAGTCTCTAGAATCACAAAAAAGTCTAGTTTGTGTTCAAAAATGGCCTCCCGCACAAACCTATGTTTTGCTGGATCTTTGAATCCATCACTATTCCAAAAAATACCTTTCATTGATACTGAAAATTTAAACAGATGGTTTCGATTTCTTACTCAATCGTACACTTCTACGCACTATCTTAGGCACCACTTTTTCTCTTCTCGTATAAACTCTTAAAGGTTTCCCTTCCTGTACAGGTTCTTTCTCCTCTGTTAGCAACTGTGTATTATCACTACAGGAATCTGCCACTGCGCCGACGGTCGAGAGCCCTCGGCCTAGCCATGGAAGGCCGTCGGCGTATCCTACGCCGAGGGCTGCCGTCGGCGTAGCCCCTCGGCGAAGGTCTCCCTCGGCGGAGACACGCCAGCCCTCGGCGTAGGACTGACCCTCGACGTAAACGTTGGATGCTGACGGTCGTTCCGGGCTCTCGGCGCCTGAGCCCTCGGCGCAGCAATGGCCGGTGCGTCGTCCGTTAACGGACATCGGCGCTACACCGACGGGGATGGCCCTCGGCGTACATCTCCAATAAAAATATAAAAAAAATCGCGTCGAACCCTAACGGGCTCGTGCCGCCGCCGCGTTCTGTTGGTGGCCGGTGCGCCGCCGCCGCGTTCTGCTCCCGAGCGCCGGTCCTGTCGGAGTCTGTTCCATGCGCGTGCGGACGCAGCCACACACCGGCTCGTGCGCGTGCAGACACCTAGGACGCGTGGCCGTGGAGGTAGAAGGCGGCGAGGTCGAAGGCGCGGCCGTCAGAGGAGGAAGGTGGCGAGGACTTGGGCTGGACCGTCGGAGGCAGAAGGCGACGAGGACCTAGGCGCGGCCATCAGAGGCAGAAGGCGGCGAGGTCCAAGGCGGAGCCGCTGGAGGAGGAAGGCGGGGAAGACCTGGGCGCGGCCATCGGAGGAGAAGGCGGCGAGGTCCTGGACGGCGTGGTCCTGCGCGGTGAGGCCGTGGCGTGGTCCGTCGGAGAAGAGAGATAGGGAGGAGAGATACGGGAAAGATAAGGAGGAGAGGAGAAGATAAGAGCCTGGTGCGGCCGGTGGCTTTTTTTTCCTTTTTTCTTTTCCATGCCATGTCATCGATCCATGGACTAACCTTCCCAACCAATCAGAATTCGCTAATATCTGGGCAATCCGTGGCTAGCTGAATACTGCCCTCTGATTGGTTGCATTTTAAATCGAGCACAACTAATTCAAAAAAAATCAAAAAACTGTGAAACCTTCGCACAACCTCATCTTATGTTAATTAGTTTCTAGGAAAAATATAAAACTTGGGTATCGCAAATGTTTTAGAAAAACCTTCTCAGAAATGACCTACGATGTCCAAAGTTCTATGGCTTTCAGGTCAAATGAGATAGGTCATGACCTAAACCATGGCATAGTTTGTCGAACTGAGCCCATATTGCGCACACGTGTGTGTATTCATATGGGAAGCAATGTTGTTGTTGGGGGATTTTGTGGTCTTTGCATAAAAAATCTATTTTTTAAATACCGAGCGCGAAAAGCGGGGTTTTTTGTGAAGCACCTACCAAGAAAACATTCCAAAATTGGACCACCTAAATTTTCAAGAATGCTAGACTATATTGTATGTACAAATCACCAACTTCTTGCACCTCAAAATATTTCTAGGTACCTCTCACCAAAAAGACAAATTGCTGCCGATTCAGTTGGAAGCGGACAAAATTTGAACTACAGGTGCATGATTGTTTGCCCTTAATTTTTTTTTAAAAAATATTTTTAGGTTCAGAACTATATATTTTATCATAGATCTACAAAGAGTTTTAAAAAATTATGCATCTAGGTTAGAAAGTTCATGCCCGCTGTTTTGGCCGCATTTTGAATCGAGCACAACTAATTCAAAAAAAATCAAAAAAAAATGTGAAACCTTCGCACTACATCATCTTATGTTACTTAGTTTCTGTGACGCCGTGACAGCGCCGACACGGTGCAGAGTTGGTGGGGTGTATCCCAGGCCTATGCCGACGGCCCGCGGTGCGCCGAGGGCAACCGTCGGCGTAGCGTTGCCTACGCCGAGGGCATTGCTGCGCCGACGGCCTTGTTGGGGGGCTGGCCTGGACGGCCCATACACCGACGGCCCCGAGTTTTGGCCGTCGGCGTATGACTAGGCCGTCGGCGTTTCGGCCCATTCCTGTAGTGTATCGGCCAGATCCGTTGCAAAAGCGGAAGCTTTTTCTAAAGCCTCAGGTTGTAAGGATTCATCATCTTTACTAACCTCTGCTAAATTCTTTTTTATCATTATGAGGGTTCTGTTGTTATCAACTTCTTTGATTTTTTTAATAGTACTAGATATTTGAGAAGGAGAAGACCCCAATGAAACCCCCAACTTATTTACTCTTTGCTTAAAAATCTCATCCGGGATGGAACTTAAAGAATATTTGGAAGGAGATGAAGTACCTAAAAATGCTGGACCGTCCTTGGCCTTTGCCAAATTTTGAGCCCTCTCCATCTGTGTAGCGTCAGCATCACTTTGATGCATAATTCGTTTGCTCGACCTAGATCCCATCACCGGTGGAGCAACACCACCAAAAGCCACCACCTTGTCAACCGAACACCGTCCCCCGAGGAAAACTTCAGTGCCAATTCCAGTATTAGCTTGAGCACCAGAAACATATGAAGTAACATGAGTATCCGAAAGAGCAGATGGAGTAACAATATCACATGCGATTTTAGAACAGAAAGAAGAAGATGTATAAACGCATGCAATATTAGGAGTCACTTGCTCCTTACAAGACTCTGAATTAGTACCTTTGTAACCAGATGAAAAAACCTTGGGAGTACTACTAGCAACTTCAGGAGATGTCGTATCATGTGTCACATGGGAATTATCTTCGGGGCCATGTGAAAAAGCAGAATCTGCCGCAGCAGAAAAATCCTCTGGTTTCCCATTCGACCTATGTACCGCAGCCGAAAGAAACCCCATGTTCGCTGTCTCCCTGCCATGGCAATAGGCTGCAGCATCTCTGTTTCCTCGGCAGAGAGGCCCAGTGTAGTTTCCGCCGAACAAACAGACACAGTAGGTGTCATTATCAATTTGTCCGCTGCATTAGTGATATGTGCTTCCCTCTTCATGGCGATTACAAAATTAACATTCAAAGGGGACAGCGGCGACGGCAGCCCATCGTCGTCCTCCTCATCATAGTCAGACCATAATTTACGCGGAACCAAACTAGACACCTTGCTTGCTGACCAGGATTTGACATCACCAATATCAGCCCAGTCACAATCAATCTGACCAACTCTGAACACCGGCAGAGAGCATGCCTTAGCTGAAGTATGCTGGTGGCTGTTATGAACAGGTGGATCTTGATTTGGTAATTAAAGATGTGGAATTAGCCCCACCACTAGAAGGTTGATCTTTACCCTTTGGCGTCTCCTTTCCCTTTACCTCATCATTGGTAGCATCATCACTAGAAGGTGCATCACTCATAAGAACATCCTCCTTAATCTTTGTAAGGTTTGATTCAAGCTTAAAAATGAGCCCATACCCCTGCCCATCATACATGTGATCCACCGTAGTAGTTGGAATATGTTCAACTCGAGTGACCTCCACAAGCATTCTCACTGTGGTGTGAGCCCTAGTAAACAACATGTCCACCTCCTTAGTCTTCCCAATAAGAGATCCAACACCGAAAAGAGAGAGGTAGTCACACCTCTCTTTGTAACAGACCCCATGCACTCTAACCCAAACAGGAGTAACATAAAACCTGTCTAACTCAGCCGTAGACCATTCTTCAAAATTTAGGAACATAGAAGTCCCTTGGACCGGCACTTTGATAATCTTAGTCATCCTTGCTAAGTCAGCCTTTGAAGGGAAAATTGTTTTAAAAGCACCATCTTCGGTAGGAGTGAGATCCCATTGATGATTCCCCGGTATGATCCACTGTAATTCATTAATAATCTCCACAGCAGATAAACTCCCTCCTGTGACGGAGATACTGCCAACCTTACCACTGTCATGTTTAAAGGTAACCTCAGAAGAAGTAGGAACCTCATGAAACATAAGCTCATTCCGTGACACACCATAGGTAATGGCAACAGGTTTAGGCATAGATAACAAAGGATAGTCCTTAGCCGCGTGTGAAATCTTTTCACAGTATATGCAAAGAACCGCAGTACAAGCATCAGCGAAATGCCCAAACTCACCACACTTTAGACACAGAACCTTATCAATCTTTTTCTGAGCACGAGCAGATAAAGCCGCTACTGAATTATCAAGTGAGCCATTGTCCACATGTTGTGAACTCACCACACTGGCCGATCCACCCGAAGCTGAAGCTGAAATCTCTCTAACTAAACTCTCCGTTCCCTGGCTAGTGCCATTTCCCTGAGAACTCTCATTAGAATTAGGTCGACGCTGATAACGGTTGTTGTTATTGTAAAAATGGCCAGACCCCGAAAATTATTATTAAAACTTCTGTTCCACTGCTGCCTATTGTTATTGTAAGGGCGGGATCTGAAGTTACCCCGATTCTGAGAACCATAGTTATTACCATACCCATTGTTACCTTCAAAATATCCTTCCTGGAATCTACCAAAGTCTTGATCATCGAAGCCATCATACCTCCTATCACCAAAACCAGAAGCTGCACCCGAGCTGGATCCATGATCGAAGCGAGGTGGCTGCACCACCGGACCACTCCCGGCCGGTGCGACACTACTGGTCGGGACAGCCACATTGGAGACAGCCGCCCCCAGCAACCACACCAGCTGCACCACCAGCCGCCACCACAACCCCACCGGTCTCGCGGCCAGGGGTAGTCCTGGGTAGCACGGGCTGACGCATAGTAAGGGCCGAAGGATTGGCTGCCCGAGGAGGAACCGGTGTGTTCCCCACCATTGGAGACAGAACCCTAGCTTCCACAGGTCGATGGGTAGAGGGAGATGGGCGAGATTGACGAATGGTTGGCGCTGGCAACCCTTGAGCGATCGAGACCCTCCTAAAACCCTTGGGTGATCTGCTGGGCCTTTGCCCATTGGACCAGTGGGGCCCAACGCAATGCACTGTCCCAGTATTCCTCTGAAAAATCGGTGGCCTACTGAATTCAAACACCCCTGATCCTGAATTAACGGCCATTGGAGAACTCCGGCGAACACGCTGAGAAGGTCGACGGCCCTCTAGGCCGTGGAAAGGATGAGGAGGTCGTCGTAACCGCCGACATCTCTCCCTCCTAAAAACCTTAACCCATTCTGTAGCATCAAACTCTTGCAGAGAGAACACTGTCGGCTCTAGGACATGTATTTTCAAAGATCTCTCTGACGGAGAAAATCCACGCAACTGCGGACTAAACTCCGGCAAGGAAGCCCCCGATCTGTAGGGCAAAACCGACAACAACAGCGCTGCATGACACTGCTGCGCCCGAT
Source organism: Lolium perenne (assembly GCF_019359855.2). Lineage (NCBI taxonomy): Eukaryota > Viridiplantae > Streptophyta > Magnoliopsida > Poales > Poaceae > Lolium > Lolium perenne. The sequence goes on along the minus strand of NC_067248.2, from coordinate 3,419,092 downwards.
GATACATCCTCTTCACATACCTGGCTGATGGAACTAAAGAGATCTCAGGCGATGACTCTCGATATGCCGCCGACGACTGGGGAAGAGGCTCCTCCAGACCCTCCGCTTCGTCTTCCTCGGACAGACACTAGAACCTCCCGCCAATGAACGGAGAAGCAGCCCCATCCATAGCCTCGCCCAGGCCGTCGCCCAGGGCGTCGCCCAGATCGTCGCCCCTCATGCGAACCGTTATCTCTAGAGCTTCCTACATGAGGCGCTGGGGCCTGAGTGGCAGGCCTCAGCCCTCGTTGAGTTCATTGAGGCCCATGCGAGCAACACCGGTAGGAGGAGGCATCTCTTCTAGTTGTTGTTCGCTGCCTTGACCTGGACCCTTTAAACTATTCGCAATAAGATGGTGATAGAGCGTATATTGCCTCGACGCGCTTCTGAATCTATCTTTACTTTCTTTACTTTCTTGGCTTCGTTGCAGCAGTGGTACCCGCTGTGTAGACAGCGGGACAGAGAGCGTCTGGACGGCATGTTAGAGGATCTTCTTGCGGCAGCCCGTCGCATTTCTACGTCGTCCAGCCTCTAAGTAGCCCTCTCCTTTGGGTTATATCGTTTTATCTCTTTCAGTTGGGCATGTTGTGCTGTGGCACCAACAGACTGTTGGTGCTCGGGTTGGTTTGGCTGTGTTGTATGTGAACGTTGTATGGATGTGGTTGATTTATTTATAAAGCGGGGCGAAAGCCTATTTCGAGGAGAATAACGGAGAATCGAGCATATGTCAATTTACACAATTATTTATTGGGTTAAATAGGGCAAAGGGGAAATCAGACAGCCCAAAAACTAAAAACTGGATAGATAACAGCGTGTAATCTATTGGTTCTTCTGTTATGTACAAGTACTTTCCTTGCTATAATCTAAACCGCAATAGTCTCCTATAAATATCAGTGGAAGCTGCCGCCCTATCCCATTGAGAATTGATGAACTTGTTTTCAGTGCTTTTCGTAGTAAAGTTTCATCGAATTTTGAAAATCATGCCACTTACCTCAAGTTTGTTTGGCACTACAAGATTCCTTGAATTTTCAAAATATACAACACTGTAATCTGTCGTCAGATCATGGCGTGTGAGGCATTATTCAACGATAAAAAAAGATTGCATCTTCTAGAACTAACCACGTGCACTAGTAGAAAAAGAGGCTTCCAGACGCCCCCTTTAGTCGCGGAAATATTCGAACCGCGACTAAAGGGGTCTTTAGTCGCGGTTCGGGAGGCGACCCGCGACCGAAGGTCTGGGCCCAGCGGGCTCGGTCGACAGCTGGCGGACGGAAGGGGCTTTAGTCGCGGTTGGCCAGTCCTCAGGCCTGGCCGAAGGCCTTTAGTCGCGGTTGGCCAGGCCAACCGGGACTAAAGGGTACCCTTTAGTCCCGGTTGGTGTCCCTAACCGGGACTAAAGGTTTCTCCAGGTTTTTTACTCCCCACGCACCCTTCACCCCCCTCCCCCCCCCCGTGGATCGCCTTTTTTAACACTGTAAAATAGAAAAGAAAATGATAGAAAATTCAAAAAATAAAATGTTTTCAGATTTTTGTATGTTATGCAACCTACTATTAGGGAAAATTAACAAATTTGAATTTTCAACTTTTTTGCAAAAAAGGTTTGAAAAATGGTACAATCGCATTAACTTTTGCATACGACATCGAAAAAAAACGTATAATATATCAAAATGATCGTGGGAAAAAGTTACATCCGAATTCACCCGGGTTTACCCGGTTAGCCAATTTTTATATTCTCAAAATTCCAAATGAAAATATGAAAGCAGGAAGATTTTAGTTTTTGCCAGAAATTCAGTATTTTATATTTTTTTTAAATTTTAAATTAATAATTGCATCTTGCATAAAGATTACTATTACTTAACCATAAAGTTAGCCAATTTTTAGATTTTCAAATTTTCAGGTTTTAGGTTTGGCAAAAAAATATTTAAAAAATTAAAAAATTAAAAAATTAATTATAATATAAATTTAAAAAGTTAATATTTATTTATTTATTCAAGACTATTATTACATCATTACTTTTGTTTATTAAAATAATTATTTGAAATTCAAACAATAAAGAAGTGTGACATCGACCCAACATGTTAATAGGATTGATATGATACTAGTATCAACAACATGCGCGCGAAGCACTTGGAAGGAGGATGGGAAAAGAACTTGGAAGTTTAGCGTGCTAGTGCTGGAGTAGTGGGAGGATGGGTGACCGAGCGGGAAGTTTGACCACAGGTAAGGAATTTGACTAGAGATTAAGTGTAGTTAGTGACTAAACTTGGCCAATAACTGAAATACTAGAAATTGTGGAAAAAAAAAGAAAAAAAGGAGTGAAAAATAATTAGAAAATCAAATAGATTAAAAAAAATTAACCCGCGGAGGCCTTTAGTCGCGGTTGGCCAGGCGAACCGCGACTAAAGGTCCTCCGCCCCGACGGACGCCTGGCGCCCACGTGGACGGACCTTTAGTCGCGGTTCGTAAGCAACCGCGACTAAAGGGGGGGGCCTTTAGTCGCGCTTATTTGGTCGCGGTTGCGCAACCGCGACTAATGGCAGTTGCGAACCGCGACCAAAGGCCATTTTTCCACCAGTGGTGCACAAAATTGATCTGATTCCATCTTAATTTGTGTTATGAATTCAATCCCTAAATATTCAGAATTGTTTACTGGAACAAAAATCACTATCATATATGTCTTCCTAGTCCAAGTATTTGCTCATGCGTTAACGTTGTTCTCATCAAGTATCGCAAACTACATGATTGATAGATTGGTTTTACTTTTGAGAATCACAAGTTTTAACGATGCTATGATGGAATTATTTATACAGTTGACACAACTAAAGTTCTTACTTTCCCTAAAAAAAACTAAAGTTCTCCCTATTCTTCATGCGATTGGCATTCATCTACCCCTTTCACGAAGCTTTACCATTCAACTACAATGATGGCGCATGATTTTGCAGTGCATACTTGCATGATAAAAGAAACAATACAACAAGTTCTGAATGACTTGCTTACCACTTATCACATAAACTATATATATAGTCCCACATATATTCACATGCCTTACGATTTAGGATGTCAAAGGTCCAGTTTTACACGACTTCAGATACGTTTTATTCCACATTAGTTTGAATCTTTATAATAGAATGAAATATTGGAGGAAAACAAAAGACCATGGTAATCATCCACGTCGTTATCTTTCGTTTTTGAAGGCATACTCTGAAACACTAGCAAAAGATCATCTACAGGTTAATGGATGATATCTTTTAATTGCAGGTAACACATGGCAGTGTCCCATGTGAATGGTGTACGCATCCACGCTCAGCAGCGTCCCACACAGGATTTTGTGGCCACTGATCATACAGCCTGCAGAAGACTGGTGTGGCAGCGGTAGTGGGGCTGCAGGGTAACGATGGAGGGCTGCAGAAGACTGGTGCGGCAGCGGTAGTGAGGTAGGGGAGTCGGGAGTGCCCAACAAATTCTTCGATCTCGGCATGCGCCTTTTTGATGGCTGCTGGGTGGTTCAGCAGGAGTGACATAGCCCACTCTATCAGGCCAACACTTAATAAATTCTGCACCAAAAAAAAGAGAAAGGAGTGTCAGCTAGATTGATTGTGTTGTTTGCGCTGCAGGCAGCTAGGAACTATACGCTTTTTTCACCTTTCTGTGATCCGAAACATCAACAAACCAGAAATACATCCAGCCCATATACTATGCAGTTAAAACGACGTTCATAGAACATATAAATTGTGCATACGTTGTCCTCACCATCAGCTAGTGTACTAGTACCAATCTGCACATCACGCATCAAGAGTAAGCTTCCAGCATTCTTTTGCTTGGTTTGTATGTACGTAGAAATGCACAATTTCTTCTTCTTTTTTTCCTTCTCTTCTATAGCTAAGCAACTGAAGTGTCAGCCGGAGGAACCACCTGATATTCAAGAAACACAGAACATTGTACTACGTGTAATCTTACTAGGGTAAATGTTCCCACCTCCCAGTCCCAGGAAGCGAAAGCGCACATCACATGCATATACACTTCCCAGGAAGATTGTATTCTGTGTTGGACTTGGGGGCATGGGCATCCCCAAGATGATGATGCGCATGTAACTCACTTCTTCATGAAGGAGACGGCCCTTTTGGATACTCTCCGGCAGCTCTTCGTCGCCTTCTCCAGCCCAGCTCTGCATAATGGTCAGCACTACAGCCCCAAGGGCATCAAAAGGATTTCTAGTGCACGGGAGAGAGGGTGGGAACTTGACGCCGAGGCTGAGCTCTCCACACCAAGCCACGACCGTACGTATCGGGAACCCTCGTTTCGTACGTGGGAGAACACAATGCGTATGATACGTCACAAACTCACAATCTCCGTCGGGCAGTGTTTCATTGCAGAGAAACATGGCCACTTTCTTGCACACACGTCGTTTGAAGAACCGTTTCTTGCACGCACGTATGTTTAGCCACCGTTTCTGTTCAAACGTGATTCATATGACACGTCACATATTACGGTTGGGCAGTGTTTCCGTTCGTCTTTTGTGACCGTCGCGTCGGGGTAGGAACACGGACAACGCGAGCAGATACCTGCATGTTCTCTTCTCTCTCGATCTCTAGCTGTTTCACGATGGGTCGCACCAATTTGTTGTTAACATTTGCCGGTTCCACTATTACGAAAATGATGGTATCCGCTAAAAGTACAATGCGCGCTTCAAAAATGTACATGGTGACTGATACAAAACGATCCACCAAGACCAACCAAGATTGTCATCATACATCGTACAGTACCGACTAAACGTCAAAACCCACAGCTGTCACGCCTTCGCTAGAAACTGGATCTTTGTGGAAGATCAAACGATTTCCATGATTGCAATTCCATTGTCACATAGGACGGCAATGCTACACACATATGAGCTCCGGTTATAGAGAGAGAAAGAGAGCTACCATCTACAAAATTAAATTATGTGAGTAATAACTACAAGATTTGTGGGAGATTGGCTTACCTTTTTGTCATGGTAATGTATGCGAAGTCCCGGACATCTCCCAAATTAAAGTTAACCCTGTTCTCATACCTGCCAAATTGTAAAGCAAGGTATTCATACACCGCTGCCACTTATATTTTTACCGTTGATGCATGGCGTCATTATGAATGAATGGGAAATGCAGTTGCAATGTTTGCCGGAGTTAAAGATGTTGGCTAGCTTAGGGTAATAAAAATGTTACCTGTGAGTAACTGAGTCACAAAAAGCAACAGTGTTGTCCTGTGACACTGTAAGTAGAATCGGACGACCCGAGGGACCTTCAACCACAGCAATACTGCAGCTCTCATCTTGTAGTCCGTTGATATGTTTAATACATGTATTTGATTGCAAATCCCAGATCTGGTAAAAACATGGAGCTTGAGGCGGTACAACAAAATAATTTACACATGCATCATTAGCAGTACTATATTTCGCTTCTTTTTTCGTGAGCTCTGCATGTGTTGCTATAAAACAATATTGAAGATGTCATACATGTGCACTCCCCTCATACTTAGTGTGTGTAACCAAATACGGCAAAGCCCCGCCCGGGCAGAAATAATCAAGACCATAAGCATATCCTGGATGGCACTTGAATGAGGCGACCGGAGTAGGAGAATCTATGTTCCACATCTGTCAATCTCAAGCATCAGTATGAAATTATTAGGGAAATTGATATGGAAACTGCTCTTATACTAAAAAAAAATCTACACCAACTAATTAATGAACCTTTATCGTGGAGTCAGTTGAGCAACTAGCAAAAGTGTTTCCCGCAGCCTGCGGGTTGAACTTGACTTGACACACAATGTTCGAGTGTCCTTTGAATGTCCGTATGCATTGCCAGCCAGCCTCCCAGTTCCAAAGTTTGATCAGCTCGTCAAAGGATGCTGAGAGCACTAATGGCTCACTGGGGTGAACCGCCAGTGAGGTGACGTTCATCATGTGAGCTCTAAACTTTTGCAGCTTCTTCACTTTTTCGTAAGTATAAACATGGATAAATCCTACTATATCACCGGCCACAAATGCTTGCAGCGGCTCGATGAATTTAGCTCCCCCAACATGGAACCGTGCTGCAAACTTCCCATCACTGTTGAGGTGGATTGCCATCACTCTTGTCTACATAAAAATGAAAAATGCTTAATCAGTTCGGTACATGTCCTCTTCCACTGTTCTAAAAGCAACATGGACATTTCTCACTTGCCCAGCTTCTCATAATCATCTAATATCCAAAAAAAAAGGAAAATGATTGTAATCACCCGGGGGATCGCGCGCTGGTTTCCGTCCTCCGGCTCCCGCTGGCGCCACGTGTCCTGGCCCACCACCAATACATGTCTATCCCATCGTCCCCTACCTGCCTCTTTCTTTCCGTGACGCACATCTAGCGCAGCTTCGCCCCATTCGACCGCCGGCCGCAACGCCGCCCCACCCGCCGGCCGCGGCGCCGTACCACCCACCCGCTGGCCCACAAGCTGCCGACGGCAGCGCCGAGAGATGCAGGAATATTTCTCACTATCCCCAAATCGCCCCGAGCGAGAGTCAGGGGAGGTCGCCAGCCGTCGTTATTACTCCATCCTTCCTGACCGCCCCAACTCCTGCGGACATGGCGAAGCTCCGCCTGGGTGTCGTCCTGGACGCCGCCATGGGGCGCACTGCCTGGGCGCCGCACCGATGGACTGCACCAGCTCGTCCTCCTCTCTCGGGCATGAGGGCAGAGGGCGCTACCTCGACCATGCGGCCGAATCCCGGGCTCCCATCCTAGAAACAAGGCTCCTCGCCGCAACCTCTACCTCCGTCTAGGTCCTCCCCAACCTTCTGGTTAGCCATCGGTGCGCAGAGGTGCTGCCAAGGAGGGGTTTGTTGGTGCCACGGCCCGCGTCTCCGGGGAGTTGTTGCTGGCAGCTTAGGGGTGCTGCTACTTTGACACACGGCATTGCTACCGACAGAGGCCAACTTTGCTACCTCGGGTGTCCAGCGTTGCTACTGGCGGAGGTTTGGATTTTGCTACCTTAGGCCTCCGGCGTTGCTCTCGGCGGCGACCGTTTTTGCTACCTTAGGTGTTCTGCGTTGCTACCGGTGGAGGCCGACTTTGCTAGTCGTTCGTCGTAGCTACCGGCGGTTCCGGGTGTTGCTGCCTTTTGGGCGGCGCTGCTGCTGCCGGCTACAGGCAAGGTCTCCGTCGATGCCTCCAACGATGTCTTCATTATGTTTGCAACACATTAATAAATATTTTGCTACAACCTTTCTTCAGTTTTGCTACATCTACGTAATATGTTTGCTACGGAGTCTCCGACGAGCTCTGCGGCGAGACTCCGGCGAGCTTAGACTTTTTCTTTTGTTTCATGGGTGAACCGTTTTTTTGCTACATACAATTGCTGCCGGGGTGTTTATTTTGCTGCCGGAGGTGTTCTTTTGCTACATGCAAATCTGACCGTACATGATGTCAATCCGATGGCTGGGGTCCGGGGGGCTGGGGAATCAGATCCCCCGGGGACGCCCATCCCTATCCCATTCTTTTTCCTCCCTCCTTTTCTTCCAGAGCGATTTTTGACCTAGAGGGTTCCGGCCGCCTCCGCCCTAGCTCCCCTACGCTTCAGCACGATGAACCAACGAAGCACTCGACCATAGATGGCGGCAGCGGAGCAGGATGCTGCACCGGCGCCGACGCTACATCCGACACTGGCGCAGCGCCCCCGACACGACACCGCGAGGCTTCTTTGTGTCTTATTGGGTCTCGGCTCCTCTCCCTATGGCCTGCTCTCCGTGGATCCACCGCTTTAGCATCTCGCGCTCGCTGTTTGGGGGGCACCAGCGTTGCGCCGCCTGGTCCGTCTCCCTCCCATGGCTCCCCTGGCCCCTGCTTGCCTCGCTGTCCCGTCCGTTTGCCGGACGACCCTTGCGAGCTCCAGGTTCCAAAACATTTCAATTGTTGAGGTACAATAGAAATGTACAACACCTGCAATTCCGAATTCAGTTGCTCCGAAATTCAGAAAGACCTTATTGTTTTTTATGTGATGATTTTTCGGATACATAGATGCATTTGGCCTCTGTAGCTGCAAGTTGCAAACAACCTCTTGAGGTACAACCGTTTAGCTCTGATTTTGCTTTTCCGGTGCATCATGTCCAACTTCCTCTGAACTGTTGCTTGATTTCCTTATGACACATTCTACTGCTTGATTTCATCCGGTTCTTATTTCTCTTCATATGCATAGTCTACTGATCTGCTCTTAATTAAACAGTACTCTGACCATTTGTGGATAGACAGGTCATGCAACAATGCAAGTGATGGCAAAATTGGTAGGCTAGAGTAGTGACGGTTTAATAATACGGTCTTCTTTATGCTACAACCAAGCATTTGAAGTTATTTGTACTTTTCTCGGATCTGCTACATACATGGCTACATAGGAAACAGATCAAGTAGCTAAGTATTTAATAAAGAGATCGGATCTGGATATTTCTTCCAAGCTTTCGACTGAATCGTCAGAAAATCTTTATTTGTTTCTGTGAATAGATAAGGTTTTGTTCATTGATGCCAACGAGTTTTAGTGATTCAGGCTTCTTGGGGTACTCATATGGTCCATTTTATTACTAGAGGATCTCCTTGGAAATTAGTGGCGACACTCTTGGTACATGATAATCTGTCTGACAACCAATTTGGTTATTCTGAACTGTCTTACTACTAATAGAATGGTCAGTGATTCTGTTTTTTGGTAAAGAAATTTGTGGTTTATGTATTCAACATTATTATGGGAGGTTGCACAAGCTAGCTGTCCAAATAAAGCAGAGTATTTGTCACTCCCTTCAAAAGGTGACGTGCATTCTTTATTTTTAAAATAGTATCCCAGACAGGTTTATGCTCGATCAACCCATCAAATGAATCTAGAATTCTGGAACCTCAAATTGAAATTTCTCAAGATGGGAAGACATGAAGATTTCTATGAACAACGCTAAAATAGGTAATGTCTTGATTTCTTGTCTGGAACTGTATTGAGCTGTCTATGTTGGCCTAACAACTTCAGTGGAGCTTAATTGAATTTTTGAATCTTGAGTTTATGTAGAAATCGAATCAGCCTCCTTGCATAATAAAAAGCAAGGGAAAGGCTGCCTAGAAATACCCTTCCCCAGACCCCGCAATGTGTGGGAGCTTTAAGCACTGGGTACGCCTTTTTTTTAGTTTATGTAGAAATCTGGTTTGGCCAAATTAAAAATTATGTTAACTAGGCGGTGCAGTTTTCTTTGGTGTACTCATAAAGCATTCTTTGATTTTAAGTGCCCGATGGCAATCACATGTTGTCAATTATAATTCCAGTTATTTGGAACATACATTCATAACTTCCCTTAATTGTTGGGGTTTAGCTGTGTTTTAGGAAACAGAAATAATTTAGCAAGTGTAAGTGTACAACGTTGGCAGCCCTTGAAGCTGAGAGGAGGAAACATAAGCAAACAGGGAGCGACTGCAAAATATGGAGCTTAATGGAGAGATAGTTGAAGCAAGAGGATAGTAATGCTGAAGTGACAATGTGACTATTTTTTTCCAATCTTCCAGAATCCATATGCTCTATTTCTGCACAAATGAACCTATACATAATTTTATGAATTAATGAGGTTATTATATACCAAATTTATTTTTTCTGTTGAATTACGAATGACTCGGTAACACAACATCTGAGTTCTATGAAGTATTGCTTCCCTGGTGATGATTAGTTATAAGAACTGAGTATTTTTGTTGCATCCTTTTTTGTTAAGAGCACACACTTGCTTTTTTTACGAAGAAATACCAATCACTAGATTTTGGATCATTGGTACCTTGAGCGTGCACATGAGAAAGGTATTACAACCACAACTTTATCGCGTGATGGATAACAGATATTCAGATCCCTCTTTTGATACAGTTGCAATGTTTCTTACAATCATATATACCACCAATTTGAATTTACAATGGAGTTACAATGATTGGTGACAAAACAGCAGCTGCATCCCCTTTGACTTTGCCAACTTTTATGACAGTTGATAGACTATCATGGAATTAGATAAAAACTCCTTTATCAAGCGGATTCATTCAGGTTCGTTATCTCTTACGCTACACGTCTTTCATCTAATTACATAGGTTGTTTTGTGTCCGTGTTAGCTAGGATGGAATCTTAGAGGTTTATCCTTTTTTACATTGCGCTTGTGTGGTCCATCGATATTTCAAATGTATAGTTCACTGCTTCCAAATGAAACGTACTTTCCTTAGCTTGATTTTTATTTTATGGTTATTGGATTACAAAGTTAAAGGTATGCTATTAACCTGGAATTAATCACCTTGCAAGAAGGTATGTGATTTTATTAGCGTCGGATTGTTCTAATGTATATTGTATTCACCAGTTTTTTGTTGATCAGGTATTTGGGACGAAGAGAAGAACTGGACATAATGTTGGTCAAGAGTTGGCTCCTATCATTTTAGTTCCAAATCAAACTGCCATGATAATTTGTTTTGGCAATATATTCTTGCCAAGAGCAATTGTGGTGTCGCTGCCAATAGGTGCCACAAGTATCAGGTACGCACTTCTAAAATTTGCCATTTTCTCCATCTGCATAGATGATTTCCTCTTTATAAGCATAAAGATAGTCTTTCTGTCGTAAAGATATTGGTTGAATCCCCATGACACCACAGTATCTTGGCAACATAGCTTGTGGAACTTTGTTTGATTACTTTAATTTTTCTCATCTTATTGATTGCAGCATTATCTGGGAAGAGGAAGCCATGACAAGGTGCAGCAGTTCATGGCCATAACCGGTGCAAGGTATAATTATCTTTAATATTTGGACTGGGATTCAGTGCTGACTTGTTAGTTTTGTTTATTATAGATCTTTGCTTCTCTACATCAATTATAGCAACTTCGTAAGTGGTGATGCTGATGTCGGTAGTTAGTTGGTACTCCCTCTGTCCCAAATTAGGATGCATATTTGTTTTGGTGAAAGGCAAACTCTATAAACTTTGATTAAATATATAGAAAATTATAGCAACATCTACAACATTATCTCAATCTTATGAGAATCATCATGAAATATATTTAATATTACACACATTTGGAATTATAAAAATTGATATATTTTCAAATATAGTTGGACCAACTTTATAAAGTTTGACTTTGACCAAACCTAATATGCATCCTAAATTGGGAAGGAGGGAGTAACTAGCAAAGAAATTTGCAATACAATACAGTAATATCAATGTTGAACTTATTGAATCTATCGTTTGGGCTCATTAAGAAACACTAAAATTTACCTAGCTAGCACCCTTCATGTTGATTTGTCGTCGCAGCCATCCGATCGTATTTGTGAGCATCCTAGATCATCTAGTCACATCAGACTGGACTATTATGGCGCAACCCATCCACCTCAGCCAGACCACCCATCAGTGGGTTGCTTCTCTGAAGATTGACCTGAGAGTTTTCTTATGAGCCGGGCCGATTGCCGATGGGTTGTTGGTCAGCCAGCAGGTTTTCCTGCTGATCGGCCCTCTTGGATGACTGAATGGCGCAGGCCCAGCTTAATTCTGCTCGCCCCCTTCTCTGCCCTTCACTGCGAAGTAACCGGGAGTAATTAGGCGGAAGCCAGGCCGCCTTCCTTCCATTATTGTTGCTCGAACATAGGCACATTACTCTGCATGTAGCCGCCTTATTTGCCACTCCTCAATTTTTTTTGCTATATTCCTCTTTATATGGTGTGTGCTCCATCCCTCCCGGTTGCCCATATGTGATCTCGCCTTAATTTGTCTTCCAGTCTTATCAATTCCTATCCTTCCCGATTTCTTTTTTGTTTGCTATGGCGGGCGCGGACACCTCACACCTGCGCTTTCGTGGCGCTCCATATATGCCTTCGTGGAAATCGAAACTGCCCGTCAGGCCATGATGAGAGGTAAAAAACCGATCACAACTGATATATTTCAGGTGTTGTAGAGGCGCACATGGGAAATGTTCGAGTCGCTCGGAGGGGAAGTCTACGATTGTAGGGTTGGGTGATACTTTGAGAGAGATGTTGTGCACGTGCAAGAGGAAAACCTGCCGGCCGCCAAGATGCTTGTGCTCTCAAGCTCAACGCAATAGCGCAGAGAGAGGATCATTTTGTAGCATATGTAATTGCCGTTATAGTTTCCTGGACAAGTATCACTGCTACTCTCTCTCTGTACCAGTTCAATGAATTGCTATTTATTACTACTTGGTTGATCTTCTATCTCCATTTCTACACGAGTTCATATACATAGTTAAGCTTTGAAATTTGGGGAAAATACTTCATATGTAAGAGATTAATAGTCATACACGCAAATTAGCAAGATAGGTTATTTTCTTTGTCGGGCATACCAAACTCTCAGGCCCGTTTATCTTGGGGATCTGGTTATGCATTTGGATTATCATATAATTCCTTGCTCCAAGCCTCCAACATGGCACTAAAATAGTCTCACATGTGTTTTTAAATATTGCTTTCAGATGTACTGCCAAATTTTGAGCTGCATAATTTGATGATATTTGCAATATTCATGGTCACTCTGAGAGGATACTCACTTCATCTGTATGATTGATCGGTGGTGCTACTTTTCTATTTGTTGGGAGATGTTTGGTGCTTCTATTTTATTTGTAGGTGTTACATAAGCCACAAGTTTCTTTGATGGAAACTGATTATTTGAATCATCCCAGGTAATTTAATCAAGTTACTTCCTGGTACATGGGTCTAAGGACCACTCTTGCATTCCTTTTGTCTTTGATATTTACTCACTTTAAAATAGCACAATGCAGAAATCAAAAGATGGTTGACAATCGATCAATTGATGGTCCGAGGAGAATTTAGTACGATTCAGTTGGCAATGAGTGATCTGTAGTGAAACTTCTGAAAAGTTCCATAACTTGGTAAAGAGAAATATATTTTAAAAGAATGAGACTATCAACTAATATGGTAATGATACAATCAAATCGATTTCTCTTGTAATCTTTTGGACAGATTTTTTTTTCAATATTTGCTCTTCTTGTGTCAACACAGCTGGAAAAACTGTTGATAATTTGTTGGAATAGTTGTACTTAGATTTGTATTGTACTCATTTTGCGGCACCCCATTTTGTAACTGCTCGTCCCAGCTCTGTAGGAGTCGACATCGACCCTGTTGCCGGAAGTTTGGAACGTGTTCACCGCTCCATTCTCTCGTCCATCGCGCGCTGGCTCTTCCATCTCTGCTCACCTCGCCAGTCATCTGTGACGATATTACCTGTCCACTGCCCAGCCCGGTCATGATTTTGTTGTTGATTCCCGAGGAGCCTTCCCATGTCTAAGACTAGTCACAATGGGAAGTATCATACACTAGTATCATGCACATGATACTAGTTTATGATACCACCTCCACATTGCATAGTATCATAAGATAGTATTGTAGTTTGATTATATTTAATGTTTTGTAGAATCTCAATGCAAATGTGTGTACATGATGTATTTGCCAATATTTTTTTTAGTTTTACGTGCTATGAGACGGAATCATATTATGATACTACTGTCATCTCTCACCTCATTAATTGATGTACCACATCAGATTTTTGCCAACATGGCATGTATGATACTACTTATGATACTCCTACGTTCGCATGCAGATGGATGCTTTGTCCCACCACGCTCTGCGATGATAAGTTCCGAGTTGGATGGCCCAGTGCTTGTGTCAGCGTTGATGACATGGTGGTCGTGTGCTTGTGTCAGCGTTGATGACATGGTGGTCGTGGAGACAACATGGCCTCCTCCTGCCCATCGCTACGGGAGAGTTCCTATGCCAGTTCACTGCTCAGGTGTTGGCACGACTGCTTGTGAAGCATGCAGGTGTGGAAAGTGAGAAAAAAGAAGTCAAAGTTTAACGTTCTTCAGGACCACTCGCCAGGGTGAGAGCCTGCCTATACGACGCCAACCTGGCGGCGATACATTAGGATGTAGAGTTTGTGGCCTCATAGACCTCCTCTAACGAGGATTTCTCCTTGTTTTATAAATAAAGCCACACACGGCCGTACCAGTACAAGGTGATGAGAAGACCCTCCTACACAACATATATCAAATATAAAATAAAAAGTATGAGAAGTAGAAAGACTTGCCATCGAAGACACCAGAACGATACTGAGGGAAATCAGACCTGCAATTGATGCCCGAAGAGGGTAATGACGATGGTCAAGGGTTCTCACCCGAAGCCCTAGACCGACGAACGTACCCACAATGATGCACCCAAGAAGGTTACGACACCGTAGGCATTGCCACCATTGGCATCAAAATGTTGAGCTTTCGCCCAGAAAAACCTTCGCACGCCGGTATTTTGGACCACCTACTGTCCCCGAGCCCGGGCTCCAGATTCCTATGTGAGGGTAACTATTGCCGACACGCCATCCACCGCAGGATCTCTCGAAGCCTGCTCCTCGCCAACTAAATAACCAAAGAAAATGGCCACCGCGATGGCCATGTTGCTCGCCATAGAGATGCCCAACAATCCACCTTCCGAGGTCACTGCCCCGACATCTAGCGCCCATCACGGGAATGATAGTACACCATAAGGGTGATAGATCAGAAACGGTAGGGTGGACCGCTCCAAGCTCTCCAAGCTCGGTTCCAGGTAGCAAGTAATCAGAAAAGGTGTAGTGCATCCCGCAACAATCGCCGGATCAGCAAGTGGGAGAGGATCAACCGCCCTCTACCGTCAAAGGCAATCCCCGATCAGATGCAGCATGCAGAGCCAAGATCATGCCTAGGTTAGGCCCCTGTCAGGTTTAGATCAGGACAAGTAGCACCGCCGCCGCACTGTAGTGCTATAGACACCGCAGTTCACCTACAAACCGTCATGATCCATAGCAACAACCAACACCATACCCTTCTCCCGGCCACCTAGCTTCAGTCTCTCCGGTTGCATGACATCGCCACGGTCCTCCACTGCAGCAACACGCACATGTCGGCGCCTACGACCATCCAGGTAGGGCCAAAGGACCACCATATATTCCAAGCCACTCTAGCAATCCCGTAGATCCAAGCATACCATCGGGACACCGCACCACCAGCGGCTCGATAGATCAGCAACCAAGGTGTCGCCCTGTGGCCGTATCTCACCGCCGACGCGCCGTTTTGCTACCACATGATCCCCATGTCCACCAAGAGAGATGAATGTCCTAGCCCTATGGGATGGAGGGGCTACAAAGACAGTGGCAGAAGGGGCGACACGTCGGTGCCAGTGGCCGCAATAGGCAATAGGTCGTCCTCTACGCAAGGGGGAGTTTAGGGTTGGGGCATGGTCTCCCCTTGGTCGCTCTAGGTCTCTCGCTTGGAACAATGCGAGCGGAAAGGGGTAATCTCATGGAGGGGCACAATTCTTGACCTCATGGATCTGGGTGCAAAATTCAATGACTCAAACCTCGCCACGTACCTCGACATGTTTTGCGGATCTCTTGCACTACATGTGATCCCCTGACTTATTCTTACAATATTCCCATGGTTCAGCTAGTATTTGGGTGTCGGTTTCCTATAACCTTGTCACCTAGATCGGGGGTGTTGCACACTACTTTTGTGTCTAGTGTGGTTAATATTGGGAGTAATATGCATGTGGCATCTAGGTTGCTGTGTTATTGTTGCAATGAACATTTTTTCCTTCTATCTTAATGAAAATCAGGCCCCAGCCACGCTGCTATTTTAAATATCTTGCATTAATAGGATTCCGCTTATTTTTATTTATTTTCAGTATTCCAAGTAGAATATTTTATGTGAGTTCACACTGTTTTTTCCTCTAGAAAGACAAAATTCCCTGCCCACTGATGTACCCCAAGCATATTCATTATTCAAAAATTCCGGTGACGATGCCGAACAAGTGGGCAAAAAAACATGCGGTTGTCCGCATCATGATGGTAAATTCACCAACCTATCTCAAACCATATGACCAGTGACGGAAGCAAACGAAATATACACAACTCTTAGGTAAATCCTTCAAGAAAGGTTCATCACACGTGCGGTGGCGATGACGAGTCCAACTGCTGGCCGATCTCATCATTTTTATTATGAAAGATGAGCTTTGAGCCACCGTGTTGAACAAGGGTATGGCACAAATACACGGCAATATTTCCTGGTCAAAGATGTTGTATTTTCACTAGAGTGTGTTCATTCTTCTCATCGAATATCTCACTTCCATTAATCCTTCTACCGGTTTATAATATCTCGGTAGCCCAATATTTCTGGAAGTCATTCTGGAAGCAGGAAGCATCCCATACTGCTCTACTTTCATTCAGTGTCGCACCATATTCGTCCCACCTCATGTGGCAATAAATGGTCGTCTTCGCATTCATGCCAACAACATGCATGGCATGATGAGTCCACATGATATGCCTCGCATAACAGTTAACGACCCAAATCGACCCAATCTAGAGGTGGAGGGGGCGTCCCATAGCGTAACCGACCTCGGAAACTCTAGTTAGGTAAAAATTAACGTTTAACTTAGGTCATTACACTAGTAGAAAACATGGCTTATGTTTGGAGCTGCCTGGAGCTTTAGCACCGGTTGGGCTACGAACCCAGACTAAAGGGTGCTTTAGCACCGGTTCGAGCGGCCAGGACGTCGCAGGGAACCCACATGACTTTAGCACCGGTTCGTAAGACACCTTTAGGACCGGTTTGAGCCACGTGGCAGGCGCGAACCCTTTAGCACCGGTTCGTGGCTCAAACCGGTGCTAAAGGTCCCCCTTTGCACCGTTCGTCGCTCAAACCGGGACTAAAAGCTAGTGACCTTTAGTCCCGGTTGGTGCCACGAACCGGTGCAAAAGGTCTAAAAAACCAGAAATGATAAAAAACTTGAAATTTCAAAATCCTTTGACATGCATGTACCTCACGCAACCAACTTTTAGGAAAATTTGAAAATTTTAATTTTGATGAGTGCGGACACGAAAAAAATGTGTAATATATAAAAAAACTATCTACACAAAAAGTTACATCTGATTTCAACCGCCGTAGGCGTTTGCACAAAATCTTGCTTCTCAAAATTCCAAAGGGAAATATGAAAGCAGGAAGATTTTAGATTTTGTCCAAAAAAAAGAAAAATTGATTTTTTTTTGAAAATTTAGAATGTATTTTTTTTATTATTTCAGTTTTTAATTATTTTGAATGTTTCACATTATTTTGGATTTTTTGATTTTTCAAAGTTTTTTTTAAGTTTTTTATTGTTTTTTTGAAATATTTCGAGTTTTTAATTAATAATTAAATTATGCATAAAGATTATTTGAAATTCATTGTTGCTTATTATTACTTAATCATTGTTGCTTATTTTTAAAATTATTTGGAATTCAAAAAATAAAATCATGTGTTATCAAAGTCTAAGGGTTAATACAATTCATAACATACTATTATCAAGGAGTTGCGAGCGCAGTCTTGGGGGTACGTACTTTGACATGAGAATAGGGGTGATTAGAGATTAGAGTGGAAATTGTCAAACAATTCAAATATCCGAAAATAGAGAAATTAAAAAAATTCCGAAAAATAAATTCAAAAAAATTTCAATTTTGTTTTCAACATTTCTAGCGGAAATTCTACCGGACCTTTAGCACCGGTTCGTGGCTCAAACCGGTGCTAAAGGGTCCTCCAGGCGCAGCACATGATCCGGGCCACGTGGAACCCCTTTAGGACCGGTTCGCAGCACAACCGGTGCTAAAGGGGGGAGGTTTAGGCCCGATTCCTTTGCACCGGTTGGTCAACCGGTGCAAATGGGACTTACAAACCGGTGACAATGCCTCGGTTTCTACTAGTGTTAGTACCATTATTTTTTTTCTTTGAGTAATTCAATTTAGAATGAATGATATACGTTATATAATACTTTTGACATGCATTGCACATTGAGCTGGGAACGACAGAAGGATGATATTACATACCTGGTTCTCGTGGTTCCAAATAGAGACTTGGCCACCACCATGATGACCTAGCAATATCCTGTGCGACACATATGGATACTCAAATGTAGAAGTATATATAGCACAAGAGTGTTTACATAATCATTCCACAACTAACCCGTTTAGTCATTTCATAACTATATAACAACTTATCAACATTTGTGGTGCCATACAGGACAACTCCCTTGTGCTTGGATAGCATTTTTCTTGGGCTAGAAGTGAGGAGCTCAAAATTCTATGAGCCGTTTCCTAGGACCACTGCCTGGTCAGCCATTGTTTTCCTCCAATATTCCAGACTACGCTGTTCGGTACATTGACTTTACGTTTGGAAATCCCAAGTCTTGAATAAGAGCAGTTAATTAGGTAGTATTTATACAATGGATATCCCTGAACTTCTCACTTTTCTTCATGTGATTGTCATGACATCCATGGAACACTCACTATTCTTCATGTGATTGCCATTCACCTACTCATTTCAACAGAAAACAAAACATGGACGCACAATGGTCACGTGATTTAATTTGTGCGTGCTTGCATGACAAAACTGAAGATATGCATTTCTGAACGGAAATAACTTTGTACACGCAGGAGTGGGTGCGGAAGCTATCGTCACCGTTCATCACCCAAGCACAAAGGACGCCCAAATCATCAACAAGTAGCAGTAGTTGGCTACTTGGTCTAAATACGAAACTAGTGGTACGTGGACGGGCCCGGCGTGGACGGAGAGGACGGAGCCGACGGGGCACGCGCGCCAGCCGAGGTCGTCGATGTCGCGCCTGACGTCCTCCGCGGCGGGGGCGCGGCGGCGTTGATGCTGACGGTGGAGCGGCGCGGGCGAAGGAGGGCGAGCGAGTTGAGCGCGTCGACGATCACCGGCTGCGCGAGATTGACAGGTGAAGTTGGATGGTTAGGAGAAGAGGAGAAGCGTTGGTTAGTCCTCCAGCGTCAGCCGCGGTCGCGCGGGGACAGAAAAATGTGAGGTCCGACCGTCCTGGGCAGATTCTCCGTGTCGAGCGGGGCAAAGGACGGGGAAAGCAGCAAAACGACGCGACACATGAATGAAATCCTCCTCTTCTTTTTTTTCCGGATCTCAAAGCAACCAACATTCTGGACGGTACAGATTACTTCCGCACCCATACCTGCGTGTAACTTGTTCAACACTTATCACATGCTTAGCTAACCAATGTTATATATACAGTAACACAATAGTTGCTCGCCTTAAGATTAGGATGTGAAAGATACAGTGTCACATGAGTTTAGAAATGTTCTCTTCGACGGTTAGTTTGAATCTTCAGAATACTCGGAGACATTGGAGGAAAACAAAGGATCCTGGTTTTACAACATTCAGAGTCTTGTGTCTTAACCACTAGACCATGGGACCATTTGATGGACACAAATGTGTTTTGGAATGTATATACCATAGTACAACACACATAGCCATCGATCAAGCAAACTGTATGTCATCCGTCGGCATCTATGAGGAAAACAAGCTTCTTTCTGAAACATGGCTAGCCTGCCGACCATTCTGACCAACATCAGTGTCCAGAAATCATTTGCTGACTTTTTTTAGGGGAATCATTTGCTGACTGTGAGTAGGAAATGGCACAACGGGCTTGGACTGGTTGTTCCTAATAAGGCCAGCCAAGGGACGGTAGGCCCAATACTCAAAATGTACGCTGGTTGCTCTACATGCAGTTCTTGGCAATTTCCGACCCTTCAAAGATTCAGAATCCATTCCCTTGTGATCAGGACTAACCTTGCTTGCTTTGCGCCATACATGTTAGACAAGAGAACCCACGCAAAGGGGAGGGATACATGATCACACGAGACACATTTTCATGGACATTTAGAATTTCTAGGAAGAACACTTCAAAAGGGGACACTGCAAATGTTACGGCAAAATGTTATACCAGATTCTCTTCTGCCATGCCATTCATATATTGTTTCTTCTTAATCCGTCTAACCTTGAACCCTCCAAGTTGATCGTATCAGTCCTCTTTGCAAAGGATTTGGAAAACAGAGAGGAGGGTCACATTCACATGGGTGGCCAAATAACAAGAGCGTGCTGAGAGCATTGTACGCATGCCATATTCATATACAAAGTTTGGGTCGATCATGATCCCGAGTGCGTTCTCAATCGACAAATGAGAAATGCGGCCTAGGTAAGGTTGCCTAGGCTTTCTGTACATTGGTATGGCACCGTCTATCTAGCATAACTAAGAAGAGCCGTGATGATACTACGCCCATAGAGGACAACTCCCTTGTGCTTGGATAGCATTTTTCTTGGGCTAGAGGTGAGGAGCTCAAAATTCTATGAGCCGTTTCCTAGGACCACTGCCTGGTCAGCCATTGTTTTCCTCCAATATTCCAGACTACGCTACTCGGTAGATTGATTTTACATTTGTAAATCCCAAGTCATGAGTAAGAGCAGTTAGGGAGTATTTATACAATGGCTATCCCCGAACTTCTCACTATTCTTCATGCAACTGTCATGACTTCCGTGGACCACTCATTATGGACCCACAATGGTCACGTGATTTAATTTGTGTGTGCTTGCATGACAAAATTGAAGATATACATTTCTGAATAACTTGTTCAACACTTATCACATGCTTAGCTAACCAATGTTATATATATAGTCGCACGTATATTTTCCCAACTTAAGAATTAGGACGCGAAAGGCACAGTGTCACGTGAGTTTAGATATGTTTTCTTCAACATTAGTTAGTCTTTAGAATACGTACTATGAAACACATGAGGAAAACAAGAGATCCTGATTTATCTATACGTACTCTTATATTGCAGAACCGCACTAAGAGAGGACAGTGTGTTTTTGCACCTGGGTGCATATGCACCCTTTATTTGAAATGCATTTTCAACATATTTAAAAATCACTAGTGAAAAATCGCTAATCAATACCGGTTCCATAGGGCCTTTTGTACCGGTCAACCGGTACAAAAGGTTCGGTACAAAAGGCCCCCCCCCCCTTGGTACCGGTTCCTTACGAACCGGTATTAAAGGCACCTCCACGTGGGCACGCAGGAGAGCGCAGGGCGAGGGAGCTTTGGTACCGGACCGGTACCAAAGGTTGGCAGCCGCGGCAGAGAAAACGCATAAATCTCTGCCGCGGCAGAGAATTCAGGGTTTAGGGTTTTAGGAGGGGTTTAGGGGTATCGGACCGTTTCATATCGCGTCGATGCGCCTGTTACGCGTTTGGGTTTAGGTAGTACATGAAGATAAAGGTGATGCATAGCAACTTGGTGCATATAATATAACACATGTAATTGCATAAGATCGCAAATTAAGTAGTACATGCATGAAGATCGATCTTCATGCATATATAGTGGTACTCTCCGAGGCATAGTATCTATTACATGTATCATAGTGGTACTCTCCGAGTCAAACTATATGTTACATGTAGATCTTCAATCATAGTGGAACTCTCCGAATGGCGGTATGACGTCCCGAAGGAAAAATCCCGCCAATTCATCGCCAATTGCTTTGAATCGGTCCTCGATTGAGATCATGTCCCGCTTTCTTGCCAACTGTAAAAGAATGAGATACAAATAAATACATGAGCTATGTGTGTGTGCATATATATATCAAATCACAATCAAACAATTATTACTGAAACTAAGCACAACTTATGGTAACAAAATAAATTTGTGAATATTGTTTTCGTACCTCTTTATTTCTTTCATTATTCGTTCTCTCGCTGACAATTATGTGGATGTACTCGCAAATGTAGTATCCACATAGATTAGTCCCCTCTGGTTGTTGCGGGCATTTCTGTACAAGAATATAATTCAATCAAACAATAATCAAGTATGATAAAGGTGTGTGGACCTAGGTAGTACTACTTACTTTGTTCGCACGCCATATCAGCTTCGGTTTCCATTCATGGGACCGATCTTCCTTGATGAACATTTCCCATACACTGCTCGACAAAAGAAAATGCATAAAAGAGTTACAATTAGTTGATATCAGGAAATTAACGAAAAAACCGATAAGAATTAAAATTACTTTTTGAGCATAAAAAAATCCGTCTTGTATAGTATAGCCTCTTTGCTTTGTGAGTCAAAGACTTCAACCTCTCCATCGTACATTTTAATGACGATAAGAATAAAGTGGAACCTGCGCATGTTTAAATATGCAGTGTCATATATATAAGTCATCAGTTAAAATTTGAACATCTCGTGAGCAAAATAGAATGTGTTATAAGACAGTAACACTCACTTGAAGTTGTAAGGCCAAAATATTATCCTTTTGTCACGTTGTCGCTTCAAAAACCTTAGCAAAGTCTCCGGTGTATCCCTGTTATAGATGGGATCCTCTATGGTTTTTTCATGCATTGTATCCAGGTCAATGAACCCAATGTGCTTGATTTCATCCCTTTTGCATTCGAGCATCTTCTTTCTGCATAATATAGCGCACAAAAGATTATAATTTGCAGACAATGAACGAGCTGAGCTAAAGACTTCTCAAATTACATAAATAAATCACTTACATACAATAGCAACTGATGATTGATTTGTCGAGGGCCCGAAGATTGTATAACTGAAAAAGTTCACAGAAGTCAACGCTCACAGAGTATTCTTGGAAGTAGTGCTCTTCCTTAACTCGCACCATGATAGACTCGATCCCTCTCTTTGTGGCATTACTGTACCACGCATGCAAATTACGCATACTTGTTGGTAGCTTCCTGAGATTCTCGACCAAATCTTTCCCTTGAACAAATTTATATTCTACTTCAGCGAAGGGGTAATCGATGTATTGTCGAGAACTTTGAACGGCCTTCTCGTCAAACACCATGAGAGGGGGGACCGATTGAACGGGTTGTTCTCCGAGCTGGTGCACTTGTTGTTTCCCTTTTTTCGCTGTGACACCCGATTGATTGCGTTTTTTCGCCTCCACCATCTCGTCATACGACCTTTCAATAGAACGCCTATAGTCAGATGGCGGCGATGGTATAGGGTCATATAGATTCTCAACGGTACGCACAACTTTCACCGGATCTAGTGTCTTCTCAAAAGGTATCTCTGGCACTTTCTTAGCAAGGATTTCAGCTCAGAGTTACAGGTTTCCATGTTTTCCTCGATACTTTTTTCCCAAGGTAACTTCTCAATAGGCGGCAGTGGTTTGTCCTTTCTAGATCTCTTCCTAGGCGGCGTATCGTTCCGCTTAAAGGACGCTGTCTTACGCGGAGGATCTCGAGATGGTGGACTCACGCTGGGGTCCCTCTCAGGTAGGTGTGGACTTTGCTGCTCATGTGGACTGCTACCAGGAGGAGTCGATGGTCTTTGCTGCTCATGTGGACCGCTACCAAGAGGAGTCGGTGGCCTTTCCTGCTCATGTGGACTGCTACGAGGAGTCGGTGGCCTTTGCAAAAGGACGATGTATTTCTTGGGCCATAGGGTGAAACCGTTCTTGACATCGGCCATTGTCTTCTCATCGTCACCTCTAGGAAAATCAAGCTCCACTGTTTCAAAACCCGAAACAACTTCGTCCACCCCGACACGAACACAGCCAGGTGGAATGGGCATATGATGGTGCGTTGCTCCATCTTCATTTGGGTAAACATAGCCGACCGTCACCTTAACAGACGCGTTCCTGAATAACATATGTAGCTCGCAATCTGTCTTCTCCGTGACATAATCCACGGGGTAGCTTCCTCCACATCCATCAAGATGCGAGGAACCCACACTGCTTCTTCGCTGAGATGGGGCGGCATCGGCTTGAGGATCCTGTAGAAACATCGGCTGATCAGGTGCCCTCTGATTTTTCTCAAGCGCCTCCACCCTATTTAACAATTCCGTTAACCTGTCTGACTCCTTCTTCTTCTTTCGCGAACGGCTTCTATAAGTGTCAGCGCACTCCGGCCACGCTTCCTTCATGGTGAGACCTGGGCGAGCTCGTACCCGTCCAGCGTGTTCAAGATTCCCCAAAGCGAGTGTCAGCTCGTCATTCTCTCTATCGGGAATGTACTCTCCCTTTCTGACCTTTTCAATTGCATCTACAAGCTGCTTCGTGATTGCTTCAATTTTTTTCCTTCCATTTTCCCTGCGCAACGATCTGCCCTGTCTTTGGGTCCAACCCTGCCCCATGCGCGAACAACCAGAACTTGGACCGGTCGGGCCAGTCCCATGTCTGTGGAGTGATTCCTGCCTCCATCAGTTCATTTTCAAACCCTATCCACTTCGGAATGGCAGTCTTGTAGCCACTTGACCCCAAATGATGGAAATGTTTCTTCTTTGAAGCATTTTTCGTATTTGTGACCGATCGGGACACAGCAGTAGACGATTGCTTATACCTCTTAAATGCGGGCCAGTGATCTTTTATCTTCACTAGACTTTCATCGAATACTGGATCTTCATGCTTATATCTGTCCCATAAATTTTTCTTCCAGGTCTGGAATTGTGTGGCCATCTTCTTGAGAGTCCAATCCTTGACTTTCTTCTTCTGGCCTTCCGTCATGTCTTCCGGTAGGCTGAAGCGTGTCAGTAGACTGTCCCAAAGAAAAAATTTCAGAGTATCATTGACATAACTAACTTCAGTCCCCGCGTTCTTCGGCTTATGCCACTCTTGAATGCTGATCGGTACATGGTCCCTAACAAGAACTCCAGCTTGATTTGTAAATTTGCGGCAGTGCTCTTTGGGATCCACCGGTTCACCACTATCCTTAAATGCGGTGAGGGCTAACCTACCCTCGCCCTTTAGACGTTGCGTTGGGCCTCGTTTTGTTTTAACGGACTTGCTCGATGATCCAGAAGGCTAAAAGAAAAATGATTCGTTAATAAGTGCAATACAAATAAATGAATGTATCTAGTGATGAACATAGACTTGGTACATAAATATACACCTCGGCGGAGTTTGTTATGGACACTTCGTTGTCTCTTCTAATTTCTTCAGACTCAAGTAGTCCCTCACCGACATTGTTCAGAAATTGTGTGAACTCATAGTCATCTCCATCGGGTTCCCGCCCACGGGCACTCTCATATATCATTTTCTGCACCATTTCTTCTTGATCCTCATCTCGGACGAAGGTGCCGTCCTCCATAGCTCAATGTCACTACAAAATTAAGAAAGCAATTATTTCATTCATCATGTCATGGTCATAACAGATTGCTAGATGGATAACAATTGAAATGAAGAAAGCAATAACCCTAACCCTAACACTCGGCGCTCCTCCTCTCGCTCTTCTCTCTTTTTCTCGACCCTAACCCTAACACTCGACGCCCCTCCTCTCGCTCTTCTCTCTATGTCGCGGCGGCACCGCCACGGACTCAGCACCGCTACGGACCCTAACCCTAACACTCGGCGCTCCTCCTCCTCGCCGGCATTGCGTCGAACACGAGGCGGGCATCGGCGGCGCGGCCGTGTCTGGCGTAGGCGGCGAGGAGCTGGCCGGCGACGTCGGGGTGGGTGTGGAGGCGGAGGTGGAGGGCGTGCGCGTGGAAATGCCAGTGCTACTTAGATCGATCTAAAACAATCACATATGCGATCATCGATTCTGCTTGGTACCACACTAAGGCGAGCCCGTAACCATTCTTCCGCAAAGAGTCGGTCTACGGATGTGAAGTGTATATAGAACGAGGATAGAGCAAGTTCATTTGGCCTAGCAGCGCGCTCTCGGAAAAAAACATCAATAAGCTCGATCAGCAGCTGCGAGCCCCTGCAACATCGCCGCAAGGTTGTCTGACCGCCATGACTTCCTCGTCCTCCTCGACGTTGCTTTCCCTAGTCAGTTTCCTACTGGCTAGCTCGTCCGTGCCGCGCGCCGGCGGTGGCGGGCTCAAGCACATCCACCTGTACATGCACGAGACGATCACGGGCCCGAACACGATGCTGTACGCGGCGGCGCCACCCCGGCAGCCGGGCAGTGACACGACGTTCGGGATGGTGGGCGTCCTCGACGACGAGCTGCGCGACGGCCCGGACCCGAGCAACTCGTCGCTGGTGGGCCGGTTCCAGGGCCTCTTCGCCTTCGCGGGGATGGCGACGCCGCCGGGCATGCAGACGGCGGTCAGCGCGCGCCACTGCCGGCTGCCGCATTTCGTCGAACAGGTGGTGCACGGCCGCGGTTGAGAGGGCGCCGGCACGCACCACTGCCGCAGACGCGCGCGCTCCTCCGATGCTGCGGCGTAGGCGGCGGTTGGAGCCCAGGGAGGCGAGGCGGCGGTTGCTGCGGCGTAGGCGGCGGCAGCCGCAGCGGCGGGAGGCGCTGCCGGAGGAGGGGACAAGGGGAGGACCCTCACCTCTGGTTGCCAGCGGAGGGGGGAGCGGCGGGTGATGGCGACAGAGTGCAGGGGACGGCGACGGCGTGGTGCGGCTTGGCGCTGACGACGGACGGCGGCGATGGCGTGGTCCTCGTGGCTGGATGACGGCGACGGAGAGGGCGTGGAGCTAGCGCGCGCGCGGCTTCGAGCAGGACTGTGCGTTTTTTGGCACCGATTTGGTGCCGCGCGCCTAAGGGAACAAGGCGACGGACCTTTGGTACCGGTTGGTTCCACCAACCGGTTGTTTTCTTTTTCTTTTGCTGTTTTCTTTTCTTTTGCTGTTTCTTTTCTATTTCTTTTTTCTTTTCTGTTTCTTTTTTCTTTTCTGTTTCTTTTTCTTTTTCTGTTTCTTTTTTCTTTTCTGTTTCTTTTTTCTTTTGCTGTTTCTTTTCTTTTTCTTTTATGTTTCTTTTCTTTTCTATTTCTTTTTTTTTCTATTTCTTTTCTATTTCTTTTCTATATCTTTTCTATTTCTTTTCTTTACTCCCGCCGTCCGCGCGGGAAAGTTTCCCGCCACAACATCGCGCGGGAAAGTTTCCCGCCACAACGCCAAGCGGGAGAAAAAGGGCGGGAAAGAAAGGGCGGGAATATAATTTTATTACGATTGAACTCGAATTAAAAGTACATAGCTCAACTGAAAATTAAGATACATGGCCAGATTCGAATGTTGGAGTCATCCAGTCATAGTCGTGCCTAGCCCTATAAACGTCACCACTGTAGTCGTCGTAGTCGCCGATGTCGTCGTCGATGGCATCGGGGTCGCGGTAGTCGTACCTCGGCGGGTGAGCACGCGTGGGCTAGGATTGAGGGTAGCGCAGGCGGGGGCCACGGTAGGCCATGACGCTCTGGAGAGTCCGGCCGCGCCACCACAGCCGACGGCCGGCCTCGTTGAAGTTCGAACGAGGCGAGCCATCCTCCTCGTGCCTGGCAAGCGCACTCTCACGTCGATTGATGAAGAAGCTGTCCCAAGTCGGGCTGTAGTCGGGATGCCACTGGGGATTCCTCCGCTGCTCTGGCGTGAGCTCGAAGTAGTAGTGGTTCGTGATGGCCATCTGGCGCGCCACACCTAGAGGGACAGGAGGGACCGGTACGCCTCCGACACTCAGCAACCAGCTGGTAGGGATGCGGTAGCCCGGCGGGCAGGGGTAGTTCGAGGCGCAAAGCGCCTCCGCCTCCCGGGGGGTTAGAGATACGATGCAAGCCATGGGAGAGAATGATGAGGTTTGCAGATATGAGTCTAGATGTGATATGTAAATGGAGGCCAAGCCTACATATATATAGTGAAAAAATGGTGCGGGAAACTTTCATCCCGGGTGGGGGCTCAAACCGGGACAAAAGATGGGGGGTCTTATCTGGGGGAGGCTTATTTGGGATGGCCTTATCTGGGGGTGGGTAACCTTTAGTACCGGCTGGTGGGTGCAACCGGGACTAAAGGTGGTTTTTGTGTCATCTAACAAAACTGTCGGTGGGATAAGGACGCATGGGTAACCTTTAGTACCGGCTGGTGGGTGCAACCGGGACTAAAGGTGGTTTTTGTGTCATCTAACAAAACTATCGGTGGGATAAGGACGCATGGGTAACCTTTAGTACCGGTTGGTGGGTGCAACCGTGACTAAAGGTGGTTTTTGTGTCATCTAACAAAACTGTCGGTGGGATAAGGATGCGTGGGTAACCTTTAGTACCGGCTGGTGGGTGCAACCGGAACTAAAGCTGTCGGCAGGATAAGGACGCGTGGGTGGACGCACTGCTCGATGAGATAAAGCATGTAGCGCACGATGCCCTGTCGGAGGAAGAAGACAAAGTAGAAGCGGCGCCGTGCCTATAAAAGGAGCATCGATACGCCATGGCAAGCAGCTCAACAAGCCATCATGGATGGAGAGTTTCATCCCCATGGATGGAGGAAAGGGTTGGGAAATCTCCCGTGGCAGAACTTCTCGAAGATGCCCTTGGTGCACACGTCCTATG
This sequence comes from Lolium perenne, assembly GCF_019359855.2. Taxonomy (NCBI): domain Eukaryota; kingdom Viridiplantae; phylum Streptophyta; class Magnoliopsida; order Poales; family Poaceae; genus Lolium; species Lolium perenne. The sequence continues at coordinate 3,390,909 of NC_067248.2, read as the reverse complement.
GCATCTTCGGAAGTTCCGCCTCGGAAAATATTTTCCTGCTAGCCCGTGAATGACTCCATCTCCTCTAACAGTGTTGGGGAAAGGGTTGGGAAATCTCCCGTGGCGGAACTTCTCGAATATGCCTTTGGTGCACACGCCCTATGGCATATTCGGAAGTTCCGCCTCGGAAATATTTTCCTGCTAGCCCGTGAAAGACTCCATCTCCTCTAACAGTGTTGGGGAAAGGGTTGGGAAGTCTCCCATGGCGGAACTTCTCGAAGATGCCCTTGGTGCACACGCCCTATGGCATCTTCGGATGTTCCGCCTCGGAAAAATTTCCCTGCAAGCCCGTGAAAGCTAATTAACTAGTAAAACAAGCCAACCATCTCCATTGTTAATATCTTACTTACAGTAACATCATTACACAAAAGTGATTTCCATATTGAGATACACAAGTTATGATCCCTATCTAATCTTCTGAGTTTTCTTCGTGTGTTTCCCTTTCTTCTGATTGCGACGCAACCATGGACAATCTTCATTATTTAACATGATGCTTGGGTCAGTTTTTACCTTGAAGGGTGGAATATCATCAAACTTATTATAATCTTCTGACATGTCTGTCTTCTCCTCTACTCCCACGATGTTTCTTTTTCCTGAAAGAACTATGTGGCGCTTTGGCTCATCGTATGATGTGTCCTCTTGCCTTTCTTTTCTTTTTTTTCGGTTTGGTAGACATGTCCTTCACATAAAAAACCTGAGCCACTTCACTAGCTAGGACGAATGGTTGGGTGTCGTACCCTAGATTCTTGAGATCCACTGTAGTCATTCCGTACTGCGGGTCTACCTGTACCCCATCTTTCAGGTTGAACTATTTGCACCGGAACAAAGGGACCTTGAAATTAGGTCCATAGTCAAGTTCCCATATCTCCTCTATGTACCCATAATATGTGACCTTCTTCCCATTGCCCTCTGCTGCATCAAAGCGGATACCACTGTTTTGGTTGGTGCTCTTTTTATCTTGGGCGAACGTGTAAAATGTATTCCCATTTATCTCGTACCCTTGAAAAGTCGATATAGTCGAAGATGGTTGTTTGGCCAACAAGTATAGTTGTTCTTCATCAGTGACATTCATGAGACGTGTTTGCAACCAACCGCCAAAAGTCTTCATGTGTTCTCCATCAATCCAATCTTCACGTTGCTCCGGGTATTCAGAGCGTAAGATATCCTTGTGTTCCACTATGTACGGAGCCACCAAGCTGGAATTATGTAGAACTGTGTAGTGTGCTTGAGTGAAAGAATGTCCGTCCATACACGTTGTTGTTTTCTTTTCTAGCGTGTCTTTTCCACGCAGTCTCCCCTCATAGCGCGATTCAGGAACACCGATCGGCTTAAGGTCAGGAATAAAGTCAACACAAAACTCAATGACCTCCTCTGTTCCATAGCCCTTGGAGATGCTTCCTTCTGGCCTAGCACGGTTATGAACGTACTTCTTTAAGACTCCCATGAATCTCTCAAAGGGGAACATGTTGTGTACAAATACAGGACCGAGAACGCCAATCTCTTCGACCAGGTGAACTAGGAGATGTGTCATAATATTGAAGAAGGATGGTGGGAACACCAACTCGAAGCTGACTAGACATTGCACCACATCCTTCTGTAAATTTTGTAGAGTTAGTGGATTGTTCACCTTCTGAGAAATTGCATTGAGGAACGCACATAGCTTCACAATGGGTACTCGAACATTTTCCAGCAGAAGCCCCCTCAATGCAACCGGAAGTAATTGTGTCATAATCACGTGGCAGTCATGAGACTTCGGGTTTTGAAACTTTTTCTCTGACATGTTTATTATTCCCTTTATATTCGACGAGAAGCCAGACGGGACCTTGATGCTACTCAGGACTTCAAAAAAGATCTCATTCTCGTCTTTGGTAAGAGCGTAGCTGGCAGGACCTTGATACTTCTCTGGATTCAGGTTGTTTCCTTCGTGGATACTTTGCTGGTCCTGCCGTGCATCCGGTGTATCTTTTATCTTCCCATACACGCCCAAGAAGTTTAGCAGGTTCACGCAAAGATTTTTCGTCACGTGCATCACGTCGATTGCAGAGTGAACCTCTAGGAATTTCCAGTAGGGTAGCTCCCAAAATATAGACTTCTTCTTCCACATGGGTACGTGTCCGTCAACATCATGCGGAACAGATTGTCCGCCAGGACCCTTTCCAAAGATCACTTTTAAATCCTTGACCATATCATATATAACATCCCCAGTAGGGCGGGTAGGCTTCGTTCGGTTATCTGCCTCACCTCTGAAATGCTTTCCTCTCTTTCTTACGTGATGTTGTTTTGGAAGAAATCGACGATGCCCCAGGTACACATTCTTGTTTTCCAAATATATACAGTCAGTCTCACCTAAACAGTGTGTGCATGCATTGTATCCCTTGTTTGACTGCCCTGAAATGTTACTAAGAGCAGGCCAATCATTGATGGTTACAAACAAAAACGCTCGTAGGTTAAATTCCTTTTGTTCGTGCTCATCCCACACAGGTACACCTTCTTCACGCCACAACTGTAAAAGTTCTTCAACCAATGGCCTCAGGTACACATCAATGTCGTTGCCGGGTTGCCACGGGCCTTGGATGAGCACTGGCATCATAATGAACTTCCGCTTCATGCACAACCAAGGAGGAAGGTTATAGATACATAGAGTCACTGGCTGTGTGCTATGACTGGAGCTCTGCTCCCCGAAAAGATTAAAGCCATCTGTACTTAGACCAAATCTTAAGTTCCTTGCGTCATCTGAAAATGACTTGAACTCTCTGTCGATTTTTCTCCACTGCGACCCGTCAGCGGGGTGTCTCAGCATCACATCTTTCTTACGGTCCTCTTTGTGCCATCGCAACAACTTGGCATGCTCTTTGTTTTGGAACAAACGTTTCAACCGTGGTATTATAGGAGCATACCACATCACCTTCGTAGGAACCCTCTTCCTGGGGGTGGACTCGCCCTCAACATCGCCAGGGTCATCTCGCCTGATCTTATACCTCAATGCACTACATACCGGGCATGCATTCAAATTCTCGTACTCCTTGCGGTAGAGGATGCAGTCATTGATGCATGCATGTATCTTCTGCACCTCAAATCCTAGAGGGCAGACAACCTTCTTTGCTTCGTACGTACTAGAGGGCAATACGTTCTCCCCTGGAAGCATCTTCTTTATTATTTTCAGCAACTTTTCAAATCCCTTGTCAGAAGTACCATTCTCTGCCTTCCATTGCAGCAATTCCAGCGTGGTACCCAGCTTTTTCTGGCCATCTTCGCAATTTGGGTACAACAGTTTGTTGTGATCCTCTAACATTTTCTCCAACTTCAACCTCTCCTTTTCACTTCCGCAGTTTATCTTCGCATCAAGAATGGCCCGACCCAAATCGTCATCGGGGTCATCAAAAATCGGCTCATCAAAAATGGGCTCTTCTTCAGCTTCGTCTTCCCCCATTCTACAATCACCGTCTTCAGTGAACATAGGATAGTTGTCACTATCCTATTCTTCTTCGTTGTCTTCCAATATAACCCCTCTTTCTCCGTGCTTGGTCCAACAATTATAGCTGGGCATGAAACCGTTCTCCAGCAGGTGGACGTGAAGGGTCTTTGAGGTAGAGTAATCCTTCATATTCTTATAGGAACTACATGGACAATAGATGAAACCATTCGACTGCTTGTTTGCCTCAGCCACGTTGAGAAAATAATGCATGCCATTAATGAAGTCGGGATGGCACCGGTCACCGTACATCCATTGTCGACTCATCTGCATTATATATGTATATCAAAAATCATTAATTACACAACATCATGGATATATGAGTGACCAACTTAATTAATATTCAAGTTCATCACATAAAATTCTTTTTTTATAAAAAAGAAGAGGCTCACCGAGGTGGTACGGTGCCGGCTAGGGGACGACGCTGGCGATCGACGGCGGTGAGAACGGGGATGATACTAAAACCTACAAAACATACTATAATTTCAGCTCAAATTGCATATAAAAAATCCCTAGCTTAGGCATTTCATCGAACACCTTGCTAGCACTAGAAAAATAATACGAGTTAAACTAGCAAAGAAATGAGCTAAATTAGGAACGCCGGAAGAAAGGATGATATTGATAACCCTTGGATAGATGGATGTCGTTAATCTTGTTAAAATGGTGGAGAAAAAATAAAGATTTGTTGGAGTGTGAGAGGTGCAATTTTTTTAGAAATGTGAGAGAGAGAGGAGAAAATGAGAAAGGATAGGGGGGGGGGGCAGTGATCATATATAGAGGCACCCTTTAGTACCGGTTCTTTAGATGAACCGGTACCAAAGGTCCAGCCCTAGCCCCACCCACGCCTGAAATTCGGGCCGAAGACCTTTCGTACCGGTTCCTAACACGAACCGGTATGAAAGCCCCTAACGAACCGGTACGAAAGCTCCTCGCCCGCCTGAGCGCCCGAACCGGTACAAATGACCCATTTAGTACCGGTTCGTAAGGGAACCGGTACTAAAGGCTTAGACGGTTGCCCCATTTTCTACTAGTGAATGTCAAAAAATACAGGAAAAAATGTCTCGTGTATATCTTGACATGTTACATGCTCACATAGTTGTTTCAGCAGAAACCGACATGTTTTGTGCCCTGTGTAAAAAGACACATTTTTTTACTAAAATAGTCTATTTTTGAGACATTTTTTGTCTTTTTTACACAGGGCATAAATAAATTCGGTTTTATGTGAAACTTTACGTGCACACATACAACATGTCCCTCTAGATGTGATTTTTTTTCTATTTTTTTTAACTTATTAAAATATGTTTTATATATACTAGGTGCATAAGATCAGTTTTGAACTTCCGTGAATGTTTCTTCTATAGATGCATACATCTGGTACACATAGGGTGCGTTTGGTAGCCTGCACCAATTTCCTGCACCACTGGCGCAGTGGGAAGAAGGCCCCTGCGCGTCCCAGATGGGCCATGGGCCAGAAAAGCCACATTGTTTGGTCGCCTACGCAGACTTTTATTTTGGTCACGTGGAGATTTGAGCTCTGCCCGTTTGGTAGGTCGGTTTTCAGGCCTAGTGGCAGCCCAGAACGGCGCCTCTGTTGTTTGGTTGCAACCCAAAATCCGCTTCTGGTTAGCTCTTCCCTTCAGTGGTGAGGTTACCAGCGATCAAAAGCACAAGCAAGAACACAAAGCACAAGCAAACTTAGCACTGATCGTAGACACGATCATATTTCAGGACACATCAGACACGATCATAGTTCAGGACACGACACGAACAGCAACTAGAGACGACATGGTAGCAGCGACACTCAACCAGGTAAGCTTCAGACATGATTTTCGAAGACGACACACTTGGTGGCATTGCCATGGTACAGACACCTGCTCATCACCTCAGAGAAGGTGAAGTCGAAGATGACCACACTGTACTCGAAGGAGGACACCTTCTTGAAGGTGAGCAACTGGCCTATGTGGAGCTGACGGGCGACGGCGAAGGCCGCCCACCCCTGGTCGATGTATGCGTCATCGCCTTCTCTCATCGTAGTCATCCTCCAGCTGCATCCAGTGTTGGTGTGGACGATGATGCTGGAAGGGATTTCTCCGAACCACTTGACGAAATCTTGAGGGATCAGGAGCCGGCTGAAGGTGGGCCTGAAGACGATGGGCAGGAACTGGTCTGGCCCTACCTCGTCCTGGAAGTGGCCGACGTTAGCCGCCCTTCGCTTCTTCGACGGTCCCTCGTTAGGGGTCTCAGTAGGTGAGCCAAGCTTGAGCTTCTCAGTCTGCCACAAGAACACATGGCATTAGAGGTGTGCCTGCTCACAAGTATAGATGAAAACGGTCATTGAAAACATTAGTGAGGACTCATACATTGGCTCACACGGTAGCTCAAGGGACTGCCCTCAAACTAATACTAGTGTGCAAGTAATGTCACACACACGACTAAGTTTGAGGGCAGCACCTTGCCTTCCGTTGTGCCTTTGTTGAATCACATGCCAATGCAGAAGTGAAGAAGCACACAAGGCCTCATTGTAAGGGTACATTGCCCCTATGTGTGGTTTTGGTAATTAATGATAACCCCTATGGACTAATGTTTGCATTGAGTTTATATGAAGGAATATTCCATAGGTACTACTTGTAGTCCATGTGTTGGTTTCAAGTATGGATGCCATGAAGATAAAATATATACCTTGAGTATTGGCATCAAGATCATTGATTTGAAGACATATATGTGATATGATCAAGAAGAAGAAATGAAGAAGGAGTTCTTATGTGGAACTCAATATTAGCCATGCTCTAGCTTATGTGTTAAGCAATGAATGATCAAAATCTTGAGTGCTTGATTCCAAGTGAAGAATTCAAGATATGGCTCTAAGTCGGTGTCATGATAGTCTCATGAGTTGAGCTATGGTTGACTAAGATTTAGAGCATGCAAACAAATGAAGAATTCTTTATACACCTCAAGATAGTATGATAGAGCATGAGAAGATACAAGGTTGACCAATACAAAGAGCGAAGAATAGATTCACGTTTGGTCAACACATGAAGCATAAAGAATATGCCACATGAAGTCATGTGGTATGGTAAGCCTTGTCAATTATGCTTTATGAACTAACCCATCATATGTGTGCCTTTGTGTTGTCTATGTGGGTTAGGTATCTTTCCATGGGCTTGCATCAAAAGCAAGAGCTCATGTAGCCCTTGAGAGGATAAGATCAAGTGGTGATCGCCATCAAGGTTGATTTGGGAAAGTTCAAGATGGACACCTCAAGAAGATCATATGCTTGAAGCTTGCTGTCCAGTTGGTGATAATGGACATGTGAAGATGTGCTTAATGAAGCTATCCCATAGTGGCGTATGGGGGAGCAAATCATGAGTCTTCACGAAACAACAATGATCAAGTGATGCACTCCGGCTTGATGGAACTTGAAGCGTTGTCATCAAGATCAAGCGGGTTGCGCAAGGCAAAGGTATGACCTTGCTAGGTTTTCTTTTACCGGTCTCAAGGTGATTGTTGGGAGACCGGGTTATAGGATAGAGAGCCGCACTATGAAGAGGGGCTTTCGGTTGGGTAGCTCGATCACATCGTCTTAGGGAGCTCAATCCTTTGCATACTTTGCATATCCCTATTGCTTCTTGGTGTTTCTCTGTGTGAGGTTCTTGAGCTTGTTGCTAGCTTTTCAACAAGCCCAAGTTCATCGAAAACAGAATCCGCATGCATCTTCAATTGTGTTTTCGAGTTTGGACGTCTTTACCGTCTCTTGACGTTGGGAGGCTCCCTCTCTAAAATCATCTAAAAATATTCTGTGAGGAATCTCAATATTTCGTTGGGGTTCTATTTGTCGTTATCTTTCCAACAAAATTGGTTTCATGCAAATCGGAGTTCGGGAGCATTTTCTGTTAAAAGAAAAAGAAAAAGGTTTTTGGGGTTCTGCTTATCCCGGTGGCTGGTCCGACAGCATCGGCCGTGTCACCGGCTGGCCCGACATCGATCGGATGTGGCGCCGGTGCCCACCGGGCACATTCCAGGGAGCATACTCAGCTCTCCCGGTGCCTGGCCCGGCAGCCACCGTCTGTGGCGCCGGTGCCAACCGGGCACAATCCAGGGTACTTTCCACGCTCACCCGGTGCCAGCCCGACGCCTCGTCCGGCCGCTGCCGGCTGGTCCGGTCTGCGGCCCGGCAGGACCGGGTGCTACACCGGCCGGTCCGGCGCCTCGCCCGGCAGACCGGTGTCAACACCCGGATTTTTAATTCCAGATGCCTATTATGCCGTACATCGCAATCCCAGGAATATTGTTTTTGCGAGACATAATAGTCGATATCACAGAACATCATTCATTATAAACCATAATAGTCTTACAACAAAGGATCTCATGATCCAAGTCTTAAAACAACAGTTGATCTAAGGATCAATTACAAAACACATAGCGGAAGAAACGTAGTAGCGGTCCATTTGTTCCACAGGCAACGCTTGACGTCAGGAGGTAGTCCTAGTTATCATAGACGTCCTGCTATCCATCTTCCTGGTACTGGTGCTCCTCTTCGTAGTCTGGCCATTTGAATAGCCAGGGACAAAGCCATGAGTACTTTAAAGTACTCGCAAACTAATACTAATAGATATACTAGTAAATTCATTAAGGGTTCTAAGCTCTAGGTTTATTTGCACAAAGCCAGTTTTATTTCATAAACACTTTAATAGTCAAAGACTCTTTATTTGTCAAAACCTACTCAAGTGGGAACATTAGTGTCATTCCCACAACTCTGTTGTGATTCAAGTCAAAGTCACATTTCAAATTCAAGTCACAAGTCACCAGTCACATTTTGAAAAGTTCTGATGACGGAACAGTATGGCCTTTCCAACTGTCCATGACCGCGAACGCGGCTATTCGAATAGTTTCACACTCTGCAGAGGTCTCACACTTTTGCCACAACAATTGCAATAATCCGTCAGGCGTAACTGGCCCTGATTTATCACACTCAGTGTGCGGACTACCAATCATAACCTTTCAATTACATATCCTAGTACAGGCACCTCTCCCTATGAGTTTGGCCTCCCAGCCATGGCAAACCGCCATCCTGGGAACTGCACAGGGCTTGGGTAAGACATTCACCTCATTTCATGTCATTTCACTTTCAACGGAGGCAGCCTCGGCATAACCCCTATGACGCTTGTTCAGAGGGAACTCATACTAAAATACATAAGTTTCCAGTTAAGCCCTACCCAGATTCAGGTATTGTGGGGGTACTTAAAATTGGAATGGTATCGCATCCGAACCCAACCATCAGTTTTTGTCAAAGAGTCACCTTGTTCACCAAAAGTCATATTCACCTTCAAAAACTTTCAATAGACTGACTCATCATTCCAAGGTTTTCAAAAATCATTTGACTCAAGTGTTCCCATCTAGAGTGATCAAGATTTTATCCTTAGCACTAGCAACTAGTCATGAGGGGTGCTAACTAAAGTTTAGCTAGGCTAAGTGTGATGCTCTTGTAGTATGCTATCTCTAGACCAAATCAACTATAAGCCAAAAGCTTTGGTAAACAAAGTAAATGATTGCAAGATAAAAACTTGGGCTTGGACAAATCCTGAAACACAATAGTATGGCAAGAGTATCTTGCAAAGGTATAGCTTGTATTAGGGGAGCTTGTATTGGTAATAGCTTGCCTTGATTGGTACAGTGATCAAAGTTTTCTTCTTCTTCGTAGAAGACCTCCTCCTCCTCGTAGCCTTCGGTACTAGCGTCTATAAACGGATACGAGGTAACAATCACCAAACAATACTTAAGTACTAGACTTAACACTCAAAGGGATCACACAAGCTAATCTAGCATCACAACACTATTAACATGGTGGTTGGCTTTGGTTTCTTTTAGGAAAAATAATTTCCTCTCATTGAAATATTTATTAGGGTTTCTATTTATTTCCTTTGATAAATAATTTCCTCTCATTGAATAATACTAAGATTTAATATCCTCAAATAATAAGTATGATATCATGTTGACCAAAGTCAACACTTCATATTTACCATTTGGGAAAATGCTTTAAATGAAATACTATATCTCATACCATTTAAATACTACTTTGGAAAGATTTAATATCTCAAGTGATTTAAATGAGATGCTACACCTCATAGATTTGAAATACTAAAATTGAAGTAATTTAAATGGGCTAGAAATGCCCACATAGCCACTATCTGAATCTAGCCCATGATCATATGAAACAACCATGTCATATTTTTGCATAATCAATTAGAGTTTTTGAAATGTGAACTATGAGAGTTGGAATCAACTCAAAATCATTTATGGTTGATTTTTAATAATTGTTTGAAATTTGAAAACCTACTGTCTTGTTCTTTTTTACTACATGAGTTCCACAAAGAATCTAGATTTGAGACCAGTGTAGTTGGATAGAGGATTTTATAAGCTTTTCGGAAATGTAAAGTTCATCAATTTTGGCTCAGTGGATTTGGTTTTATTCGATTTTGAAGTTGGCACCAGTATGAAATTTGAACTAAAAGATTTAAATCACATTTGAACTGTGGGCTCGCGTGGGAAAAGGAAATGGGCCAGGAGAGGGAAAAATAAAAAGGGCCGGCCCAGCTACGCGTCTCGCACGCAGCGGGCCGCCTGACAGTGGGCCCCACTTGTCAGTGGCACTTAAATGCCGAAGCGGTATGGATCAGCGAGAGGCGTTGGATTAGAAACAGATCCGACGGCTCGCGTGCGTCGTCGTCGACGACGAGCACGGGCTCACTGGCGGCGAGCACCAGGGGGTCAGAGGCTTACCGGTGGTCCGGCGATCGTCGGCGAGGTGCTACAGCGGCGTTGTGGACGACAGCGAAGCTCCAGGTACAAGTGGCAGCTCCTGGGGTGGCGCCTAGCGTCGTCTTCTTCCGCGGCGGCTCCACGGCACTCCGGTGAGAAATTAGCTAGCTACGGGAGAAATTGAGGCGAGGCGAGGCTAGAGGAGGGATTCTGGGACGAGAGAAGGCGAGTGGTGTGGAGATTTGGAGCTGGGGTGGCCTCCTTTTATAGCGGGCGATCGAGTCCGAGGCGCACGGCTAGGTCGAGCATGGCGACGATGTTTGAAGCGGCGAAGGGGCAAAGCATGGACGCTGCTCTGTTCCTGGTGTCCTGGCGGTCATCACGCGCTTGGCGGCACAGTGAACGGTGGTCAGACGCGACGGGGAGCTTGACGTAAGCTGACATGCCCGTGGCGGACGACGGCGACAGGAGCGACGGTGACAAGGCTCGGGGGTGAAAGAGAGAGTGTCCGGCGCGTTGCTGGTGTCATGGTGACTCGCCTGGCGGGCGATGATGGCGAGGCACGGTCGGAGCTGACGGGGCGACGCCGCGCTCTGGCATGCCCATGCGTCGCAACCATGCGCGCCCTGGCGTCACCGGTGGTCATGGGCGGGTTCTGTTCTGGCCAGTGCTGGCTTTGTCTCGGTCAACAGCGTGGACGAGCAGATGCAGGAGAGTGAGGGGAGGCTCCTGGACGTAGTGCTGCAGGCTGGAGAGTGATGGAGAGGGAGATGGCCGAGTGTGTGCATGAGCTCACGGCATGGCCAGTTTTGGGTCGTTTCTCTGCTTTGACCAAGGGTGTAAGTGGGTGGTTCTGTCCAGGGATGCCAGAGGGAGTGAGTGGTGACTTGATCATAGATGGTTTAGTCAAGAAACCAGTGGGTAAAAGGATGTATTGAGTTTGCAGTTTTATGCACACCAAGTGTTCGACACAATGGCCGCATGAAGCAAAGTTTTGAATTTGGCCAAAATATTTTATGGAGATGATTCAAATAAGGTTTGGCTCATAATAGTGGTCTTGGTTTGCAAAGTGGAGGTGATTTGTGAAAATCCAAAATAGGCATGATCTAGAATCTGATTTGATGTTGCATCTTGGCTTGCTTATATTAAGCAATGGAAAAAGAACTAGTCAAAGTGGTCAACAGAAAAAGTGTTCAACCTGATGAGGTCTTGGATGAGGTGCAAAGAGTTGGGAGAGTTTGGTTTAAGAATTAATAACCACAGGGGTTCAAAGTAGGCATCAGGTTAAAAATTGTCACAAGTGACCATTATCACATGTGCTAGGGTTTTTCAATTTCTTTTGTTTTTTTTTTTGATTTTCTTTGACCAAAATGTATTCTTTTGGGTTGCTTGAGTGTTAGGTTGAGTTTATTAATGGTTTCAAACCATTTAGGTAAAGTAAATATGACATAGGCCAATATTTGCGAATATGGCCATATGCTCATATGTGCTTCTCTTTTTATTTTATTTTCTTTTCTTGGTTTCTATTTGATTTACATAAGGGGTAGGGTTTAGGGTTTATAACATGTTCAACACTCCAAACAAACAATCCTGGCAAAGATCACCACATACATGCATGATACTATGCACATAAGGGAATGGGATTCAAAAAAATTTGTTGGCTCCAAATTTTGAAAATAGGGAAATTGAGTTTTTCTTTGTTTTGAAATTTTGGGGTGTTACAAACCTTCCCCCCTTAAAAAAAATCTCGTCCCGAGATTTAAGAAAATTTAGGAACCTAAGAGAGATTGGGCAAATGGGTAACAGGAAAACATACTCTGCATGGTAATGGGTGCTTCCTGGGCTTCTGTTGCACTCATGTGGTAGAGACGGCCGTTGCGGTTGTTCGGGTTTCTTCTAGTTGCGAAGCGGCGCGGTTGCTGGGTAGGTGCAGTGGTATTGGGGGCTGTCTTCGCCAGTTTCTTGGGGCACTCATTGGAGTAATGACCCGTGACTCCACACTCATAACAAGTCACAGTTGACTTGTCCTTTGGGGTGACGGGGACATCATTGCTTCCAGTCCTTGGGGAAGTATTGGGGTTGTTGTTGTTACTATTGGGGTGGTTGTTGTTGTGGTTGTTGCTGTTGTGGTTGTTGTTGTTGTTGTTGTTGCCTCCGGGCTTCGGGTGTCCTCCATTGTGGTTGGCGAAGTTTGGACGAAACGTCGGAACAGGTGTTTTGTGGGGTCTTGGTGTATATCCTGTAGTTGAACTGTTGCGGTACTTCTGTGCATTGTGGGGTCCATTCTGGTGCATCATACGGCGCTTGCGGTTCTCATTGGCTTGGTTGAGCTTTCCTTCCATCTGGATAGCAGAGTCAACTAGGGCTTCTAGGTCAACAAACTGAATATTCACTAGCACTGTCTGCATCTCATCAAGCAGTCCATTCAGAAATCTTTCCTTCTTCTTCTCATTGGTGTCGGTCTCATCCGGGGCGTACCTAGACAGAGTAAGGAACCTGTCACGGTATTCCACCACAGACATTCTTCCTTGCTTGAGCTCTCTGAACTCATCTCTCATCTTCTTGATCAAACCCGGTGGCACATGGTATCTGATGAACTTGAGCTTGAAGTCCTCCCAAGTCATCATTTGTCCTCCATTCATGGCACGGGCACTGTTCCACCAGGCTCTGGCAGGTCCTGACAGATAGTGGGTGGCAAACAGCACTTTCTTAGCGGCTTCTACTCCTGCAACTTCCAGGTTGTTCTCCATTGATTGGAGCCAGTCATCTGCATCTAAGGGCTCTTCAGTGTTGCTGAACATGGGGGGGTTAGTATTCTGGAAGTTCTTCAACTTAGATCTAGGATGATCATTATGTCCATGTCCTTGGTTGTTCTGGGCTATCTGCTGCAGTATGACAAGGTTGGCTTGCCGCTCAGCTCTTTCGACTTCTCTATCTGCCACCAACATTTGTAGAATCTGCAGCATTGCCTCTTGGTTGTTGCTGCGGGTTGGAGGGGCCATCTGAGCATTGAGGTAGATCATAAGATCAGAGGGAATTTTCTATGGCTTGTTTGGGTTAAGTTTGAAAAGTTTAAAACTTGAGTAGTGCTGAGGTGGTAAAAACCAACAACACTTTTTCATTCACTCCAAACAACATACATTACAAACTACTCAAACAGATGGTTTTAAGAACCATTTCCTCGTTCTACGATACATAGGGAACTGATACAAACTCACACCTACGCCAGTGCTCTAGTGATACTACTCTTCCTCCGTAATGGTGGGTTCTTCGTCTTCACGGGTAATGTGATTGGCGAAAGGCGCGGGCGTTGTCCAACTCCTTGCGGGTCTTGTACAACATGAAGTCCAGGTATGCAACATAGTGGTTCATCTCCGGGTGCGGTGGCATGGTTATTGGCCTTCCCGTGGGGTCATGTCTTGGGTAGTAAAAGAAGCGAGTGTTCTTGATCTTGTTCACATTCTGTCCACACAGACGGGCAAGTGCTTCTTGCATGGCTTTGGCTATTCCATCCCTCCAAGTGTTTCCCCTCACCGAAAACCATACGGTTTCCCAAATTGGGGCTCCCAGCTTTCCTCTCAGATCTGCAGTAACTACCCACTGAGATTGTTTTCCCGACCGATTATTGAGTGGTACTCCAAAGAACTCGGGATACGGACGTCCTAAATATTCAACTAGTTGCTCCAAATCCTTCTCGAACATTAGGTCTCCTCTGTGGCCAAGCTGATAGAACTCGTAATTGTACTCCATCTCTGAACAATTAGGATGAGTAAGTTAGTGAAGTGATCAAGTGTGCCAAATTTTATGTAGAAACACCAGGAAAAGTAGAGCATGGATTTCTCTTTTTGAAAAGATCTCAAGGATAAGAGTGAGAATAAGTTTTCATAAATATTCACTTCATTTGTTTTGGAACTAAGTTTTTCAGACGTCCCTTCTAACTAGGGCCTCCTAAGGTCAAACAATGGCTCTGATACCAACTTGTCAACACCCGGATTTTTAATTCCAGATGCCTATTATGCCGTACATCGCAATCCCAGGAATATTGTTTTTGCGAGACATAATAGTCGATATCACAGAACATCATTCATTACAAACCATAATAGTCTTACAACAAAGGATCTCATGATCCAAGTCTTAAAACAACAGTTGATCTAAGGATCAATTACAAAACACATAGCGGAAGAAACGTAGTAGCGGTCCATCTGTTCCACAGGCAACGCTTGACGTCAGGAGGTAGTCCTAGTTATCATAGACGTCCTGCTGTCCATCTTCCTGGTACTGGTGCTCCTCTTCGTAGTCTGGCCATTTGAATAGCCAGGGACAAAGCCATGAGTACTTTAAAGTACTCGCAAACTAATACTAATAGATATACTAGTAAATTCATTAAGGGTTCTAAGCTCTAGGTTTATTTGCACAAAGACAGTTTTATTTCATAAACACTTTAATAGTCAAAGACTCTTTATTTGTCAAAACCTACTCAAGTGGGAACATTAGTGTCATTCCCACAACTCTGTTGTGATTCAAGTCAAAGTCACATTTCAAATTCAAGTCACAAGTCACCAGTCACATTTTGAAAAGTTCTGATGACGGAACAGTATGGCATTCCCAACTGTCCATGACCGCGGACGTGGCTATTCGAATAGTTTCACACTCTGCAGAGGTCGCACACTTTTGCCACAACAATTGCAATAATCCGTCAGGGGTAACTGGCCCTGATTTATCACACTCAGTGTGCAGACTACCAATCATAACCTTTCAATTACATATCCTAGTACAGGCACCTCTCCCTATGAGTTTGGCCTCGCAGCCATGGCAAACCGCCATCCTGGGAACTGCACAGGGCTTGGGTAAGACATTCACCTCATTTCACGTCATTTCACTTTCAACGGAGCCAGCCTCGGCATAACCCCTATGACGCTTGTTCAGAGGGAACCCATACTAAAATACATAAGTTTCCAGTTAAGCCCTACCCAGATTCAGGTATTGTGGGGGTACTTAAAATTGGAATGGTATCGCATCCGAACCCAACCATCAGTTTTTGTCAAAGAGTCACCTTGTTCACCAAAAGTCATATTCACCTTCAAAAACTTTCAATAGACTGACTCATCATTCCAAGGTTTTCAAAAATCATTTGACTCAAGTGTTCCCATCTAGAGTGATCAAGATTTTATCCTTAGCACTAGCAACTAGTCATGAGGGGTGCTAACTAAAGTTTAGCTAGGCTAAGTGTGATGCTCTTGTAGTATGCTATCTCTAGACCAAATCACCTATAAGCCAAAAGCTTTGGTAAACAAAGTAAATGATTGCAAGATAAAAACTTGGGCTTGGACAAATCCTGAAACACAATAGTATGGCAAGAGTATCTTGCAAAGGTATAGCTTGTATTAGGGGAGCTTGTATTGGTAATAGCTTGCCTTGATTGGTACAGTGATCAAAGTTTTCTTCTTCTTCTTCGTAGAAGACCTCCTCCTCCTCGTAGCCTTCGGTACTAGCGTCTATAAACGGATACGAGGTAACAATCACCAAACAATACTTAAGTACTAGACTTAACACTCAAAGGGATCACACAAGCTAATCTAGCATCACAACACTATTAACATGGTGGTTGGCTTTGGTTTCTTTTAGGAAAAATAATTTCCTCTCATTGAAATATTTATTAGGGTTTCTATTTATTTCCTTTGAGAAATAATTTC
The DNA here is from genome assembly GCF_019359855.2 of Lolium perenne. NCBI lineage: Eukaryota > Viridiplantae > Streptophyta > Magnoliopsida > Poales > Poaceae > Lolium > Lolium perenne. The sequence goes on along the minus strand of NC_067248.2, from coordinate 3,374,949 downwards.
CTCTCATTGAATAATACTAAGGTTTAATATCCTCAAATAATAAGTATGAGATCATGTTGACCAAAGTCAACACTTCATATTTACCATTTGGGAAAATGATTTAAATGAGATACTATATATCATACCATTTAAATACTACTTTGGAAAGATTTAATATCTCAAGTAATAACATATGGGGTCATGAAGACAAGTGTCATCACCTCACATTCAATTACTTGTGAAAGTGATTTAAATGAGATGCTACACCTCATAGATTTGAAATACTAAAATTGAAGTAATTTAAATGGGCTAGAAATGGCCACATAGCCACTATCTGAATCTAGCCCATGATCATATGAAACAACCATGTCATATTTTTGCATAATCAATTAGAGTTTTTGAAATGTGAACTATGAGAGTTGGAATCAACTCAAAATCATTTATGGTTGATTTTTAATAATTGTTTGAAATTTGAAAACCTACTGTCTTGTTCTTTTTACTACATGAGTTCCACAAAGAATCTAGATTTGAGACCAGTGTAGTTGGATAGAGGATTTTATAAGCTTTTCAGAAATATAAAGTTCATAAATTTTGGCTTAGTGGATTTGGTTTTATTCGATTTTGAAGTTGGCACCAGTATGAAATTTGAACTAAAAGATTTAAATCACATTTGAACTGTGGGCTCGCACGGGAAAAGGAAATGGGCCAGGAGAGGGAAAAAGAAAAAGGGCCGGCCCAGCTACGCGTCTCGCACGCAGCGGGCTGCCTGACAGTGGCCCCCACTTGTCAGTGGCACTTAAATGCCGAAGCGGTATGGATCAGCGAGAGGCGTTGGATTAGAAACAGATCCGATGGCTCGCGTGCGTCGTCGTCGACGACGAGCACGGGCTCACTGGCGGCGAGCACCAGGGGGTCAGAGGCTTACCGGCGGTCCGGCGATCGTCGGCGAGGTGCTGCAGCGGCGTTGTGGACGACGGCGAAGCTCCAGGTACAAGTGGCAGCTCCTAGGGTGGCGCCTAGCGTCGTCTTCTTCCGCGGCGGCTCCACGGCACTCCGGTGAGAAATTAGCTAGCTACGGGAGAAATTGAAGCGAGGCGAGGCTAGAGGAGGGATTCTGGGACGAGAGAAGGCCAGTGGTGTGGAGATTTGGAGCTGGGGCGGCCTCCTTTTATAGCGGGCGATCGAGTCCGAGGCGCACGGCTAGGTCGAGCATGGCGACGGCGTTTGAAGCGGCGAAGGGGCAAAGCATGGACGCTGCTCTGTTCCTGGTGTCCTGGCGGTCATCACGCGCTTGGCGGCACAGTGAACGGTGGTCAGACGCGACGGGGAGCTTGACGTAAGCTGACATGCCCGTGGCAGACGACGGCGACGGGAGCGACGGTGACAAGGCTCGGGGGAGAGAGAGAGAGTGTCCGGCGCGTTGCTGGTGTCATGGTGACTCGCCTGGCGGGCGCTGATGGCGAGGCACAGTCGGAGCTGACGGGGCGACGCCGCGCTCTGGCACGCCCGTGCGTCGCAACCATGCGCGCCCTGGCGTCACCGGTGGTCATGGGCGGGTTCTGTTCTGGCCAGTGCTGGCTTCGTCTCGGTCAACAGCGTGGACGAGCAGATGCAGGAGAGTGAGGGGAGGCTCCTGGACAAAGTGCTGCAGGCTGGAGAGTGATGGAGAGGGAGATGGCCGAGTGTGTGCATGAGCTCACGGCATGGCCAGTTTTGGGTCGTTTCTCTGCTTTGACCAAGGGTGCAAGTGGGTGGTTCTGTCCAGGGATGCCAGAGGGAGTGAGTGGTGACTTGATCATAGATGGTTTAGTCAAGAAACCAGTGGGTAAAAGGATGTATTGAGTTTGCAGTTTTGTGCACACCAAGTGTTCGACACAATGGCCGCATGAAGCAAAGTTTTGAATTTGGCAAAATATTTTATGGAGATGATTCAAATAAAGTTTGGCACATAATAGTGGTCTTGGTTTGCAAAGTGGAGGTGATTTGTGAAAATCCAAAATAGGCATGATCTAGAATCTGATTTGATGTTGCATCTTGGCTTGCTTATATTAAGCAATGGAAAAAAGAACTAGTCAAAGTGTCAACAGAAAAAATGTTCAACTTGATGAGGTCTTGGATGAGGTGCAAAGAGTTGGGAGAGTTTGGTTTAAGAATTAATAACCACAGGGGTTCAAAGTAGGCATCAGGTTAAAAATTGTCACAAGTGACCATTATCACATGTGCTAGGGTTTTTCAATTTCTTTTGTTTTGTTTTGATTTTCTTTGACCAAAATGTATTCTTTTGGGTTGCTTGAGTGTTAGGTTGAGTTTATTAATGGTTTCAAACCATTTAGGTAAAGTAAATATGACATAGGCCAATATTTGCGAATATGGCCATATGCTCATATGTGCTTCTCTTTTTATTTTATTTTCTTTTCTTGGTTTCTATTTGATTTACATAAGGGGTAGGGTTTGGTGTTACAACCGGCTACCTAGACCAAATGCTGAGCTGTCCCTCTCCAACGGCTGGATTTCGACTTAGGCTATAAATAGGCTTTCTTCCACCTTGGGCAAGTGAAGTTCTTCCACTCTCTCTCCTCCAATGTTGCCTTTGAAGAACTTGCCCTATCTCTTGATTCCCCCCATGATTCTTGCTCATTCTTGAGGGATTTGAGAGAGGAGATCTATATCTACAATCCCCACCAATCAATTTCTCCTCTAAGTGAGGGGAACCCATTATATCTAGATCTTGGAGTCATTTGATGATTTCCTCCATTGTTCTTCCTCTCTAATTCCATCCTAGCATTTGTTGCTTTGGTGGGATTTGAGTGTGAAGGATTTGAACACCTTTGGTGTTCTTGCTTTGCATCATTGCATAGTGTTGAGCTCTCCACCACGATTAGTTCGAGTGAGAGACCGTGAGCTTGTTACTCTTGGAGGGTGGCCTCCTAGTTGGCTTGGTTGGTGTCCCGGTGACCTCTTCGTGGAAGGTTGTGAAGGGGCCCGGGCTTCTCCTTCATGGAGCTTGTGAAGTGGTTGTGGAGCTTGCCATCTCGGGAGTGGAGGAAAAGGTAGCCATAAGGAAAGGGCCATTATCCTTCGTGGAATTGGCTCGGAGAAGAAGGTGAGCCTTCGTGGCGTTGGGAAATCCTTCGTGGGATCCCCACCTCTCCAAACGTGACGTACCTTCTTGCAAAGAAAGGGAACACGAGAATACATCTTCGTCTCCGCGTGCCTCGGTTATTTCTATACCCGAGTTTACTTTCCTTTGTGATAGCCATCGAGCTTGAAGTGTCTATTATATCTTGCTATCACTTGTTGTTTATATATATATTGTGCCTATCTTGCTTAGCTCTAGTTGTTGTTGTTGCACTTAGATGAGCATAGCATATTTAGGGTTTGTGCTTGTAAAATAAACGTTAGTTTAATTCCGCATTCTTACAAGACAAATCCGTAAGAGTTTTTAAACGCCTATTCACCCCCCCCCTCTAGGCGACATCTCGTCCTTTCACTCATACATTGGCCTCGCGAGGGTTGGTGAACTCGCAGTCCAAACCCACGCACTTGATTGGTGCGGAGTGACAAAGAGGCCCCCCCTGCTCCCCTCGCGTCGCCTCCTCCAGGCGACCAAGGGGGCCAAACCCTAGGCCGCCGCCAGCGCTCTCCCCTCCTCTTCCTCCCCTCCTCGTCGCCCCCGGAGGGCCGCCGGCCAAAGGCGCCCGGATCCGACGAAGGGGGCGGCGGGGATTGACTCTCTTGGCTCTCGCGTGGGTGAAGGGAGGGAATCCCCCGCGCTCGAGGGCACCGGTACGCCGGGGCGGCGGCCCCGGGTGGAGGTGACGACACCGACCTGGCAGCGGGTGGCGGTCGTCGGTACTGCTTGGCGGCTACATGGCTGCGTGGGCGGCGTGGTGGCGGCAGGCGAGGTCGCGGTTCGGAGGCCTCCTCGCTTGGCCTACGAACAAGATCTGAAGATGGCGGCTTCTCCCCTCGCTGCTCATGCGTCCTCCTCGGCCCTAGATCTCCGGCGGTCGGTGGGTGGACCGGAGGTGGGGCTGACCGGGGGAATCCCTTGGCCGACGGCGGCGGCCATGACGTCGACGACGCTGCGCGCCGTTCTCCTTCTTGAAGGCGACTTCGAGGTTTTTCCTCTCCTCCCTTACCTGCCTATCTCAGGTGAAAACCCGAAGCTTCGGCTTGGGCAGCGGCGGTGCTCTGGCGTCGTACCCTTCTTGAAGGCGCTGCCTTGAGATGGCGGATCAAGTGGATGAGCTCGGCGGGGGTTGGTGGCTTCCAGTTGCGGTTGCTCTTCGTGCGGTGGTTGGTCAAGTTCTTGCCAGGCTCTGCTTTGGCGAGCGGCGGCGACTCTTGGCCATGCCCGGTGGCACTAGCCCATCTTCCTCACCGTGTCTTCTGTGGCGTCTTCGCCTGGCATTTTGCGTCTCGTTGCGGTGGTTGCTGCTGCGGGCGGTGGTGAAGTCTGTGGATGGCGGCATTGAGGCGGTAGTGCCCGGAGTCCTCCCCATGGCAACATGTCTTCCATTTTCCGTGCGTGCTCGGGGGAGCTGCTCCACCTCTAGACGGGAACGGCGCCCTTCGATCCGGGGCGAGAAAGCAGGGTGCGTTCTTCGGAGGTGGATGGCGGCAATGCGACATGGCTGGCCTCCTTGAGGTTGACGACGGCATGATTCTCCTTCGGCGTGCTTCTTCACCGACTCTGCCTATGCTCCGGTCCTATTGCGGAGCTGGACGAAGGCCATGATGAACAAGATGTGCTTCTTTTTCCATCTTTTGTTGTTTTCGTTGCCTGTAAACTGTCTTTCAGTACCGTGTAACCTTGCCGTGATGGCGTTATTAATTTAACGCAGGGCTACGGCCTTATGTTTAAAACATATCGAGTCTCCAAACACCCAACTTGGTTTATCTGCAATAGTTAGCCAATCATTTCTTTTTAAATCCTGGTTTCCCGCCTGTTTAATTCGCCGGTTCTACGTAGAAAATAAATGAATTAAGTGCAGAGCAAATTGTACTACGTAAGAGCACAATTAAAACGGTGAAACTACTTGGTTTTCACACAGTGGTAGTCTGCACGCACGGTACATTCCAATGCACGAAGAATGTGGTGACGCACAAAAAAAGTAGACAATGTTAACATTAATTTGTTGATTCCGTTATTACCAAGATGATGGTATCCACGAAAATTCCAATGCGCACTGCATACATGATGACTGATACCAAACGATCCAAGGATGGTATCTTACAGTGTACCAAGTGATCGTCGAAACCAACCGTTGTCACCTTCATTAGATGATGGATCTTCGTGGGAGATTAATCAATTTCCATGATTGCAATTCCCTTGTAACACAGGATGGCGAGGCTACACGCATATGATGCTATGGTTAGAGAGAGAATCTAGAAAATTAAATGATGGGGGCGACTACACGATTCGTGGGAGATTCGTTTACCTTTTTGTCATTTTAATGTATGCGAAGCCCTCGACACGTCCCATATTAAAATTAACCCTATTATCATACCTGCAAAATTATAAAGCATGGTAGTATTTTCATTGACTGGTTCTAGTACCGTTGATGCATGGCATCATTAAGAAGGAATGGGAAATACAGTTGCAATGTTTGCCCGAGTGAAAGATGTTGGCTAGCGTAGGGTAATAAAAATGGTACCTGTGAGTTGTTGAATCACAAAAAGCAATAGTGTGGTCATCTGACACTGTAAGCAGAATCGGACGACCTGATGGACGTTCAACCACAGCAATATTGCAGCCCATTTTTTGGAGTCCGTTGATAAGTTTAATACATGTATTTGATTGCAAATCCCAGATCTGGCAAAAACATGGATCTTGAGGTGGCACACCAAAATAATTTACACATGCATCATTAGTAGTAAGTACTATATTTTGCTTCTTTTTTCATGAGCTCTGCATGTGTTGCTATAAAAAAATATTGAAGATGTCATACCTGTGCAATCCCCAGATACTCACTGTCTGTAACCAAATACTGCAAAGCCCCGCCCGGGCAGAAATAATCAAGACCACTAGTAGATCCTTGATCGCACTCGAATGAGGCGACGGGAGTAGGAGTATCCATGTTCCACATCTGTCAATCTCAAGCATCAGTACGACATTATTAGGGAAATTGATATGGAAACTGCTCTTATACTAAAAAAAAATGTACACCAACTAATTAATAAACCTTTATTGTGAAGTCAATTGAGCAACTAGCAAAAGTGTTTCCCGCAGTCTGCGGGTCGAACTTGACTTGATACACGGGGCCCGAGTATCCTTTGAACGTCCGTATGCATTGCCAGCCAGCCTCCCAGTTCCAAAGTTTGACCAGCTCGTCGTGAGATGCCGAGAGCACTAATGGCTCACTGGGGTGAACCACCAGTGAGTTGACGCAACTCGCATGACCTCTAAAATTATGCAGCTTCTCCTTTTTTATATATGAATAAACACCGATATATCCTAGAGTATCACCGAACACAAATGCTTGTAGCGGCTCGATGAATTTAGCTGCCCTAATGGTGGACCTTGGCCGAAACTCCCGATTCTTGTCGTTGATTGCCATCACTCTTGTCTACATAAAAATGAAAAATGCTTAATCAGTTCGATACATATCCTCTTCCACTGTTTTAAAAGCAACATGGAAATTTCTCACTTTTTTATAGTGTGTGCCCAGCTTCTCATAATCATCTAATATGCAAAAAAGAAATACGGTTTGTCATCTGGGGCCATCTTCCAAGCTTCACCGCCCTATCCTAAACTCGGCCACCCACACCCTCTCCCATTCTTTTTTCCCTGTTCCGGCCGCCTCCGTCCTAGCTCCGGCCGGCACGACTCATGTCCTGAGGTTGCTCCCTGCTTGCTCTCCTTGCTCTCCTTGCTCTCCTTGCTTCCGATAGCTTCATCGCGTCGCTCCGCGCCTCCTGCCTCCGACTTCTCCCCAACGCTGCAGCACGATGAACCAATGGCGGCAGCGGAGCAGGATGCTGCACCGGCGCCGGCTCCACATCCTCTCCGTATGGACAATCCAGCTGCTCTCCGTGGATCCACCGCTTTAGCATCTCGCGCTCGCTGTTTGGGGGCCACCAGCGTCGCGCCGCCTGGTCCGTCTCCCTCCCATGGCTCCTCTGGTCCCTGCTTGCCTCGCAGTCCCGACCATTTGCCGGACGCCCCTTGGGACTTCCAGGTTCCAAAACGTTCAAATTCAGTTGCTCCGAAATTCAGAATGACCTTATTGTTGTTTATGTTTTGATTTTTCGCATGCATGGATGCATTTGGTCTCTGTAGCTGCAAGTAGCAAACAACCTCTTGAGGTACAGCCGTTCAGCTCTGATTTTGCTTTTCCAGTGCATCATGTCCAATTTCTCCCCCCCCCCCCCCACAGGACTGCTACCCTCTGAACTGTTGGTTGATTTCCTTATGACACATGTCATTCAACTGCTTGATTTCATCCAGTTCTTATTTCTCCTCATATGCATAGTCTACTGATCTGCTCTTAATTAAACAGTACTCTGACCATTTGTGGATAGACAGGTCATGAAACAATGCAAGTGATGGCAAAATTGGTAGGCTAGAGTAGTGAAGATTTAATAATACGGTCTTCTTTATGCTACAACCAAGCACTTGAAGTTTTTTGTACTTTTCTCGGATGTGCTACTTCCAAGCTTTCGACTAAATCGTCAGAAAATCTTTATTTGTTTCTGTAAAAAATAAGGTTTTGTTCATTGATGCCGACGAGTTTTAGTGAATCAGGATTCTTGGGGTACTCATATGGTCCATATTATTACTAGAGGATCTCCTTGGAAATTAGTGTCGACAATCTTGGTACATGCTAATCTGTCTCACAACCAATTTGGTTATTCTTAATTTTCTTACTACTAAAAGAATGGTCAGTGATTCTTTTTTTTTGGTAAAGAAATTTGTGGTTTATGTATTCAACATTATTATGGGAGGTTGCACAAGCTAGCTGTCCAAATAAAGCAGAGTATTCGTTACTCCCTTCAATAGGTGAGGTGCATTCTTTATTTTTAAAATAATATCCCTCTGTTTCTCAGACAGATTTACGCTCGAACAACCCATCAAATGAATCTAGAATTTTGGAGCCTCAAATTGAAATTTCTCAAGATGGGAGGACACGAAGATTTCTATGAACAACACTAAATAGGCAATGTCTTGATTTCTTGTCTGGAACTGTATTGAGCTGTCTATGTTGGCCTAACAACTTCAGTGGAGCTTAATTGAATTTTGGAATCTTGAGTTTATGTAGAAATCTGGTTTGGCCAAATTAAAAATCATGTTAACTAGGCGGTGCAATTTTCTTTGGTCTACTCATAAAGCATTATTTGATTTTAAGTGCCCGATGGCAATCACATGTTGTCAATTATAATTCCAGTTATTTGGAACATACATTCATAACTTCCCTTAATTGTTGGGGTTTAGCTGTGTTTTAGGAAACAGAAATAATTTAGCAAGTGTACAACATTGGCAGCCCTTGAAGCTGAGAGGAGGAAACATAAGCACATAGGGAGCGACTACAAAATACTGAGCTTAATGGAGAGATAGTTGAAGCAAGAGGATAGTAATGCTTAAGTGACAAGGTGAGTATTTTTTTTCCAATCTTCCAAAATCCATATGCTCTATTTCTGCACAAATGAACCTATACATATTATTAGTCCTTGTGTCCCTTTCACCTCCTATTTTTCATTCATCTAATGTGCCATCTCTTTATGAATTAATGAGGTTATTATATAAAAAAATATTTTTTTCTTTTGAGTTACGAATGACTTAATAACACAACATCTGATTTCTATGAAGTATTGCTTCCTTAACAACCCATAAATATTTTTAGTCCTTGTGATGATTAGTTATAAGAACTGAGTATTTTTGTTGCATCCTTTTTGTTAAGAGCACACACTTGCTTTTTTTTTACCAAGAAATACCAATCACTAGATTTTGGATCATTGGTACCTTGAGCGTGCTCATGAGAAATGTATTACAACCACAACATTATCGCGTGATGGATGACAGATATTCAGATCCCTCTTTTGATACAGTTGCAACGTTTCTTACAATCATATATAGCACCAATTTGAATTTACAATGGAGTTACAATGATAGGTGACAAAACAGCAGCTGCATCCCCTTTGACTTTGCCAAATTTTATGACAGTTGATAGACTGTCATGGAATTAGATAAAAACTCCTTTCTCAAGCGGATTCATTCAGTTTAGTTATCTCCTACGCTACACGTCTTTCATCTAATTACATAGGTTGTTCTGTGTCCGTGTTAGCTAGGATGGAATCTTAGAGGTTTATCCTTTTTTACATTGCGCTTGTGTGGTCCATCGATATTTCAAATGTATAGTTCACTGCTTCCAAATGAAATGTACTTTCCTTAGCTTGATTTTTGTTTCATGGTTATTGGATTAAGAAGTTAAATGTATGCTATTAACATGGAATTAATCACCTTGCATGGAGGTATGTGATTTTATTAGCGTCGGATTGTTCTAATCTATATTTTATTCACCAGTTTTTTGTTGATCGGGTATTTGGGACGAAGAGAAGAACTGGACATGATGTTGGTCAACAGTTGGCTCCTATCATTTTAGTGCCAAATCAAACTGCCATGATAATTTGTTTTGGCAATATATTCTTGCCACGAGCAATTCTGGTGTCGCTACCAATAGGTGCCACAAGTATCAGGTACACACTTCTAAAATTTGCCATTTTCTCCATCTGCATAGATGATTTCCCCTGATTGTACTGATGTTTAAGCAAGTATTGACAGTAATTGTAGTCGTTTTCTACCAGATTGTACCTAACAAGCTCTTTATAAGCATAAAGATAGTCTTTCTGCCGTAAAGATATTGGTTGAATCCCCATGACACTACAGTATCTTGGCAACATAGCTAGTTGAAATTTGTTTGATTACTTTAATTTTTCTCAGCTTATTGATTGCAGCATTAGGTAGGAAGAGGAAGCCATGACAAGGTGCAGCAGTTCGGCCATAACCGGTGCAAGGTATAATTATCTTTAATATTTGGACTGGGATTCAGTGCTGACTTGTTAGTTTTGTTTATTATAGATCATTGCTTCTCTACATTAATTATAGCAATTTCTTAAGTGGTGATGCTGATGTCGGTAGTTAGTTGGTACTTCCTCTCTCCCAAATTAGGATGCATATTTGTTTTGGTGAAAGTCAAACTCTATAAACTTTGATTAAATATATAGAAAATTATAGCAACATCTACAACATTGTCTCAATGTTATTAGAATCGTCATGAAATATATTTTCATATTATACGCATTTGGAATTATAAAAATTGATATATTTTTATATATAGTTGGACCAACTTTATAAAGTTTGACTTTGACCAAACCTTATATGCATCCTAAATTGGGAAGGAGTAACTAGCAAAGAACTTTGCAATACAATACAGTAACATCAATGTTGAACTTATTGAATCTATCGTTTGGGCTCATTAAGAAACACTAAAATTTACGTAGCCATCCGATCGTATTTAATCCGATCGTATTTACGTAGCCATCAGCGAGATCGTGAGATCAACCACCGTCGTGTCCTGCTCCGTCCCTGCCCTCCATCCACGGATCGACAACAGCACAGGAGATCTCGGGGCCGGAGAGCATGTCGATGGTCCAGATGAGGCGGCGTGGGCGGGCTCCAGCGCAGGTGAGGCCCGTCGGGCAAGGGGCTAGCGAGCACGTCGCCAACGCAGTTGAGGCCTGGCGAGCTCCGCCACGGGCGAGCTCTGCAAGGGTCTAGCGCAGGCGAGGCGGACGAGGGCGAGCACATGCGTCGACACTAGCAAGGCGGGCGAGGGCAACCTGGGCGAGCATTGGCCCCGGCGAGCTCCGCCATGGGCCGGCTCGGGCGAGCTCCGCAAGGGATAGGTGCAGGCGAGCTCCATCACGTGCCGGCGCGGGCGGACGAGCTCGGGGCGGGCGCCAGCAAGCGTCACCGTCAAGTTCGGGGAGGCCGGCGCATCTCCGCGCGTGGGGGTTGTTGGTCAACGCCACACAAGAAAATTTGCAATTAAACCTAAAATTTAGATATATCTAAATTTAATCTCCTTCCACATTTACAACCCTGCCACGTAGGACTAAAAGTAGGCCTCACTCGTCAGAAACCTTGTTAACATGTTAAAAATCAACAATCGGTTGACATTGCAACAAATTCACTCAATTTCGGTGGATTTTTGCAATTTTACCGAATAGTGGTGGTTTTCGAACTTGTCGCTGTAATGTGGTGGCCTTTTGGAATTAACTCCAATATTCCTGGAAGTTAGTCTAGAAGCAGGAAGCATCCCATAATTCCCTACTTCTATTCAGCGTCGCACCATATTAGACCCACCTCATGTGGCAATAATTGGTTGTCTTCGCATTCATGCCAACAACATGCATGGCATGATGACTTCACATGATATGCCTCGCATAACACCTAACGACCCGAATCGACCCAAACTAGAGATGGAGGGGGCATCCTATACCGTAACAACCTCGGAAACTCCATTTAGGTAATAATTACCCACGTTTCACTTAGGTCATTAGTTCCATTCTATATTTCTTTGAGTAATTTAATTTAGAATGAAAGATATACGTTATATAATACTTTTGACATTGCACATTGTGCTGGGAACGACAGAAGGATGATATTACATACCTGGTTCTGGTGGTTCCAAATAGAGACTTCGCCACCTACATGACCTAGCAATATCCTGCGCGACACATATGGATACTCAAAGGTAGAAGTATATATAGCACAATTAACCCGTTTAGTCATTCCATAACTATATACAAACTTATCAACAATCGTGCTGCCTCAGCAACTAGTATAACATATAAATGTAATAAATAGAATCATTCCATGTCTGTTAAATATAGACAAAATTTTCAAACCTTGTAATATAAATATAAAAGATTGTTGTTCAGTATACAAAAATAGTTTGCGTTGCCTATCCCATGGCAAAAAGCACTCCCTCGAGTTTTATAAAGGTATTTATTTTGGACATAGAAAATTTTAGCCTTTCCTTAGAGATCATGACCCGTGTTTCCTTAGAGATTTGGCAACTCATAGTTGTCTAGGGGTTGATTGGGAGTTTCCTTCTTGTGGATCCTCCTTAAGAAGTTTGTGAAGATTCGAGGAACACCTCAAGTTCCACCATGATGACTGGTCATGTTCTTCATGAACGTAGATTATTAAGGAGAAGAAGGTAATCTCTTAGTGAGTTCGATATTACATTCCTAAGCCTCACCAACAAAGACATAGATTCGCACCAGAGACTTGAGCTTAGGGATACGTTTGATGTTTTTCGGTTCTAGCAATTTACTTACTTGCATGTTTTATTTTGTTCTTATTTGGGATAGTTATTGCAAGTTTATTTATTGCTTTAGTTTAATTAGCTCTAAATAGTTTAGATTTTGATAATATCTTATTCACCGGCAGTAGTTGATAGACCTCGGTCTTTCATGTGCCTTCTACATATCGTCTTTGCCATATGTAACATCCCAGATTTTAGGTTTGGGTAATGCATCGAGAATTCATTCATATTTTGACAATCATTCTGAAGAAATCAATAGTCAATTCAAATTTTCCAAAAGCTATTAGGAATAGCCTACAATAATTATTTTGAGTATTTGCTTTGGACAGAGAAGTAGTCTCAGAATGTCATGAAATAGTATTTAGGATTTTGAAAATTTTCAAAAAAATTATTCCAGTCAAATCGGGGTCCTAAATTAGATTGTACAAGAGAAATTAGAATAAGAAAAGGGAAAAAAGAACTAAAAAACGACCGGCCGGGTCAACCGAGTGGCCGACTGAGCATGGCCCACAGTATGCTGACAGCTCAGGCCCGCGATCGTCCAGGACGAACATGACTTCGTTACCGACTCGTTTTTCCGCGTTTTTCTCTTATATTCCACCCCGTTTCTTACTCCCTTTTGCACACATCCTCGTACGATTTGCCCTTTAAAAATATCTCGAAACCCTACTCCAAGAGCTCGGAATCGATCTCGCCGCCACCGTCGTTTTGTGAGCGAAGGTCACTGATTCGGAGCGCCCATGGCTCGCCTTTTAGAACTAAGCTCTTCTCCTTGCAGTACAACGTCACCCTAATTTTCCCCCATATGTAGAGCATGGGAACGTCCGTGATTCATTGCTGGAGTTTCATCGGAGTTCACGGACTCCATCCGCGCATAGCCAATGTTTCGGGAAGGAGGAGATGCCGCCAAGAACACCATCGTGACCACAGTGACGATCCGACGACCGTCCTCTACTTCTCATCCTCGGAAGATCGCCGGAGCCGCAACCAACGTCGACAGTCCGACCCTCGCGTTGCTAGTCGCCGTCTGTCTCCGTTTTTTTGGGTTTAGCTCCCAGATCTAATCTCAGCCACCTATTTTCTTTTAATCCGACTTTATATTTTGCTGATTCGCGTGAAGGGTATTGTCCATTAGCATCGCGGCACGTGGCGGGCTGTTTTCTGAATAAACTTGAATTCCCGTACTAACTGGAACTTGTAAAATTCATAGAAAAACATCTACAAGGCCGTTTTTCGTAAATATAATATATATGGATTTAGAAAATTGTATAATATATTAATACATAATAAAAACCCAATTTTACTATAATTTAATTTTCGTGAATTTCAAACACTCTAATGGAGTATTTTGACATAACTTAAGTTCTACAAATCCGATTAAGTTGATTCTTTGTCATCGGCTTTTAAATTTAATTCTCTATACATGAACCTGATACCAAAATTATTTAAGAGATTTTTGAAAAAATCTACAGAATTCGAATTTAAAACTTAACACACTATAAAATACCTTTTTTGCATGCATCATATGTTATTCTAAATAACCAGGAAGGTTAATGTGTTTAATTGTGAAAGTTAATAAATTATCATGCATGCATATATTGTTTTTATTACTTTGGTTATTGAATGTGCAATTGTTTGCCATCGTTAGATTGCCGGAGTATTATTCCTGTGATTGCGAAGAGTGCGTGAACGACAAAAATTAACGAGGCAAGCGTCACTTCATTGTCCCATTATTTTTTATATGCATTTTGTTGTTGTTTTCAGTGCCTATGCATGTGTACCATTGTTTCCTAAATATATATTGCTATGCTATGGTTCCTATGTGTCATGTCTTTACTCTATTATCCTTTGTCGCCATCCTATTGTAGAATTCTTAGCAATGCTATTTTTAGATACATGGGTTGGGATATCATGATGTGGTGAGGTGAATGAAGAGTTATGTTTTTTTAATGAAAACAACTGAACTTAATGAATTGTCCGGGTAGAAAGTGACATTGATTGATTTATGTTGAGTGGTTACACCGGAATCATGTCTATGGCCATCGTGTGTATCACACTTATGGATGGCCACCTAGGACTTAAGAGATTTGACATGTTTCTTGTTTAGTAGCATATTTGTGTTACCGTGTGTCTGTTGGTATGGGCTAATACTTGATCTAGTAAGTTGTGGTAACTAAAATCCATCGTGACCAGAGATGTAGAATAGAGTAGGTTGGTACGTCACGTGGGCAGTTTGGGTTATTACTTCCTAATGGTTATGGATTGGACTTCTCCCTACCCTTATGCAAAATGTGTGTAACGGTAAATGGGGCAGACCGGGTCCTACGGGTAAAGAGCACACACATCTCGAGAGTGTCAAACTATGTAGTTAGCCGCGTGCCCGGTTATGGACAACTATGAGTGACTCTACTTGGAACTATTTGGAAGATCTTATCTTTCCAGTTTCTTAATAAAACTTATTGGGATAAACAATGGGTTAGGAGTATACGAAGCTAGGCTACCATATATCCATAGCCGGGGTATCCGTTAAGATCAGTTCATGGGGTTATGCTAGTGTGTCCTTAGAATTGGTAGGAGCACCTGATAGATTCCAGTGTGTCCAAAAGATGAATTTTAAAAGTTAAAAGGTATTTTGAAAGTAGGAGAAAAGAAAATATTTTTTCCGCAAATGAGTCTAAACTCCACTAACTAAATAATCATGTAGTTGCTAGGTGCCATTTATATACATCAAAAAGTGATATCTTGCCAATACAATTTCAAATATATTGATCACTCGTGGTTGTAAGGTTTCATGGTAGTTCACAACGATCAACATCTCCAGCTGAAGACAATTCAATGGAACATCGGATAAACATCTCGATCGCCATTTTATCACATCTATGGATTCATTTGTGTGTTTGTGTTACTGGATACTTGTCCTAAAATGATCTCTGGTGTCTCTAATATTTGTTATATCTTATTTTGGACCATTTAAATATTATTCTATGTATTTATACGTTGATTGCTTCTTTATCCCGGTATTGAAGTCTTTCATTGTTGATCGTAACTCTCTAAGTAGTCTAAGTAATCAGTTCCTCAGGTACAAAAAAATCACAGGTGGAAGTCATGAACACGATTGGAAATTACTTGTGGCTGAGTATATTCCCAACATTTACAATTGTTGTTTATTTCAGAAAACGTCCAATTTATAGGGTGTTAATTAACGGTTATTTGTTGTGACATAATGTTAATTAGAGAGGGTGGCGATGATGATCTTATGAAGAACATAGCCATAATAAACTCGATATAGTATGGTTTGTTCATGGGACATGGCTTACTCATATTTCTGGATTGAGGTCTAGGAGATTAGCTCAGACTATGTAAGAAACAATTAACTCTCGACTGTGAGTATTATGAAACTTTTTCAATGTCAAGACTAGAGCATCACATCATTATTACGACGATTTCTCTAGCCTAATAAGACTACATGCTATGTTCTCACAACTTCTCCACGTATGAGGGTACATTACCTGTGTATTATTTTCCAGCAAGTTTTTAAATAGCGCGCTATCTCTTAGCTATAGTGGATTTATAACATTTACGGTAAAGATAAGCACTTTTAGAATTAAATAGAATCTCTCACTAATAGCTCGCTAAATCGCCCTAAAAATGGTGTTATTTCTCCGTTAAGTCCAAATATTTTAACTTTTAAATTTAAAAGTTAGACCTACTCGTGTAATATGCATTTATGCACTATGATTGTTGAGTACAAGTTTGTATTACTGACTTTCTTGTCAGATTATTAGATGATATGAATGTTTGAAGTCTAATTTTTCTAGGAGTTTTATTGTTTTGTAGAAAAACGCTAACAGACTTAGCTCCGCTATAGCTTCCTTAGTGTCTAGAAAATATCGCTGCTAAGAAGCATAGCCTACTTTCTTAAACTTTGTTTTCCGGTCTGTTTTTACTGCAAACTAAAACAAAATATTAGGTCTGTTTTAATTCGTAAAAATATTCTCTCGTTTAAAATAAAATAAAATAAAAGCAGTCAAATGATAGACAAAGTTTTGACCCAAAAAAAACTAGTCCAAATCCACCTACCCCTTTGACCTCCGTCTTTATTTTCCAAACTCTAGCAAAAACTCAGACAAATTTCCTCTCCTCTTTCCTCAATCCCAGATCTGAATTTTTTTGTCACTTCATTCCTCAAAATCCCCTCCAAATTTCCCTTCGGTTTATTGCCCCCCGCGTGTCTTTGTTCCTCTCCGATCTGCCGCCGGCATGCTCCTTCTCTTGTTCACGTCGAGCTGCGCGCAAGTCAAACGCGCTCCAATTCTTATGTTTTGCCGGTCGCAACCGACGGCGTCTTCCCATTTCCTCGTGGCAGCAACAGAAGCGAGCTGGAGCTTCACCGTTACCGTCCCTGCTTGTTTGGTCCCTTATGTTCGGCCAGATCCCTGCCGCAGTCTTTGCTCGCGCCGTGCCGCTTTACCGCCTTCGTACGAGCAAATCGTTCACCGTCTTCATTTTCATTCACTGCCTTCGTTTGTTTTTTACGGAGACCGTGTCTGATAGTCCTACGATCTTCCTTTTGGCGCGAGCACTACTTCATTATCGGCAACTACTTCTCCCCTGACATCCGTGATCTACCGCGTGGGCGCTAACATCTACCTCTCGACGTCACCACTTGGACTACTTCCGCAACATCAGTTAAGCTGTTAATTAGGGACATGATTGGTTGCTCCCGAGCCCGTTTCCTATATTACACGGAGAAAAATATTTCCTGCACAGCACACTTCTTAAAGCAGGCTAGATACGGTTAAAAGTTAACCCGTTAATTAGTCATGCTCGATTCTACCATTTCTCGGCGTGCAATCTCGGGCGAGTGAAAAAGTGGTGGCAGCACGCATAATCTAGATCATTTTAGTCTTTCTCCGATGTACAAAACGGTGGTTCGATTTGACATAAGCTCTACACGAAAAGATGCGTCTTGATGTTGGGAATCCATTCCGGTGACCGCTTTTTTGTTTCGTCGAGCTTTTGAATGTCTATTCCGTGCTCCTTTCCAAGCTATTTTCGAAGAATTTTGTAAAATTCATCGCATATGTTCGACCTTTTGAATTTTCCTTCGAGGAGGAGCTACGCCTCACCATTTCACACAACTTTCGTTTTCATATTTTTCCGTTTTAACATTGGTAAACAAGTACAAACATCTCCCTAGTACTCGTACGAAGTTGTAGATCTACTCGTCCATGAATGTGAAAACCGAAAAATTTGAACACGAAAGTTGTGTGAAATGGTGAGGCGCAGCTACTCCTCGAGAAAAAAAATTCAAATTGTCGACCGTGTGTGAAACAATTGACAAAATTCGTCCAAAAAACTCCAAAGGGAACACACAATAAAATTTAAAACACTGGACAAAACTACGAACCGGTCACGGGAATGGAATCATAATGTCGAGGACGAGGACGAGGAGCATCTTTTTCATGTAGACTTTATCTCAAATCAATGAAAAGTTAGGAAAATTAAAGAGGATTACGATTGAAGAACTAGTTTAATTAGTTAGCCACAACATTCCTCAACTTTCAACCTACCAATCGCATGCCCTTTAGTTTCTCTCACCAAGCCCAAATAAAATTGTTAGCAACCAATCATAGTAAAAAAACTGGCCCAAACCAAGGGTACGTTTGGTAGGTCGCAGCCCTGGAGAGCAGATTTCAGCCCATTTGATGCTTTCAACACCCCCGCGTACGGCCAGTGCGTGTCAAAGCAGCCCGGATTTAGGCGGATCCAAGGCCTATTGAGAACGCCTGAATCAGCAGTTTCCCTAGAGCTAGCCCAGAAGAGCAAAATATTAGCCTCGTTTTGTGCGCCCGTGGTACACGTGGAAAACACGGGAGACGCGGCTTAACTCCCCTACCAACTCCCCTCGCTCCAGTAACCGCTACACTTCCACCCCCTCTTCTCCCCTCACATCTCGTCAACTGCTTTGTCCATGGACGCTCCGCCTCCGCCACCTCCGGCGATGAAGATGAGTCCCCGGTGGGCTGCATCGAGTGTCGGCGCCATCTGCGACTGTGAGGCGCGCCACCTCCGAAGCGCGGCGGCGCCGATTGGAGTAGGCGAGGTGTCGGCTATCAGTTGACCCTCACTGGTCGCAACGATGCGCTCTCCCGCGCCGACGTGGGCGTCGACGGCCATCATGGCTCTAACGGGAGCTCAACAGGCGAATCTGTCGATGGGCAGATTCGATCCCCTCCCTGGCATCGATCCTCGCCGTTGGGCGGAGATCAATGCGGGGGCGCTCGGAGGTAGCCGGGAGAAGGCGCATCCGCCGGGGTTTGACCCGTGCCAAGGCACCTCTCCCGCTTCATCCCTTACCCGTTGCCGTCCTACGGTGCACAGATGGCGTTCCTGAGCACGTTTATGCATGGCAGTTGATTATCTTCATGACTCTTAGTCTCATTTGTACTCTTCTCTGTGCTTGAATGTATTTGGCTTTATTATGTATAATTTATATCTTTGTATTGTATCTACTTGTATGTTTTGGCTCGTTGGAGTCATTGTTGTCATATATGTTTCTTGTGAGTTTTATTGTAAACTCGTTGTAATGCTACCATTTGTTTTACTTCCACCTGCATCACGTGTATGTTTCTACGTGCACGTCGTGTAGGTGGACGTCCCTAAATCGATAACATGTGATATAATGGTACCGGTTTTAGAGTGTCACAAATATTTACTTAGATGGCATGAAAATAGTAGAATAAATATTGGTATAATCATAAACCTACCAAGGCTTTGTTGAATGCGCATCCATGCTAATCGTCACGCTCAAACCCTCCTCGTAGTCTCTAATGATCTGAACAAATAATGTGGTGTAAAGTAACACGTGAGAGAACAAGCAAGGGTTACAGAAGAGAGAAATAAATCTGTGTTACCTTGATTCTCGGTCTGACCGGCTGCCGGATAATGAACAACCCATAGCAGTAGGTAAAAAAACAATAGCGTGAACCAAAGAATAAATATTAGACAATATTGAGATGCACGGATAATTAAGACATATAGCATGTGAACTTAGTTGATTTGCAAAACGGACCTCAGATTTTGACGTACCAACTTCCGGATCACAAGAGGTTGTTATTGTTACTAAGCGCCCCTTACTTCTGTTGTCAGTTATGCAGAGTTGATAAGAGATCAATTTTTCTTTGAGGAGATGCAGCATCTTATGATCGGTGGTAATGCAAGGGCACAGCTACAAGAATAATCCAAATCAGCTGTTAATTAACTTAACACTCACACACAAAAACAAACATATATCTAATCTTAACCTGCTTATAAAGTCGCAAACTTGGCAGAAACATTTGATCCTATCCCATGTTTGATACCGTCTCTTTAGTGACATCGCACTTCGTTCCATACTTTGTTACATGTACTACTTCCGCTAATTGTGTGTAGAGTACCAATTGCGCACGGTTTTTTTCCCTAATATGTTCCACCTCCCGCTAATCCTGCATCCAATCTCTCACGCATACGCCACACGTCCCCTCGCAGTCTCGCACGATCATCTGCGCCGCCTCACCTGGCCACTGCTCTGGCATCGCCTCCCAAGCTTTCCTGCAGTCGATCTGCTCTTCCCTCCATGTGTTTCCGTGGCCTGTGAGAAACGAGTGAACGGTCCGGATCGGAGATGGCAGCGGTGGCAATGTTTGCGTACAAGGAGAGCTTCCTGCTGCGACTATGCCAGATTCTTACTATGTGGTGGATATGACGACAATTGTGGTCACGGTTTTGTAAACACGTGATTAAAAGGTAGTGATTTTTTAAGAGCATAAGAATGGTAATGTTATGACAGAGTATCATACATAACTCACACGACATAAAGCAACAGTAAAAATGCAAAAACTGCAGGTTGGTGACAATATGGTCTATTAAATCATTGCGTATACATTTATTTGATATCGCACAAAAAGATAAATCTTGTCATTAGGGGTCGCACCTGGTTGATCGATGAGGCTGAGTCATTTCTTAATGCATCAAGGATCTGGACACAAGATTCCGTCTTATTAAGAGCACTGACGATTAACCCAATACTTGGCCTTTTGTGTCGATCAGCCTCCACACAACTTAAAGCTATTTCGATGCATCTCCTTACTTGCACAGAATATACGTGCACTGATATCGGTTGTAGCCTATTCATCCAGTCCATATGTACCTAACAATTTAAAATAACATTTATTTCATAAATGTGACATATAAGTATCGATAAAAGGCAACACTTTGTCTTACGAGCTCAATGAATTGTTGGGAAGACATTTCAGCAATTCTGAAGTAGCCCTCTCGTCCGGTCATTATCTTTATGATCACGACACCCAAACTGAATATATCAAACTTAATTGAGATCAAACCTTCGTTTATGTACTCTGGTGGTATGTACCCACTGCATGAGAAATCATATATGTTAATGTGTGATACTATTCGAACAACGCAAATTTTATCGTACAGAAAATGTAGGTTCGCATGAAAATATGGGCTTACAGTGTTCCTAGAGCACTGTTTGTCTTTCTTGTCTTTTCTTCTAAGAACAACCTTGACACGCCGAAATCTGCTATTTTTGCTGACATGTTCTCGTCCAGTAATACATTTGCTGGTTTTAAATCTAAATGATACATAGGAGGTTTTAATTTCTCATGAAGGTATTCCAAGCCCTCGCATATTCCCTTAATTATTGCATAGCGTGTACACCAATTACGGTCATTAAATTCATCTGCAACAATAAACAAAGATCAACCTCAAAGTATACGTCAAATTATTTCTTAACTTACTACCTCATGTACAAGTGAAGCACCACACATCATACCATAAATAAAACAACCAAGGCTTCCCTTGTGCATATAATCGAAGCAAAGCATCCTTTTTATCTTATAAGATAAAATCATCCCGTCCTTGTACGGTACAAATTCTCTCTTAGTTTCGTGGCAATATCCAACTAACCGGACAACATTTTTGTGGTGAAGATTTGCAAGGTTGTGATACTCCTTCTGAAATTCCTCATCGTTAAGGTCCAGACCTTCTTTAAGCACCTTCACGGCAATCTTTTCTCCATTTTTATGCTCTCCCTATAGAACATCTCACATGCACTGTCAATTTACTAATTTTGTAGCATATGCCACACACACACACACACATATACATATATATATATATATATATATATATATATATATATATATATATATATATAGGTAAATTAGCTGGTGCTCCATGGTGCCCGGGCACCATACGTAGATACGCGTATTTTTGCCTTGTAGTACACATACCTGAGGGTATACATACCTAAGTTACACATACCTAAGGTATACATACCTTAGATATGCATACTCAAGTGATACATACCTAAGGTATTGCATACCTAAGGTGTACGTACACTGATACGTGTATATATATGTTAGGTATGTGTAACTTGCATGTGTGTATGTTAAGTATGTAAATGTTAGGTATGTGTAACTTGTATGTGTATATGTTAGGTATGTAAACCTTAGGTATGTGTAATTTAGACACGTACACTTCAGGTATGTACGAAATACACGTTTGGTGCCCGGGCACCATGGTGCCCCATATGTGCTTCCTATATATATATATATATATATATATATATATATATTATATAGCAGACAATGGTACATATATAATCATGCTTGAATATACACCAACCAATATCTTAATTTTTTTGTTTGATACGTGACATAAAATGTTCAGCAGGAAATGTATGCAAGGTGCCATTAACAATACCATTAGAGAACTTAGATCGTACCAGGTAAACATCTCCATACGTGCCGCCACCAAGTTTCCGGTCCGGAGAGAAATTATTTGTAAGTTCTTCTAATAAATGAAGCGTCACAGGCTTTGGCGTGACGGGTGCGGTGTTCATGTTACTACCTTAATTTTCTTGTAGAAAATGAAAAAGGAAGTTGTTACCTGAAAATAAATGTTTACATTTCATATGTAGAATATGGTTCACCCCAATGATCGTGTTTCGAAAAAAAAATTTATAACCAAAGATCTAGCAATGGCCAAAGAAAGATATACACAAGCAGGTGGAAGCACTAGATCGATCAAAAGTTGAGCAGGAAGAACAGGCTGTATTAGTTAGCATAGCTTACCTAATTGGTAGACCAAAAGTATAATCGATGTGGAAAATACAGTACAAGTGCATGTTTGGGATGTCCGATTTCCTTTTTTACGGTGGACAGTAGAACTTCTCTTTAGAGTATCTCCACGAGCGATCACAATAGCACCCTCAATTGCACTATGGAGGTCTGACACTGTTTTTGCACCACACCGGCACGCCCCAAAAGTGTCCGGTCGTTTTGGAGCCCAACAGAATAGTTGGCATTCCTATGTTGCCCCCTACGGTTGAGGTGGGAAGCGGACGCGCCGGTGCTCCGCTTCACATCGGATTCCGCCCGTGAGTCCCGTCACACACATCAAACCCCTATAGCTATTCCCCAAATTCCCCCTCCTGTTCACCGCGTCATTCTCCCGCCCGCCGATCAAGTTCCCGCCCGCCTCTCTAGTTGACCCCCAAAGCACACCCTCAACCTTGACACCGCCGCAAGGTCCCGCTATAGGGAAAGTCGGCAACCATGCCCGAGGAGGCAACCGGTGCAGCATCATCACGGCGGAGAGAATTAGACGTCGCTCTCCGGCGAGGCCACCGCCACCGCGGTGGCCGTTGTGGATGCGGCGGTACAAGTCTGCCTCCGCCTTAGGCTTGGAGGCGCGCAAACCAACTGAGCTCAACAATCCCGTTTTCCCCCTCTGCTGTTTAATTTAGGCGTGTTTGCATTGATTACTCGCAGTTAATTAGAGAGTGTAAGATTATGAACAAGATACGGCCGGCTTCCAGAACAGGGAGTGATGCAGTAATGGAAAGGCATCCAGAAGCAAAAACGAGAGACTTTGAGGTAGTCACACACACGTACGATACTAATCAAAGGCCAGATCTAAAATCTGGGCACCGTCAGCTTGGTTCCCCCAGAATTCATGAAAAAATAAACTCCGTATTTGCTTGAGAAACTAGAAAGAATCTGGTAAGATGAAAGAAGCATGGATCTAAACAGCTTGTAGGCAGGAGATGGATGGCAAGAGAGCGAACCTGAAGATGGCTGCAGGAAGAAGCAATGGTTCGTCAACGCCCTTGGGAGTTGGGAGCTGAATGAGCCGAACGGTCTTGGGCTAAGAAGGAGTCACACCGCGTTCTGCTCCTCCTACTCCCTGTACAACGTCCTTGGGCGTGTTCCGATCCATCCAGCAGTACGCCAGTACGGGTTCGGTTAGGAGTTCCTTTCAGCTACTGACTTGTCACCCTGCCACTTGATGTTGTTGGACTCTTCTCCCATGGGATCACGAGCAACAATGATTGACCAATCAATCAGTTCTTCGAATAGGAAGGGTAGACGGCTAAAAGAACAACAATGCCAAACCACACACTTGTTTTTGTCAATTCTGCTTAATTGGGCAACTTGTTTGGCATCTTGTTTTTTTGATAAAGGGCACTCTATTACTTTCGAAGCAAAGAACCCGGCCTCTGCATAGCTACGATGCACACAGCCGTAACAGTACAATTATTACAACCACGAACTAGTAAGTGTATATGAAAGTAAAACACTGTGAGAATACAAAACGGACATAAAGTCTAAGCCGGAGGACCTAGACGGCAAGGCCACGCTGCCACCCATGTTGGGAAAAAATATCTCTCGCCGTATCCTCCAATCGTGTAGACACCTCCATAAAGAGGTTGCGATGTTCCACCCGTTGAAGAGGCAACCATGAACGTAGAGTAGCCGTGCACCGTATATGACCTGCATGAGATTAGAAGATACATTGTTAAAAACCTTGTCATTTCTACATAGCCATAGCGACCAAATGACGGCAATCGCTCCCATCCTAATAAGACGCTTAAACCTGGTATCCACACCATTGAGCTAGTTGCCAAAAATATTCGCTACACTACGTGGTGGGTATAAGGTAGAACCTATCTACCATATAGATCTAGCTAATTTACACTGAAAGAATAAGTGTTTTATAGTCTAATCATGATGACAAAAGACACACTTCTTACTTCCATGCCAATTACGTTTAGCAAGGTTATCTTTGGTGAGAATGACTCCTCGACGAAGATACCACGTAAACACTTTTGTTTTGAGTGGTATCTTGATCTTCCAAATTTTTGAATTATTATCAACAGGAATATCCGGCTGAATTAGCGCATTGTACATACAAGCCACCGAGAATGAACCACTCCCAGTAAGATTCCAGCGAAACTCATCCGACCCATGCGATAGATGTACCGAATCTAGTCAATGTAGCAAGTGATTCCATGAATCCTGCCTGGGTCCAATGAGGCTTCTTCTGAACGCCACATTCGGTGGGAAAGTTTCCAACACCTTAGCAATAGTATCGCCCTTGTGACGCACAATATTGTACAATGCCGGATATTGTTCTCGAAGTGTGGCATTACCTAGCCATTTATCCTCCCAGAAACGAATTTCCGACCTATCTCTAATAGAGAAAGTTCCGTATGGAAAGAAGAATCTCTTCGTTGCCATAAGGCCAGCTCAGAAATGCGAATCCCCAGGCTTCCAATAGACCTGGGATAACGCCTTTGAGCCAATATACTTCCTCCTTAGGAGTGATTGCCAAATGCCATCTTCGGTTAATAGTTTGAACAACCATTTACCAAGTAGGGCCCTATTCTTAACCTGGAGGTCCTGAATACCAAGACCACCATGCTCTTTAGGGCGGCAAAGCACATTCCATCTAGCCAGACGGTATTTACGCTTTTCACTATCCCCCTGCGAGAAGAATCTTGATCGGAAATAATCCAATCGTTTTAAGATTCCTTTAGGTAGCTGGAAGAAAGATATCATATACAGTACCATATTACTTAGTACTGCATTGATAAGAACTAATCTTCCGCCTAGGGATAGTAATTTGCCTTTCCAACTATATAACATAATTTGTAACCTTTTCTCCACCAATTTCCATTCCGCATTTGTAAGTCTCCGATAATGTATCGGTATTCCCAAGTAGTTGATAGGAAATTGGCCTTGTCCGCAGCCAAATAAATCAGCATACAAAGCAACATGATCTTGGGCCTCGCCAAAACAGAACAACTCGCTCTTATGGAAATTAATTTTCAGACCCGATAATTGCTCGAACGCTGAAAGAATTAACTTCAGGTTTCTTGCCTTTTCGATGTCATGTTCCATAAAAAAAATTATGTCGTCGGCATATTGAAGAATGGACAATCCGCCATCCACTAGATGGGGAACAACCCCTTCAATTTGGCCTTCAGACTTTGCGCGTTCAATCATGATAGCGAGCATATCCGCCACTATATTAAATAGCATTGGCGATAATGGATCACCTTGTCTTAGTCCCTTCTTGGTTTGAAAGTATTTACCAACATTGTCATTGACTTTAATAGCAACACTTCCCCCCAAGACAAAACTATGAATTAGAGCGCGCCACTCTTCAGAAAAACATTTCATTCTTAGACTTTGTTGCAAGAAAGACCACTTCACCTTATCATAGGTTTTTTCGAAGTCAATTTTTAATAAAAACCCATTCAACTTTTTCCGATGTAGTTCGTGAACTGTGTCATGAAGGACAACCACCCCATCCAGGATGTTACGCCCTTGCATAAAAGCAGTTTGTGAAGGTCGAACTACATGGCCAGCCACCGTGTTCAGCCTAATTGTGGCAACCTTAGTGAAAATTTTAAAGCTAATATTAAGGAGGCAGATAGGACGATATTGTTGAATCCTTTCTGCTTCATTAACCTTAGGCAGTAAAACGACCTCACCAAAGTTTAGGCAAAACAACTCTAGTTGTCCAGCATGAAGATCAGCGAACAAATCTAGAAGATCGGACTTGATAACATCGCAAAAAGACTGATAAAACTCAGCTGGGAAGCCATCAGTGCCCGGGGCTTTGTTGTGTTCCATTTGGAAAACCGCATTTCTTATTTCGTCCATAGAATAAGATGCAATAAGAAAGTTATTTTCCTCATCAGAAACTTGGGGAATATCATCTGTTCTAGCCTCATCCAGAGAAGTTTCCTTCCACTGGTGCGCCAAACAAACCTTCATAATAATTAGTAATATACGACTTAAGCTGATCATGGCCTTCAATCGTGCCTTCTTCTTGTACCAGAGAACAAATGAGTTTCTTCCTATGCCTGCCATTGGCAACAAATGGAAGTATCTTGTATTCGAATCTCCTTCAAGAATAAATTGAGCTTTAGATCGTTGGTACCATTTAAGCTCCTCTTCTCGCAGAAGTTTTGCTATATCCGCATTGGATTGGTTTTTAGCTCAATCTCCTCTGCGGATAAAAGACAAACTTCTGCAATAGACTCGAGGTCATCTATGATAGATGTAAGTCATTGCTTTTCTTTCTTAAGTAAACATGTTGTATGATGAGCCCAACCAGACATGTGTTTGCGTAAGGCACGTATTTTATTGTTCCACCTCTGTATCGGGGAGCCATGTGCGACAGGTCTTTCCCAAATCCTTTTAACCATATCCTGAAAACCTTCCCGTTGTAGCCATCTGAGTTCAAACTTAAACAGGCGGGTAGACGGTGGTCTAGGTGTTCCAGTGGTCAATAGGATGGGAGCATGATCCGAAAAACCTACAATACGTTCTAGAGCACGTACTGTGACCATTGGAAATTTCAATTCCCAGTCGTTGTCCATCAGTACACGATCTAGTTTCTCGTATGTAGGTTCTGGAACACTATTTTCCCAAGTAAATTGTCCTCCAACCATTGACACCTCTCGTAAATCCATGCTGTCAATGAATGCGTTGAATAGAAAGGGCCAATGATTGTCAAACCTTCCTCTACTCTTCTCGAATGGAAATCTCATCAAATTGAAATCCCCCCTATGAGCTTAGGGTGCGGGTTATCCTTTGCGAGATTAACCAATTCACGAAGGAAGGCAGCCTTGGAATCCTCTGGGCAGCACCGTACACGGCGACAAGACTCCAAATGTAGTTGTCGGCTCGATTTCTAATGTGGAATTTAATGTGGAATTCCCCAATTGAATGAGCTAACACCTCCATCGTGTCTGATCTGACACCGAGTAAGATACCCCCGGATCTACCACGGGGTGGACTAGATATCCACGTAAAGTCAATACCACCGGATATACGGTTAAGTAGACTTTGCGAGAAATCCCGTCTACCCGTCTCAGAAATAGCCAAAAAATCCAAATTATGATCCCTAATGCAATCAGCAAAATGCAAATGTTTAGCCAAGTCACCAAGACCTCTGCTATTCGCAAACATGCCATTCATTGGGAAACAATGGGAGATTTGGAAATTTTTGACCGTTTCCGCAGCTTTTTGTTAGAGGAAGATTTGGATTTCCGGTGAGATGCCTTTAAATCATATAAAGAGTAGACGTCTTCCTCATCCAAACCCACCTCCGACACTTCACCCACAAGGTGAGAAAGAAGCTGACCATCTGATGTGGCAATCACTTCATCCTCATCCAAATAGGTGTAGTCCAACACGGTCGAAGTTTTAGGAATAACCGTAGTACGGTCAAATTCCATATGCCTCAAGACTCTAGTCGAAACACAAACTTCCTTTTTATTACTACCCAGATTAATGCCTAAACTATTGAGCTTAGAGGATATAACCGGAGACGAAAAAGAAAGAAAAGACTTAGATGAACTATGTATACTAGGAGAGTCCAAGTTTTGCACCGCTTTACGACGCATCGCCTTCCTCATGGTGTCCTCATCCGTGGCAGACCCCCCATCCGCAGTGAGTCCGAACCTCCCGCTCCGGCGTACAGAAGAGTTGCCACCCCCCGTCTCCGATGCCCTCGGCAGAGGCGTGGAGGGTGGTGAGAGCGCATCCTCTGTCCCCGGGTGACAAGGGATTAACTTGTCAATGCCTACAGATTGTAGACTTGGGTTTTAGTTGGATGTAGAGGGCAAGTAGATCTCGAAGGTTTCAGCCGAAAAGTACTCGACGAATATGAAAACTAGGGTTTGTAAACAATGATTCGATCCTCTCTGCGTCCCTCGACTCCCCCTTATATAGGAGGCGGAGCCGAGGGATTCGTGCTGTACAAGTTACAAAGTCCGGGAAGGTTTCTAACTCATCCCGTAAGATTACAAATAAGACTTTCTATTACAACTCTAGCTTTCCTTAATACTATCTTGGGCTTCCGAGTCTTTTTATTCTTCGGGTAAAGGGCCTTCAACAAACCCCGGGTACTATCTTCGGCAGGCCCATTTGGGATGCCTATGTCAGTAGCCCCCGAGATTTTGCTTGAATCGCAGAGTCAGGGAAAATCTCCACTGCTTATTTTTACTCGACAACTTACACTTTTCTGTATTTCTTTATATAAATTTCTATATTGTACAGGGATAATGGTAATTGGGGCTAGTTCATCTGACGGATCAGGTACTAGTTAACTGCTCTAGTGGCAATCCGCAAAAACCTACTTCAAAATCACGTCCCTGGACATGATCTCGGGATACTGGTGTAAACTTCGACAGGTGCCGCTTAAGGTCTTACCATTCTGTCGAGTCCCAGTCATATTTATCGGGTACCTAACGCGTCCGTTAGGATTTTTCTTCGTATCTGTTGATACGGATAAAAGTAGCAAACCGACGTCAGAGACGGCGCCACGCCGCACAGAACGGATCTGGGGTCTTACCTTCGCAAATATTGCGGCATTCAGAGATTTTTTCGCGACTTCGGCGCTCTGAGAATATATTGTCGAGTGCTTATTCGGCTGTTGGAATAGCACATTTTATTGAGTCAACGGATGACTTATATTGTTTTCCCGATGGGAGTATATGCAGAGTTATTTGTATAACTCGAAATATATTTGCTTCCTCTTTCTTCTCTTTTTTTTTTCTGTAAATTCATCGGGCACGCGAACAGCGTTCCCGATGGGAGTAGCCCCCGAGGCCACAGCCAAGAACTTGTGCTTGGTTGTAGGCTCCACGCCTTATGCCGCCATATTCTCTTTCTTTGCCGAAGTTTTATAATTTCTCGGGTGCGCGAACAGCGCTCCCGATGGGAGTAACCCCGAGGCTATGAACAAATATTTGTATTTGATCATAGGCTCACATCATTTCTATTTTGTCTTTCTTGATTTTTCCGAAGTAGCCCCCGAGCATTTGGCCAAAAACTTTTGTATTTGATCAAAGGCTCTCCGATATTTTTGCTTGTCGCCTTTTGATGCAGCTGTCAAGTCGAACTTTTCTTTCTGCCAAGGTGACGTTATTACTGACGATAGCCACGATTATAAGTCCAAAAATCGCGAGAAGTTTCTCTCCTGCTGCCTTGCGGGCCCAATTGATCCATTATACTGACACGTCGTGCAAGTGGGGGACACACGTCCTCCGTTTTTTCTGGCGCACGCACCGCAATTTCCCCAATGTTAAATTACTTTTTACCCTTGCTACCACGTGGCTATCATCTGGCACACATTTTTCTTATCCAACGGTTCGTCGTTTCACCGCACCCCTACATAAGATCATCTTCTTCCTCCTTGAGCGCTTCCGCTCGCGCCGCCTTCATTCTCTCATCTGCAAATTTTCTCCTGCGATCCACAACCTCTCAAGCTCCTCGCTTCCAAACTGCAAATCCTGCGCCATTGTTGATGCCACCGCGTCGATTGACAAGGCACAGCACGCCGGAATCTTCCATGGCCACCGTGGATCTTGGGGCGGCGGAGTGGGAAAGGTCGAAGATTTCCACTCAAGACATCAACATGCTCAAGAAGCTGGGGATTAGCAAGAAACCCAAAGCATTGTGCTTCCCCAGTGAGGAAAGCTACCCAACCCCTCCAATGGGGTACCGGGTAAGTTTTGTCGATCACCTCAT
Organism: Lolium perenne; assembly: GCF_019359855.2. Lineage (NCBI taxonomy): Eukaryota > Viridiplantae > Streptophyta > Magnoliopsida > Poales > Poaceae > Lolium > Lolium perenne. The sequence goes on along the minus strand of NC_067248.2, from coordinate 3,344,738 downwards.
CCGCGGTCTGTCCGCCCCCATTCATCCTTTTCTCCGTGGACTGCTTTTTGTCTATGGTTTGCAACTTCATCATCTCACGCCAAACTCCATTCTTCACATCTCCATTTTTATCACTCTTTGCGAAGCCTTCCTTGGCGTCCAGCCTAACTGGGCGTTATGGAAGCGCATTTTCTTCTGCCGCCGTAATGGCTCGCCCAATGTCGCCTATAATATAGGCGGCGTTGTAATTTCTGTTCGTCCCACTGTTGACTACTTCGATGTCAAGCTTCCTGACTCCGTTCAAGGGTGGCGCAAGAAGTGGTTGTACATTCAGGAGGAAAATCATGGATGTGCGGAGGACAACATTCCTCCGTTTGATGGTGCCGAGAAAATTCTTCGTCGCCGTTCCTGGGATGCAGAGGCCACCGAAGAAGAAAGAGCTTCGACAGAGGCCTTAATGACCCGCATCCATGAGTTGCAAAATACTCGCGGCAAAGAATTGTCAGGTATCCAGATTACAGTGTATTTTCTTAAGAGTAGAGTGCAGCCTCTTCAGGCTCGCAAATTTCCTCTCTGGAAGTATACTGGCGACGAAGACGTAGATCGGCTGTCAGCGGATTTGGAAGTTAAGGACTTGGAAAAGCTTGTCCGAAAAATTTCCTCCCTCAGCAAAAAAGATGCTGTCCCTTCTTCTTGTCGTGTGACACCATTCAGCGCCGCCAATCCACTTCCCAAGGTAATCTTTGTCTATTGTCTTGCTATTGCTTTGCTATCTTTTTTGTGACTTCTTTTCTGACATCTTTCCCTGTTTTATTTTGCACAGAATCATCCAAAGCTTGTCTCGCTTCCTCCTCTTCCTGAAGGTGGAGAAGTCGAAGAAAGGGCCATTGTCACTGACGACAATCAAGAAGCTCCCTCTTTTGTGAATGAACCCGTAGATTCTCGAAAATCTGCGGGATCTGTTGAAAAGGATGCTGCCTCTGAAGGCACTGCATCAGCGCAATCTCCTCCTCCTGCTGTTTCTCCAAAGAACAAAAAGAAAAGGAGTGATGTCGAAGATACCGGGACCTCCAAGCCCGAAGAAGCTGCTCCTTCACCGCAGAAGGCAGCTTATGACCCATACCTTGAGAACCTCATCAGTTCGTAAGTTCCCTCTCTCTCTTTTTTTTTATAGTCGAAGAATTTTGTCTGTCTTGCTTTTTATGCTACCACCCTTTTACCACAGTGATGATGAGGAAGAAACGCCAACTTTGGATGTGACTGCTCGAACGAGTACGTCACATACTCTAGTTGTTTCTGAGCCGCCAGTTGAAGGAGAAGAATCCTCGCCTCCTCAACAAAACGTCGGCGCTTCTACTCCTCCTTCAAGCCCCCGAGTCCCTTCACCAAAAAGGGCAAGGACTGAAACAGTCCCGGAGCCTACTCTCCAATTGAGTAGCTCTTCTGATCCTCTCTTGGATGATGTAAGTTCTTAATTTTCTTGTCACTGTCTCTGTTTTCTCTGTTTACTTCTATGTGCCATCCTATTTTTCTCATACCGACATTTTTCCTTTGTCCTTTTTTATCAGCCTATGATCAAAGATCTTATTCGCATCGGTGCCCAATTTATTGGGTACCGTGAATATGCTAGTAAGACTGAAGGTAATGCCTTGCTTCTTCTTTTTGCCGCTGCTCTCTTGCTCCTTTGTTGTCGATATTTTTAACTATGTTTAACTTTCTTGACAGAAAAACTGGCGGAAGCCAACGAGCGTGCCAACATACTTGCTCAGAAATTAGAGCAAAGTGAAGAGGCTCGTAAGAAGGCTGAGTCAGATGCTATTGAAGCTCGAGCAGAGGCTGACAAGGCCAAGACTGATGCTGCTGGTGTCGAAGATCTTAGGAAGAGACTTCACGATGCCGAGACTTCGCTGAGCGAGCATATAGCTGCACAATCTGCTCGCGAGGAAGCTGTCCTTAAGCGCATAAGGACGCAAAATCGTCGCTTTGTCAGTAAGTATTTGAACCACTTCATATCCTTTGGACTTTCTTTTTCTTCAATCATTTGTTGCTCACTAAGTTTTTATCTTGGCAGATAGAACGGCTCAAGAATTTGAACTTGAAGATCCCGACAATGATCCTCTCCTTGACGCCGTTTCATTCCTTGAATTTCATGGAACAAAAGCACGCGATGGCATTGAACTTGCTAAAGCAGGGTTGTCGCGACTCTTTTCATACTTCTTCCCGAAGAAAGAGGAGCCTGCAACTTTCCTTGCTCTGGCTAAATGCTTTAATCCACCAGAAGATCTTGGGCTGAAGATGCGCCAGGAAAATATGAAGGTCGCTGTTGAAAATACTGTTGCCTTGGTTGCTGATAGTCAGCAAACTATCGACTGGGCGAAAGTAGGCGACACGGAGCAGATAGAACAGCAAAAATGGCGATCGTTGATCAAGGCAGCGAAGCCCAACAAGAAGAAAATCCTGTCTTATCTCGGGATCAAGCCATCTTCGACTCCTAGCTCATCAAAGCCGGAGGTCTAGTTGAATGCCCCTTTGTTTTTTCCTTTTTAGCTTACCTCCTTCTTTTGGCATTGTTGCCATAATGTTCTTGGCGATGATTGCTTCAGTAGGTCTCTAGAGGTCCATCTTTTGTAACAGACATGTATATATTATGAGAATGAATGAAAATCTATCTTTGCTCAATGATTGATGTCGAAATTTCTCTTTTTTCCAGTTAATTTTTGACAACTATACGTCAACTGCTGGTCCTTCCGAGGTTTTCCCTTCGCCTCTTTTGAAGAAAACCCCTGTCGCTGTTACTTTTGTCGAAGATTCTGTAAATAAGACTTCGGCAGAAGATTTGAAGGAACTTCAACAACAACTCCAATCCATGAAGAAGCAGTCACTTATGCTTATGGAACAGTCTCGGAAATCCTCCGAGAGGGAAAAGGTAGCACTCCAACAAGCTCAAGATGCTATAGCTGAAAAGGATGCCGCCATTGCTGAAGCTGCTGCAGCTACGTCTCGAGAAAATTTTATGCTTCAACTGCTAACAGATGCTAGCCTGGATATGGCAGGTGTGCTTCGATGTCTTTGTCTCTCTTTACCTTTCTTTTTCCCTTGTCTTCTTGTTGTCCACTAATTTTGTTGAGATAGGTGCCTTTTTGAATGCTGCCACGGAAGATGAACGTGTTGAAGCTCGTTCCAATGCTCTTCTGAGGCTTGCACGCAATCATGGTTCAAGTTTTTGGGGCACACCTGAACGGACTCGCGAAATCGTCAGATTTCAAGATCGTGCGCTGCAGGTCCGCGAGTTTCTCGACTTTTGTACGAGGACCTTGTCGTTAGTTTACGGGACCATGTTTCCACGGAATAAGATGCCAGAGACGCTTCCCGCTCTGATGGAAAAATTTCGAGATGCTCCTCGGATCCATGGGTTTGTGCGAGCCCAATTAGCTGCTGGTGCAAGGTTTGCCATGATCATGATAAAGATCTGCTACCCGAAATTAGATGTGAGTCAAATTGTTCCAAAATGTCTGGCGAAGATGGCGAAGAGAAAAAGGAACTTCAGCAAATATGATGACGTTGTGACTCCTGTTGCCGAAGATATGATGGATGAACTTCTTCGACTAGACGCTGAATTCTTCGTGAAAGGCAGTTATGCAGAACATAGCACTCGCGCTATAAATAATGAACGGCTGACGATAGATAATATATTGGGTAACTCTTGAAGTTTTGTTGCTCCAAGGATTGTGTCTTGTGTACAGGAAACATAATCTATATTGTAAATTTGTTATACTTCTATTTTTCAATGCCAAGCCCCCGGGCGTTGTGACGGCGGTATTTTTTCTTTTTACGATGCGAGGTTATCCCAAGGCAAGATAAATTGTATTTGCACACTATTTTTGCGGGTGCGAACCCTGATATTTTTCTGTTGATTGCTATTTTGCGATGTATTTTTATTTGGCGAGGTACTTTATACCAAGGCGAAATATATATATTGCATCTTCTGGGTAAAAGCCCCCGAGCCTGTCGAGAAATATATAATTCCACTATCTTTATTATATTGCAGCACCGCGAGCCCGCCTCATTAAAAACCTTTCCCGGCCCCACTCGGTGCCCCGAAAAAGGAAAAGAGTGCGTCTGATAACTCGCGGGCGTTTCAGTACATTGTAGCTTTACAAAGGAGGACTATATTTCGGCACTAAGCGTAGAAACGCCTTAGCTGTGCTACGTTCCAGGGATTTTTCTCGGGAGTCCCTGTCTTCTTATCTTTGATCCTGTATGCTCCTCCTTCGATTACTTCTGTGACAACGTAAGGTCCAAGCCACGGCGACTCGAGTTTTTCAGTACGATCTTGATTGAGTCGCAGAACTAAATCTCCAACCTGAAAAGATCTTGGCCGCAAACGTCGACTGTGGTAGTTTTTCAGGTCCTATTGATATTTGGTAACTCGTGACAGGACTTCATCTCTGGCTTCATCAAGTGCGTCGACATCATCTTCTAAAGCCTTTCTCGAAGTTTCTTCATTGTATTCTGTAACTCTTGGAGCATCATGCTCTATTTCTATCGGCAGTACTGCTTCAGCTCCATGGACCAGGAAAAACGGCGTCTCCTGCGTCGCTGTGTTTGGTGTTGTTCGAATACTCCACAACACACTTGGCAACTCCTCTGGCCAGGTATGTCGAGCTTTTTCCAATGGTCCCAACAAGCGCTTCTTGATACCATTGCAGATAATGCCATTGGCTTTCTCGACTTGACCATTGGTTTGTGGATGTGCGACGGACGCAAAACTTAGTTTGATGCCCACTTCTGCACAATATGCTTTGAACTCCTTGGAAGTAAAGTTACTGCCGTTATCTGTGACGATGCTGTGAGGTACTCCGAATCGAAAAACGATGCCCTTCACGAACTTTATTGCGGATGCTGCATCTGGTGAATTTATCGGCTTTGCTTCTATCCACTTGGTGAATTTGTCGACAGCCACCAACAGGTATTCATATCCTCCTGGCGAAGCTTTGTGCAATTTACCCACCATATCAAGTCCCCATTGGGCGAAGGGCCACGACAATGGTATTGGCATTAATTCTGCCGCCGGAGAGTGTGGTTTTGCGGCAAACCTCTGGCACGCGTCGCAAGTTCGTACTATCTCTTTTGCATCCTCGATTGCTGTCAACCAGTAGAATCCTGCCCGAAAAACCTTGGCTGCAATAGCTCGACTGCTTGCGTGGTGACCACATATTCCTTCATGCACATCTTTTAGGATTATTCTTCCTTCTTCGGGTGTGACACACCTTTGCAAGATGCCTGAAATACTTCGTTTATATAACTCCCCTTTGACCACTGTGAAAGCTTTGGATCGTCGAATAACTCTCCTTGCTTCAACTGGGTCGTCGGGTATTTCCTTTCTGAGGATATACGATATGTACGCTTGCATCCAAGGGACTTCTACCATCATCACAAGTTCTTGGTCTTCTTCGTCCTCCACGGTTTCTTTAAGAGACGCCGAAGTTTTTTCTTTTTTTGCTTTTTTCTGCATCTTCTTCGGCTTCGTTGATCTCTCCGTTATTTCTTCCCAAAATACGCCTGGTGGGATTGCAAGGCACTGTGACCCGATGTTTGCGAGGACGTCAGCCTCATCGTTGCTCAATCTACTGATGTGATTTACCTCGCATCCATCAAACAACTTCTCAAGCTCATTGTACATCTCCTTGTATGCTATCATGCTATCATTGACTGCATCACATTGGTTCATAACTTGCTGAGCCACCAATTGTGAGTCGCCAAAGATTTTTAGTCGAGTTGCACCGCAAGCTTTCGCCATCCTCATCCCGTGTATGAGGGCTTCGTATTCTGCTTCATTGTTGGATGCGTTTGGGAACGTCATCCGTAGGACATATTTTAACTTGTCGCCTTCAGGTGATATCAGTATCACTCCTGCGCCAGCTCCTTCTACTCTCTTGGATCCGTCGAAGTTCATGGTCCAAGTTCTCGACAAATCTGGGGGTCCCGTGTTTTGCAGCTCCATCCATTCTGCGATGAAGTCTGGCAAAACTTGCGACTTGATTGCCTTTCTTTTTTCATACGTGATGTCCCGAGGGGAAAGTTCTATTCCCCAAAGGGAGACACGCCCTGTAGCTTCTGGATTGTTCAGTATATTTGAAAGAGGTGCTTCATTGACTACTATTATCGGGTGTGCCGAAAAATAGTGGCACAACTTTCTTGCTGTTGTAATCACTCCATATGCTAGTTTCTGTACCGTGGTACCGCTGTTTGGAAGGCGATAAAACTTCACTAATGAAATATACCGGCCTTTGCACTCCATGGAGTTTTCCTTCTTCTTCTCTTTCGACAACTAGCACCGTGCTAACCACTTGGGGTGTGGCTGCGATGTACAACATGAGAGGTTCCTTTTCCTTTGGCGCTACCAGGACTGGTGGTGTCGAGATTTTGCGTTTCAGATCCTCGAAAGCTCTATCGGCTTCTTCGTTCCACTGGAATTTCTCCCCTTGTTTTATCAAGGCGTAGAACGGTAGTGCTTTTTCTCCCAACCTGGCGACAAATCTGCTCAAAGCTGCGACTCGCTTGATTAATTGCTGTATTTCTTTTAGCTTGGTTGGCTTCCTCATCGTTACGATGGCTTGTATTTTGTCGGGATTTGCTTCAATCCCTCTTGCTGAAACTAAGAACCCAAGAAGTTCTCCTGCTGGGACGCCAAAAGAGCATTTCGTCGGGTTGAGCTTGAGGCAGAATTTGTCGAGGTTGTCGAAGGTTTCCTTCAAGTCCTCAATTAATGTTGCCCCCTTTTTTGATGTGATGACGACGTCGTCGATGTATACTTGCACATTTTTCCCAATCTGTGTTGCCAAGCACTTCTGCATCATCCGTTGATATGTTGCTCCCGCGTTTTTCAACCCGAAGGGCATTGTTTTATAACAGAATACGCCATACGGTGTGATGAACGCTGTTTTGGCTTCGTCGTCTTCTTTCAATCTGATCTGGTTATAACCAGAGTATGCATCCAGGAAGGAAAGACGTTCGCATCCTGCCGTGGAGTCGATGATTTGATCGATCCTTGGGAGGGGAAAGTGATCCTTAGGACAATGTTTATTGAGACACGTAAAGTCGACGCACATGCGAAGGACTGTCGTGTGTTTCTTCGGCACCATCACTGGGTTAGCTACCCACGTGGCTTCTGTAGATATCTCTTTGATAAAACCAGCATCTTTGAGTCGATCTATTTCTGATAGCATAGCTTTGCGGTTTGGTTCCGAAAAACGCCGCAAAGGTTGTTTGATTGGTCTCGCGAGAAGATCCAAATTGAGGTGGTGCTCGGCAAGTTCCCTGGGTACTCCTGGCATGTCAGCTGGACACCATGCGAAGATTTTCCAGTGCTCACGGAGGAACTCGACGAGCGCGCTTTCCTATGCGATATCCATGTTTGTTGCAATGGATGTCGTTTTCTTGGGGTCCGTCGGGTGGATCTGCACCTCTTTTGAATCCTTAGCAGTGTTGAAAGTTGGCTCCCTGAGCGGCCTCCCTGTGTCTGGCAAAACGTCATAATCAGTATGCCTTGGTGCCGTATATTCTGCTTGCATCCCGAAGGTTTCTGATAATTGATGAAAATCTCTGTCGCACTTGTCAGCTAACGCGAAGCTTCCTTTGACTGTGATTGGTCCTTTGGGTCCAGGCAGCCTCCACAGTAAATACGTGTAATGAGGTACCGCCATAAACCTAGCATACGCTGGTCGTCCCAACAAAGCATGATACTGCGACGGGAAATCCACGACTTCAAACTCCAATTTCTCTATCCTGTAGTTTTCTCGGGTCCCAAACTGTACGTCGAGGTTGATCTTGCCCAGCGGATAACTTGGTTTCTCTGGCGTGATCCCATGGAAGCGTGTGTCGGTTGGTGCTAAATTTGCTAGGGATATGTTCATCTTCCTTAATGTATATGCGTACATGAGGTTCAAGCTGCTGCCGCCATCTATGAAAACTCTCGACACGTCGAAGCCAGCAATTACTGCGGGTAAGATGAGTGCGGATTGCCCAGGTCGAGGAACCTGCTGCAGGTGATCTGCAATTGTGAAGCCGATATCTTGCCCCGACCAATTTAGGTAGTCGACTGTTGGTGGAGGCATCTTTTCTGCCATGAATACTTGCCGCGAAATTACTTTCTGCGCTCTGTTAGATGGTCTGGCTTTCTGAATCATCAAGACTGCGCCATTAGAATTAGGATCAACATACGGGGGTGGTTGTGGTGCTGCCGCTATTCTGAGCTGGTGCCGATTTTCATCTGTAATTGCGGGAGGAGGTGGGAGATGTATCTCGCTCCTTGGTCCCTGATGACTTCTATTCGTTGCTTGGGCATTTGCAATTCCTGCGGCTCGCAGCATTGCCTGAAAGTTGCGGCAGTCTTTTTGGAGATGTCCTGATTGTCTCCTTCCATTGTTATCGAGAAAAAAGTGCATCTGACATGGTCCATTCATCATCTCCTCGGGGGACACATAAGGTCTTTGAAACCTTGGTCCACTATTTTGCCTGTGACCGCGAGAGTCACCTCTATTGTCACCTTGTTGCTCATTACTCTTTTGGTAGTCATCTCGACTATTTCCTCCAGAATTTCCTCGGAAACCAGCTGATATGTGGCCGGGAGCGTCGTTGTTGTAGAACTGGCGGGAAAATCGCCTTCTATTTTGAAAATTTCGACCGCGGTCCTCTTCTGGCGACCTGTGTCGCTTGTTATATATTGCGTCTTCTCCATCTGCCCACTTGTTGGCTATCTCCATCAGTGCTGATATTGTTCTTGGGTTGGTTCTTCCTAGGTCCTCGACAAAATCTGCTCGTCGAATTCCTGCCACGAACGCGTCGATTGCCCTCTCGTCAGATATATCTTCTGCCGAGTTTTTGATAATGTTCCATCTCTGTATATATTTTCTCATCGACTCGTCGTGTTTCTGTCGGCACGCCCTTAACTCCTCCAATGACGCAGGTTTCTTGCAGGTAGATCGGAAATTTCTCACGAAAATATCTTCAAAACTATCCCAGCTGTCGATGGAACCTAGGGGGAGTTTCTTTATCCAGGATCTCGCGGCACCACTCAGGTGGACTTGGATACTTTGCATGGCTGTTGCTCTGGTTCCTCCTACCAGTTTCACCATCTCGAGATAGTCGACGAGCCAATCCTCGGGATCCTGCAGACCGTCGAATTTTTTGAAATTCTCGGGTATCTTAAACCCTTTTGGTACTCGAGTTTTTCGGACTCGTCTCGTAAAGCACGGAAGCCCGCACAGATCTTCATCGGCAACTTCTGGTGAATGCCGATGTTCTCTTCTTTCTTGCCGCGCTCTGTCTACCCTTGCTTGAGCTGCTGTATCTCTTGCCCCACTTGGTGGGTCTTGCACTGCAGCAGTAGGTCGTGGACTATTTTGCCTTGCAGTTCCTTCGGGAGGTGTAGCTGTGAATGCTGCTCCCATGACTCCAACTCCAGCCATTGCCATATTAAATAATGGTTCTCTCGGGTCTCCAGGGGGTGGTCTGGACGCAAGGATGTAAGCTTGCATTGCCATGTATCCTGCTTCAGGCGTTTTCGGGATGATGTTTCCCCTTGTATCAATCGACAAGAAGGACATGTCGAGATTTTGAATTATGTTGCCTCTCTCTGCTTCAGGTATATTTTGCAGTCGAGATATTGCCCTCCTCCGGGCTTCTCTGTGACTATCTCCCGAAGTTCCTGATTGTCGACTGAGGTCCGCTCGACGCCTGCTTGATGCGGATGCTGCTTCTTTTCTTCTGTTCAAGGATGCTGTCTGTTTTTCTAGCTCCCTACTCATACGAGCAAGTCTATATTGATAAGCTTGTAATTCCTTGGCAGTAGCGGTAGTAGTCATTGGTTCTGAGCCATCCATGGCTCTTGCAGCCCGATCCCACGCTGCTTGCGGGAGTTGTACTCTTTCGCGAGGTGAGGTCCCGACATATTTGGTGCCTAAGCCTCTTCTAAGATCAGCGGGATCGACGTATGGATTTCCCAAATTGTCGAAAGCCTCTGACGTCTCTGGTTCTGCTCGACTTGTCTCCTCGATTGCATAGACTTGATGATATTTTTGATGTTTATCAGGATTGGTGACACCATCATTAAGATTGGTGAAGACCTTTCCAAAGGCGACAGATTTGTCGATGAAGCTATTGGAGTCGCTGCTTATAAAGGAGTCCGCAGTCGACCCAAAGGATGTGTCGCTGAAGATCTTGGCGAGCTTCTCGCTTGCCTTGGTGTCGATAAAACGAGGCGACGAAAACTTTTCATCACTTGTCGAGAAATCAGAATCGGTCGCTGAAAATTCCGACGAGATCGGAACTTCGAGACGATAAGATCCTTCCTTATTGACGCTGAATCGGAATTCTCCGAACGTCATGACGATGGGATCCTCCAGATATGCACATGCATCCAAACGGGAGGGCGGGTGAGGAATAAAATCGACTAGATCAGTTTTTTCCTGTTTACCTCGATCCATCGTATTGCTTGCTACCGACGAAGTCGATGATTCTGGACGTGCCATCGAGATCAGCTCCTTGCAACCTCTAAATCCCACAGACGGCGCCAATTGACAAGGGATTAACTTGTCAATGCCTACAGATTGTAGGCTTGGGTTTTAGTTGGATGTAGAGGGCAAGTAGATCTCGAAGGTTTCAGCCGAAAAGTACTCGACGAATATGAAAACTAGGGTTTGTAAACAATGATTCGATCCTCTCTGCGTCCCTCGACTCCCCCTTATATAGGAGGCGGAGCCGAGGGATTCGTGCTGTACAAGTTACAAAGTCCGGGAAGGTTTCTAACTCATCCCGTAAGATTACAAATAAGACTTTCTATTACAACTCTAGCTTTCCTTAATACTATCTTGGGCTTCCGAGTCTTTTTATTCTTCGGGTAACGGGCCTTCAACAAACCCCGGGTACTATCTTCGGCAGGCCCATTTGGGATGCCTATGTCACCGGGGCTGCCGAAGGTGCAGCAGCCGGAGTCGGTGAAGGAGTCGTAGCCGGGGTCGGTGAAGAAGATGCAGCCGGGTCGGTGGAGGTGATGTAGCACCCGACCCCGCGGCCGCGCCCACAGTGGGAGGAGGGGTAGACTCTGACAAACCATCATCCACCCCTACCTCCTCCACAAACGAAGACGGTGTCGAAACCACGGTGGCAACAGGGATAGGCATCGGCGGTGTAGCAGCCACCCCTATCACCACCCCGGTAGGCGGCGAAGAAACATACACACCCCTGTCAGCCACCAGCACGCCACCCGCGTGCCCAGCCTCCCGCGCCTCCCCAACGCTAGGAGCAGCAGGAGCAGTGCGTCCCAGCTGCGGTCCCACAGCAGTTCTAGTAGCCAAGGCAGCGGCAGCCATCGCGCTATCCACGCCTGCCTCCGCAAACATGTCACCTGCACAAGCAGCCTCCCC